>NC_089692.1:20528003-20828003 GCF_031753505.1 Anomalospiza imberbis | reverse complement strand
TGCATCCTTGTGCCTTTAAAATTCCCATCTACCCACGCATTTCAAAGGTAAGTTTGTGGATTTCTTAAGTAATTATATTTCAGTAACAGGCGAGAGAGAAACGCCTGGAAACTTAACAAAACCACTGACTGCTATATAAATTACAAACTGATTGATGGATGGAGAACTTAGATGAATTGTTAAATTGGCACATGATTGGGTAAACAGGTCCAAGGCTCGTGTAGGGCCCAGCTCAGCAGACTGTGACAGACACGGACCCAAAGGAACAGCCACGCAGACGAAGCAAGGGGTGAGCGCTCACTGGGTACCCAAAGGCAGAGTCAGGTACTGGATGGGCACTAGCGTGGAGGAGAGACACAGAGCTGCAGAGCCAGGTACTGGCACGCAGGTGTATGAGGACACAACCGTCCCCGGCCCCCTCACCGTCCTGGCTGTTCTCCCACAGCCCGTGTGCAACCTGCTCCCCACCGCTGCAGCAAACCCCACCTCTGTGGGGCTGACACCACAGCCAGAGGGCCCCGGGGGAGCAGGGCTGACATGAGGGGCCAGGAAACGGCTGTTTCAGGAGCAGAAGTGTCAGAGAAAAGCAGATTGTATGAAGAGGAGAGAGGAGGTGGCCATGCTCCTGAGGGCAACACCGATCCCCACAATGCCAAATCCTCCCAAGGGCCCAGCGCCGCACTCGCCTCTCCAAGCTGCGCCACTGGCCAGCGCCTGCAACATCTCAAGTGGGAAAATGTAATTTTATTAAGGCTCTTGGAGCTTCACTCTGAGCATCTGCACTGCAGCAGAGCATACAAAGGGAGGTTATGAAGAATTTCTCATTACGGCCACAGGCGCAGACTCATAACATCCCCCGGCCAACCTCAGTTAATAAAGCTCCTGCTCGGCCCACCTGCCCCCAGCCCCTCGCCCACAGGTGCCCCCGCCCTGGGCCACCCTGCGCATCGCTCCCTCAGCCCTCACGGACAGGAAACTCCTGCTTTGTCTTCCCTAACTCTTATTGCATGGGCACCTTCATTTGCAAACCTGCTCTTGGAGGCCCAGAGCTGTAATTAATCCATGTCACAGGAAAGATGTAGTGTCGGGAGAATTTATGACTGGCTCTGAGCTGCCGTGATGAGCAGGGGCACCTCAGCCCCTTGTGATATAAATGCCTCTGCTAATTGGATTGCAGGAGCTAATCAGGAGCTGGAGAGAGAATGAAGGCGCTCAGCCTCCTCGCTGCTGGCGTGGGCTGATAAAGCTGGCAGCCACGGGAACTGCATCTGCAGGAATTGCATCCTGGCCCGAGATGGCTATCGCGGCGTGCCCAGGGCCACTGGCGTGGGGCGGCCGCGCAGCAGAGCAGGGAGAGCGGCTGCCCACGGGGCTGTGCTCACACCCATGGGCTGTGCTCACACCCACGGGCTGTGCTCACACCCACGGGGCTGTGCACACCCACATAGGCATGGGACTGTGCACACCCATGGGCTGTGCTCACACCCACGGGCTGTGCTCACACCCACGGGGATGTGCACACCCACATAGGCATGGGACTGTGCACACCCATGGGCTGTGCTCACACCCACGGGGCTCTGCACACCCACATAGGCATGGGACTGTGCACACCCATGGGCTGTGCTCACACCCACGGGCTGTGCTCACACCCACGGGGCTCTGCACACCCACATAGGCATGGGACTGTGCACACCCACGGGCTGTGCTCACACCCATGGGCTGTGCTCACACCCACGGGGCTCTGCACACCCATGGGCTGTGCAGGTGGGCCTGGGGGCACAGGGAGGAACGGGCTGCACCTGGCCAGGAGCTGTCCAGGAACACCCCGCTGGCTGCTCTGGCCGGCAGCACATCGGGCAGCCCTGGCCGGGGTACGACCATGGCATTGCACAGCCGCCTGGTCTGGCCGGTGTTGCAGACACCCCATGGCCGCCCTCAGCAGTCCTTGGGATCTCCATGGCTGACCTCAAGTATTAGAAAGGAGCTGAATATTCAACGATCCCAATACTGTGTCTATTGACACCTTCAGTACGTGTCTTTCCCCCGAAAGACAGAGAACCCGAGAGATGAGGTGGAAGAGACACAACAAGGACACTCCTGCAGTAGGAGTGAGGTTGACCATGCCAGGAGCAAACTGGGCAGATGTCACCGGCTACACGTGTTCCACACACCCCACAGGCGGTCAGATGATGGGTGGGCAGGCAGGAGGTGGCTCCTGAGGACAGGCTCAGGATGCTCTTAAGATGGTCTGACTCCAGCCTTCACAGAATCTTAAAGCACCATGATCATCCCCAGCTCCTGACCAGGGCAGACCTGTCCTCAGGGAGATGGGAAGAATCCTGGATGAAGAGCTCTAACCTGGCTCTCCACCCACACAAACCAAACACACGCAGGTCCTCACTAGAGGACAGGGGTTTTTTTTTGCAATCCAAGTCTCTTCTACATTCAAACAGCTTTCCTGTCTTCTCCATGTCCTTCTTATTGCCCTTTATTTTCATCTCTGGCTCCCTTTCTTACAAATACATGGATTAGAAAGTAAATCCTGAAAATGATGACTAAACCCAGCCATCTCTCCTTACGGAAACACTTTCCCACCTTCTTAAACCTTTTTGGAGGCACAAGGGAAAATAACCCTTGTATTTATGCAAATTTCAAAGTGGCGTGTGATGATGGAAACAAAACAGTGCTGGAGCGCAGCCAAGGCATGGCACCGACGGGGCCTCTCAGCTGCTCGCCTCCCGATTCTTCAGGGGAAGCAGCTGTAGAGAAATGAAAATACAGAAGCCCCCGCACACGCCCGCCGCCGCCCGCGCGCATTCCAGCACCCGTCACCTCGGAGGCGGCAGGATGCGGGCTCTGGCCAGGCACTGCCTGCAGCCTGGAGCACCCTGTCGTCCCCCACAAGCCTCCCTGTCCCGCTGTTCCCGATTCCCCTTTCAGGAATTTACAAACATTTTCCGCAGATCAATATCTGTATTGATTATTCATTGTGAGCGAGTCGTGTGTCTTTGGTGATCCAACCTGGCAGAGTGAGCAGCCAAAGGCTGCAGCAGATACAGGGGGGGAAAAAAAGGAGAAAAAAGCCCTACAGAAGGCGAGAGAGACCCAGATCTGGCTGGGTTTGCTGCTGCCAGCAATGGAGACGGATGGAGAGGAAGGAAGGAAGAAAATGGGAATGGCATGACAAGGAATGAAGAGACAAGAGAGCCGAGGAGAAAAAGCGAGAGCAGGAAAAACAAAGTCACCGCTGGAGAACTGGTGCCGGGGCATGCCGGCAGCCTGGAGAGATTCCAACCTTGTCCTCGCCCTTCTGCACAGGGATGCGATGGACTTACTGCTTCGGGAGTGAAAAGTGACTCACGGTTTTGGTATCTGCTACGTAAGAGCTTTGGGGGGATTCCTTGGCTGGCTGACAGAAAGGGAAGAAAGCAGCAGCAGTGAGGTAAAACGCGATCCCTTCCTCCTGCCTTCCTGGGAATACGCGTCGCCCGGGCTGGCTGGAGCAGCTCGCTGCTCGCTTATGATATGCAAAAGGAGAATAATTAAAAGCGCCAGCATCACTTGCAAAGTGAGTAAACACAAAGCCTTTCAAAACATGCTCTTCAGCTAATGAGAAGCTGTAATTTCTTATACTTAAAGGCAAAAAAGAGCCTGATGAGGCTCGGTGGAGTGTGCGCGCGCGCCTGCGTGTGTGTGCGTGTGTTTGTAGATATGAGAGAATCAGTTAATTGTTGATGATGTTTAGAAAAGGGATTATGAGAAAAGACACTGAAATGATGACAGGGAACATCTTGGATCAGAGCCAGAGAAATAAAATAATCAAGGACAATCAAGCCTGCAGCTCCGGAGAAAGCGACGACTGTTCTGCCAGGGACTTGGAAGGAATTTCCCCGCGCTGCCGAGCTGCAGCTGGAATACGTGCTTGGCACCAGGAGAGAGAACTGCAAGGAGCAGTTTGCTTGGAGCATGAGACCACAGAAGAGAGAACTATGGAGCTCTGCTATAATTCAGAGGGTAAACAGCTTTGTCTGCTTATGTGTCAGGTGGAGACTTGATTTTGTCCACATCTGACCTGCCCTGAAAACGCAACTTCTGAAATCCCCTGGCTGAAGCCGGAGCTGAGGATTCTCCAGACGCCTCTCCAGAACTACTGTGTTATGAAAACAAAGGAAAGGGAGCTAGAGGAATTAAGTTCTCCTGTGGCTGCAGGACCTGATGGACCTGACCATGGAAACTGTCTCTGGAATCGATTCCTTCCTTAATTCTGGAAATCAGAACCCCCTTGCTCCAGCTGGGGATTGCAGCTCACAAGCACACAGGAAAGGTGGCGGTCATCGGGAATACCGGGAGCAAGCTTTCCTTCCAACCTGGGCATCTAGCTGCTGTCCTGAACGGATGGATTTTAATAAATGTTGGCTTTCTCTTGGGCTGAGGTTGGGTGGGGAGAGAGAATAAAGGGAAATTTAAACCATCCTGTGACTGCTGTGTTGTCAGTGAGCTACAGAAATGCCGTCCCTTTGTTTTGGATGCTGAACTCCGTCTGACTTCATTGTTGCTGGATTTTGGCACGTTACACTCTGGGCTTCTCCAGCAGCAGAAACACATGGTCTATTAAAGTGGGAATCTTTGGGGACGCGGAGGCAGAGGAACGAGCCAATCATACGTGGCTTTTGCACATTCCCTGTTTTCCAGCTTTGCGGAAAGCTTTCCGGACGGTGCGGATGGTAGGTACGCGAGTGCCCAGGAGGGCGGAGGGCAGCGGGGGCGCGGAGGGGCCGGGGCGCTGGCGGGGCCGGGATGTGCCACGGCCGCGGCCGCAGGGCTGCCAGGCAGACTCCCCTTCCTTCTCCCCTTCCCTGCGCCCGGCTGCCGAGCCTGTCAGACCTGAGCGGAATGTTAAACGCCGCGAGCAGATTAGCATATTAACCAGCGCTGCCCGGGCGGTGGCAGCCCGGCAGCCGTGGCCATGGGGGCACAGCCTGTCAGAGCTCAACCGGCTCCTTTGTCAGAGCCCTTTTCATGTTTGTGTTTGCCTTTTGTTTCCCAATCAGACCCTAGAAATTCATTAACAGCAATGAAAGACGGGGATGCAAAAACCTATAATGAAAACAAATGATCTATTTAAACGGTGCTGGGGCTGAAAGGAGGGGGTTCGTGGCGCCGGGAGTAGAGAAGGAAATCCTACCACCTGGAAAATGCCGGGACGTGCGTGTCCTTCCCCGTGCCAAGGCTCCAAGGAAACAGCTACTACAAAGGCGGTGGTGTGCGTAAAGATGTTGTAGCATTGTCTTTACAGAGCCTCAAACAAATACCAGCGACTGGTCAGAAGGAGAGGTCGGTGCTCATTGTCCCTGCTCCGGCTGCCGGTAATGCCGGAATTCCTCTCTGGTACTCGATGGGCTTGAATTAGAAACAACTTGCAGTGCCCGCAAAGATTTAAGATCACTTGACTTTTAAAACCACTCGAGTTGGTTCACACGGGTCCTCTGCTCTGGCCCAGCAGCGTCCTTCGGCCAGCAGCCCTGACGGGAAGGTGCGGTGGCCACAGGGGACAGCACGGACCGGGCGCCGCCACTGTCCTGGACCTGGCCCCAGGATGCTGGACCTGACACCAGGTTCTTCAGGTGTCTTCCTCTCCTGTGCTATTTCTTAAACAGATTATTTCACAAATGTTACTGTCCCCTAAAGTGTCACATGGTTGTGAGAATAAAAAGATTTAATCCAAGCATGGCCTTTTTATCAGAATTGATCAAATAAGAGAAAAACTGAAATAATGTATGTTGTATGATTTCTATTTGTAGATGGTGTGTGGGGGCTTTAAATATCACAGAGGCACAACTTACGTATTTGTCAACAGGATTTTCAGGCAAATCTGAATGTCCTCTGCCCCAGAGCTCCATGCCCAGGCTGAGTGTGCCCATGTGTGGGGTCACACAAGCAGCCGGGGACACCCTTCCCTGCCCCCGACACGGCATCCCCGAAAATGTGTCACTGGCACAGTTCTCTGAGCTCCAAGAGTCTGTAATTTGTACCTCTGGGAAGCAAAAATGTTAGCAGGGAAAAGGGAAACGGGCTGCAGCCCCTTTGTCACTGTACCCAGCTCTTACACTGGCTGGGTCCACGGGCAAAGGCTCCAGGGCTCTCTGTCTGTGTCCAGTGAGGTATCCCACTAATTCCAGCTGATTTCATCAGCTAAGAATCAAAGACAGACAACACAAAGATTTTATCTGTTGCAGGAATTGAAGAAAATCTCTCAACACCTGCCACACGTCCACATTTTTCAGCAAGGAAAACAACAACAAACTCTTGTCTGAGGAAACCTCTCCAATTTGTACCTGGTAAAGACATGCTGGATAATCTTATTCTAATGGACTTAATCTATCTCCACAATTAGATAAACAAACTAAACCCTTAAGAACCTTCAAAATTTATCCTAAAACTACCACCAGTCCTTATCATTAAAGCTTTAATTGTAAAGGAGCAAATAATGGCGAAATCACAGAATTATAGAATGGTTTGGGTTGGAAGGGACCTCATCCAGTGCCACCCCCTGCCATGGCAGGGACACCTTCCACTGTCCCAGGCTGCTCCAAGCCCTGTCCAACCTGGCCTGGGACACTGCCAGGGATCCAGGGGCAGCCCCAGCTGCTCTGGGCACCTGTGCCAGGGTTTGCTGTGTGCTCAGGTTCCTGCTGACCATGGCTGGACTGTTGATGTGGTGCCAATGGGATTTGGAGCCGCTGAAATAAAACCACATTTTCACAGCAGCTTCTGAAAGAGCCTTGTGCTGGTTAAAAAGTATTTTGGAAAATAACACGAGAACTGTCTCTCATATGCCAAAATATCACCCAGGTGATGAGCTGCAAACACATTCCCAGGCATTTTCCTTGGTATTGAAACAAAATAGAGGAAAGTTACTAAAAATATGTTACATTCTTATACCAGAAGATCAAGACATGCATTAAAAGACAGTAACAAATACCCACTTGCACCCTGAAATACAGCCTTGATCCCGTGGTCTGCCCTTCCTCTGCGCTTATGGAAGAGCAATTAGCCCCTAAACAGGTAATTAAAATAACACCCCATAATTACATCTATGAAACTATCACAGAGTATGAACAAGGGCCTTTTCCTCACCAGGTTGAAATCAAAGCCTTCATTTGAAATCAAATGACTTCAGGTCATTTAGAATGACCAAGTCTATTCTAAATCCAAAAGAACCATTCTGACTACCATGGAGAAGAAAGTTCCTTTTTACAGGGGAAGTGAACAGAATGTGTTCTACTGACACAGAACCAAAATTGCTGATTTTTCTCCCTCAGCTGGTTAAGGCCTGGGGTCTCTTCTGAAAGCACACGAGCCTCACAATATCCGGGCCTTTGGCAAAATAGAATTGTACCTGCTTGTACCAGCTCTACAGATTAAAAAGTACAATTCTGCTAAACAAAAGTCCATTTTCCCATGGACATTAGAAGAGTAATTCTCCTCTGGAGGCTTTCTCCTTGTCTTCTTTCCACTTGTGTGAGGTCCTTCCATACTCACCTCACACTTGCTTTTCGTCACCTGTGTATGTCCCTTCAACACAATTTAACCTGCAGTTTTAATTAACTAAGATGCTCGAAGCAATCACCCCAAAGCTCCCCGAGGCATTCACCACTCATCTCTTTGTCACCCCAGTACCAGGTTTTCTTTGGAGTTTGTGTCACCTTCTCACAGCCCCACAGCCCCACTCAGTCTGATGAAGCTCTGAGGGTGGGCAGGAATCCATCCCACAGCATAATCCCACTTTTTCCTACCACTGTCATTAATGAAACAGCACAGACTGGTCCCAAAATGCAGTTATTTTGCAGGTGCTACACATTTTAAAAGAGAACTTGTGATCTCCAATACAACAAAATCAGTGAGGACATTGTAGTGTGAGAAAGTCACAACTGGCCACCAGCGTTGTCTCTCCAAAATCTTTCCAACTGTCCCCATGTAACCCCCTTCCACTTGCTCCTGTCCCCCTTCTCAGTGCTTTTCTGTCCTTTCTGTGCTCCATCCATTGTTTCCCCCCCTCGTTCTCATATCACAGTCAAGAACACTGACCCCAGGGAAGGTGGGATTTCAGCATTGCCATTCCTCCACAAAATCTCTGGGTTCAGTTTGTAACACCTGAAGAACATTATTCACCCCCTCAAAGAACACCAAGTCCTGGAACATTTCCCAACTAAATTGAAAAAGTAGATGCTTTCCTCAGGATCCTCTGAGATACTGAGAGCACAAAGCTAATGAGAGTTTGCCTATCACACAATTTCCCGAGGTTTCCGTTACATTTATAAGTCTGATGATTCTCAAGAACTTGAAGTGTGCACTCGTGTTGTAAACAAAATACTTCAGATAAAAACGCAGGAAGAGGAAAGAAACCTTCTTGAAAGGATAAAACCCCACCAAGAACTAAACACACAGAAAAAATCCAACTCCAAATTTTGCATTTCTCAGTTTTCCATAAAGATAGAGAGCTCTGATGAGTATTTTTTGAAACCTGCCATTAATCTTTCCATTGCTACCACTATCAAGGTTAGTATTTAGTTTAATACTAAATATTCCAGAGATTATGAATGACCTTATAATGACTAAGTATATACAAATATATTAAAAGCAGGTACTTCACAGTAACTCATTGAAGTCTATTTACACACAAAATAATTTTTAATGAAAAATTACTACACTTGGACCACAGGTATTTTTCCAGTGCCAAATCTCACTGGTAGGAAGGAAAGGGATATTTGTCCCATCTTCAGGAAGGTGTGTTTTCTGCCAGCACAACATTTACCATCATTTTGGGAAACTCATATTTATGAATTGCAACAGACCATCCAAATATGATGTACTTTCACCAATTCACATGGAAAATGAACCAGATCAGGGGTCTCACCCTTTCCTCATCCTTCCTCATGGCTGTTTGATTAGGACAGACGTTCAAGGGACAGTTTTCCTGCTAAGATTAAGGCAAAGGCACTAATCACTCGGCCTGTTCTTTAATGACAGAAACTAACAGTTAAGAACCACATAAATAATCAAATAACAGAGTCCTGATGGTTCTTCACCAGCCCAGACAGAGCTGCAGCCTGGCAAGGCTTTGTAGACATGTAGGAAAAATACAATCTATGGATGGCCTTGTTCAAAAAACACATTTTCACTGAAAGTAAGAGGAGCCAACACTACTGGCCAGCGAGTGAGGTGCTCAGAAACACTCCAGGCAGGTGGCATTTAAACAAAACCACAGCATGGAGGAGAAGGAGGAGAGAGCAAACCCTGCAGCTCAGGGAGCACAAAGAACCCTCAACTCTGCCTGAGAACAGCTCTGTTACATGTAATCACATCTCTCCTAATCCAGGTGATTTACATTACACATCCCAGGAGGGCGACCAACACAAAAACCACTTCTACAAGGCTTATGAAAATTAGAGCTTCCTACCTCACTGTGGAAACGTGGAGGTGTCGCAGGATCTGGTGCCGGTGAGTGGAGCAGGGGAGATGGTTCCTATTCAGACCAGAAAAAGTCAGTACAAACTCTCCAGATCAAAGCCTGCCAATAAAAGAATGGGAAGAATATAAAATATTTTGAAGGATTTGGAATAATGCAGCAAAAGAAACAGAAGTTTGGGTACAGCATGGAGTCGTTGGTATTTTTTGTGTTCAGTTCCAACTCAGCCAACATTCCCAGCCGTTCCATCTCCTCTGTCACTGAGGGCTGACCTGTAGCACCTTTCTGACAGGTATACTTTGACTCCTACTGCAAAGCTGCAACCCCAGCCTCTGGGCTTCATAGGGAAAAGACTCCATCAACTCCCTGTAAGTGGCTTTGCCCACAGGAGCCCCCATGCTCATCTGTACCACAGACGGACTCAGCCATCAGCAAAGCCAGAAGCTCTGTGGTCTCTTCTGCTCTAACCAGTGCAGCCCAGTCTGGCTGCTCACACAGCCAGCAGCGGAGCAGAGACATCAGTAAGGAAAACAAACAGAGCGAGGAGTCAGGGGAAACAGCCTGATTGATGGGAAGTCTTCTGCTTCCCAAGGAAAGCCCTCCTTTTGGGTGCCCAGCTTGGCACCTGGGTGGGCAGCTGGCCGCGAGGTGTCGTGCAACTGATGCCAGGAGGTTTTTGGGACAGGAACTTTCCCAATCCAGTGGTGGTTCTTGCTGCAGTCACACATCTGTGGCTGTCGGGAATTTATAACTAGAAATTACAGAACTCTCAGGAAACACTGTTTGCTGTTGCCCAGTTTGCTGCTGCTCTGTCTGTGCTCTGCACCTGAAGCTGCGGCTGCCCCTGGATCCCTGGCAGTGCCCCAGGCCAGGCTGGACAGGGCTTGGAGCAGCCTGGACAGGGGGAGGTGTCCCTGCCGTGGCAGGGGTGGGCTGTGGTGAACGTTCAGGCCCTTCCAACCCAAACCATCCTGGGATTCTATGGACACCGTGGGACACAAGCATGTGTGAGACACACCGGGGAAAGGCCAAACCACCACACATTCAAAGCTTGGTTTAAACCAACGGAAAAAGGAAGTTATCTGAAATAAAAAAGGTACTTTCAGGAAAATGGAAGTTGTTTTCAAACAATAAAAATAGAAAAGGATATAAACCCAGCACACTAAGTGCAAACCCACAATAAGGCAAGGCAAAACAGGGTCTGGAGAACAATCATCAGAGTTCGTAGAGCTAATAAAAGCTTCCCCAACACAAAAGCAGGAAGCCTGTCTGTCACCCAGAGCTGCTGATAGATGGGCAAGGAGTAAAGGGGGGAATTAAGAAAGATAAGGGCACAGCAGCAAAATTAAATTAATTCCTTGCACTGCCGTTCACTGTGCAGGGGTCAGCAGGGTTCATATGCCAGAGCAACAAATCACCAGAGGCCGACAGAGCTTCCTCAAGGAGCCCAAAGATGAAATTGCTGAACTTTCTTCCTTTGCATCTGAGGACTGGAAGGTGACACGTCTTTGCAAAAGGCTTTAGGAGTGACCCTGGGAATGACAGACCACCAAGTCTGATTTCCAGAACAGGCAAAAGGGTAGAAAACTGTGGGACTGATCAGAATTAGCAGCACTGAATAAACACGTCTGAGGCAGAGCCTGGAAGACAAGAGCAGAGTTTATATGTACAGATCCGAGTCGTCTGATGAGGAACCAGCCCTGCTAATACAAGAGATTTGGGCTGATACCGTGGAATCTGATTTTCTAAAAGCTTTTCTAGAACATCCCTCACTAAATGTTCTTAAAGAAACTAAACTGTCATGGAGAAAGAAGGATTAATCTTCCTGTGAATTCCCAATAAAAAGACGGGAAAAAAGGGGCACAAACACAACATTAGCAAGGGATGGAGCAGAAATTCTGCACTGCTTCAGCTCAGTCATGAATAATTTGCAAGAAGAGAAAGCAAAGTGACGCGCAGGTAATGAGGGTAACATGCAGAGTTTTTCAGGAAAGTCAAGTTCAAGAGAGAGGAGCTCCTGCCAAACCACCCAGAGTTCAGACTGGAGCCACAGTGCCAGTGCCCATCTGTGTAATGGGCCATTTCATGGGATCCATTCCTTGGACTTCGGCAGGTGCTGTGAGCCTGCATTCCCCCAGTCTCTGAGGTGGCACTGAGATGTGACAACCATCCTTTGGCTACCACCAGGCTAGTTCCTGGTGAATACCTGACTCCATCCTCTGACTGACTGATGAAAGAAGGAAAGCTTTGCCATGGCTGTGAGAAATCTCCCTGCAAATACCTGCCACCTCAGAGGATCATCCTCCAATCCAACTGCAAACGGGATGAAATCCCTTTCATTGTTCTGGGATGGATGCAGGTGGGCAGGGGCTGCTGAAGCTGCTCTCGACCTGCCCAGGAATGTGCCTGCAAAGGGCTCACTGCTCTGCTCCCGATGTCACCTGGGGGGCACAGGCCATGTCCCCTGGCTGGGGCAAGGATGGATGGAGAGAATGGCTCTGCAGCTGTCACAAAAGGACTGCTTTCTGGAAAGGGTACTCTGCTGGAAGGAGCTTGTCCCTCTGCCTGGCCCTGCCAGCTCCTCTCCTGGACTCCAGAACGACATGGGAATTCCTCCTGCCCGGCTGAAGCTGGCAGGGAGCTTCCCCAGCATGGCAGAGAGCTTTCCTGGCATGGCAGGGAGCTTCCCCAGCATGGCAGAGAGCTTTCCTGGCATGGCAGGGAGCTTCCCCAGCATGGCAGAGAGCTTTCCTGGCATGGCAGGGAGCTTTTCTGGCATGGCAGAGAGCTTTCCTGGCATGGCAGGGAGCTTTCCCGGCATGGCAGGGAGCTTCCCCAGCATGGCAGGGAGCTTCCCCAGCATGGCAGGGAGCTTTTCTGGCATGGCAGAGAGCTTTTCTGGCATGGCAAAGAGCTTCCCCAGCATGGCAAAGAGCTTCCCCAGCATGGCAGGGAGCTTCCCCAGCATGGCAGGGAGCTTCCCCAGCATGGCAGAGAGCTTCCCCAGCATGGCAGGGAGCTTCCCCAGCATGGCAGGGAGCTTCCCCAGCATGGCAGAGAGCTTCCCCAGCATGGCAGGGAGCTTCCCCAGCATGGCAGGGAGCTTCCCCAGCATGGCAAAGAGCTTTCCTGGCATGGCAGAGAGCTTCCCCGGCATGGCAGGGAGCTTCCCCGGCATGGCAGGGAGCTTTCCTGGCATGGCAGAGAGCTTCCCCAGCATGGCAGGGAGCTTCCCCACCATGGCAGAGAGCTTCCCCAGCAGCAGCTGCCTTGACTCTGCCCCAGCTGAGTTCCTGTACGGCAAAGAAAGAGCATCCAACAAAGCCCTCACTAAATTAAACCCATAGTCCTGCTTGCAGCTCAGAGACAAGGGGGGTCCCGACGCCTGCCCAGGGCGGGCAGCACCTGCCCCTGGCGGGCCGGGGCTCGGGCGCTCCCTTTGTCCCACCACGTGCCCACATACTGAGTCACTTGTTCCCGTCTGATCGCAATTAGCACCGTGCCAAATTCCTCGTGCCCCACGCTAATTCGAGAGGATGGGCATGTCACACCCTGCCAAGAATTACAGCCACTGCCAGCCGGGGCAGCCCGACCCTTTCATTAGGCCTTTGTTTCAGAAGTGAGGGCTCATGGACTCTCTTTCTTTGTTGGAAATACCCGTGGAGGCACTGGAGGAGGCAGCAGCCGCAGGCCTGGCCCTAAGGATGCCGTGTGTGTGAGTGAGCCAGGCGAGGGGCTCTGCCCCACTCCCTGCCCTGTCACAGAACCCACACATGTACAGAAATGCGCTGTGTCCGGGCGCTGGCACCCCAGAGCTTCATCGCTGCTGCGGAGCTGCGCAGCAGAGCCACAGCGCAGAGGCAGCAGCAAGCACGCAGCCCTCCCTGCCCTCCCTGGCCACACAAGCGGCGTTGTGAATGCCCGAGATGAGAGCGCAGACAGCCCCGATGCCCTGCGTCAGCCCCCACAGCCAGGCAGCTCCCCGGAGCCAGCAGGGAGGGCTCTCCGGCGACCTCGGGCCGTGCCCAGGGCCAGAGCCAGCCACAGCGTGATGAAAACGTGCTCTTTGCTGCTTCTTGTCTCCTGCTGTCATTTGAGCATCGCTCCTGACAGGATCTAGGGATACCATGATGATGGCCAGAACATCCACGAATTCTGCTTGCTAAGCTGGTGATGCTGCTGACATTTCTGGGTGGTGATTCCCTTCTGCCTGGTGTTGGCCAGAACAGAATCACAGAATGCTTTGGGCTGGAAAAGGCCCCTAAGCTCATTGAGTCCAGCCACTCCCCACCACTGCCACATCCACACGTTTTTTAAATCCCTCCCGGGATGGGGACTCCCCTGCTGCCCTGGGCAGCTGTGCCAGGGCTGGACAGCCCTTTCCAGGAAGGAATTTCTCCCAGTACCCAACCTTACACAGACTCAGCAGTCTGGCTTTTGAAGGACACTCTGCTTTCCTGAAACCAGCCTGTCTGCAGCACCCAAGGCTGTTGTAACCTGTACACACAGGCTGTTGTAAAACCTCAGTAATTCCAACTGATTCCAAGGAGGATGTTGTGAATTACTGAATTTGTCAGGTTAGCAGCACGAGAGCAAACTGTTCAGACAGAACAATGCTTCACAAAATGCAATTTAACTGATTTTCTTAATTGTGGGCTGACTCTGATTTATGCTAATTCATAACAGATTATGAACTCTATTATGTAATTAGAAAAATGACCATAAAACTTTCACAATGCTGGAGAGGTTTTTGGTTATTTGGATTTTTACGCTCCACTGCTTACGAGGGCTGGCACACACATGGCTGGGCGTGTGTCCCCACGTCCCCCCAGCACAGACCCGCCATCGATTGCGGAGCACAGCCCTGCTCCACGCAGCAAACGAAGCCATTTATCGAGCACTGGGGTTGCTCTGTGAGGGACTGAGAGAGGGACACACATCCTCCATGGAGAGCCTGAGGCACATCAGGATGTGGCCAGGTATTGTCCCAGCCCTGGAACTGTTCAAGGCCAGGCTGCACAGGACTTGGAGCGCCCTGGGATAGTGGAAGGTCCCTGCCCATGGCAGGGGGTGGGACAGGATGAGCTCTGAGGTCCCTTCCAGCCCAAACCATTCTGGGGTTGCTGCTCTGGTTGCTGGAGCTGACTGGGGTCTCTCTGGGTCACGTCCTGCTCGGCCTCCTGGCTTGGGAAGAGGATGGACCAACAGCCTCTGAGGCCGGAGGGCAAAGCGACACCGCCAGTATCCTGGGGAGGCAATCCCCCACCAGAGCACTGAGCAGGACATGGAATCGGTACATTTGAAATCCTGCCTGTAAGGTTTTTCACCCCGAGTGTGCATCTGACGGGGCCTGAGCAGGAGTGAGGGGCTGGGTGAGCAGCCACGGTGCAGAGGCGGCTGCTGGAGCTGTAATTGGTTTTCGATGATTGTATCTTTTCCTGTGGTACTGCCGCACATGGCTGCGTTTTGTACGATACTGAAAATCAATAAAAATGCATGAAAAAATGTTCTCCCACCCCCCCCCCTTAAAAGTTAAATAATCTTGTTAGGATTCTGGCACCGCTATTTTAAATCAGTCAGTCTTTGTTTTTCTTCCCAAGCCTGAGACTCGCCGGGTTCCCCCAGGACCCTGCTGAGCAGCCAGCGCCGTGTTCCAGCCCGAGCCCTCGGACACACAGGACACAGGGAGGTGTCACCTCTGGCACCGCACACGCTCTGGCTTGTATGGAGGAGTAGGAGCCAGGAGGGAGACTGATTCTCCCCCAGTTATGGGGAAGCCTGTGGCAGGAGGAGCCGGTCTCCTCCCGCTGCTCTGATGTCCCTCTGCATGGCTCCTCAGGACCAGTGTAAACAAATGTGCTCTCAAACTCACACCGTGTCACCAAAATCACTGCATTTTGTTCCTGACATATACAACAAACCATGAAAACACACAACTTTTTGGGTGGGAAGGGACCTTAAAAGCCCATCTCATTCCACCCCCTGTCCCCCTGCCATCCCTGGGCAGGGACACCTTCCACTACCCCAGGGTGCTCCAAGCCCCTGTGTCCAGCCTGGCCTTGGGCACTGCCAGGGATCCAGGGGCAGCCCCAGCTGCTCTGGGCACCTGTGCCAGGGCCTGCCCACCCTCCCAGGGAAGGATTCCTTCTTAATATCCCATCTATCCCTGCCCTTTGATATGGGAAGCCATTTTCCCTTGTCCTGGCACTCCATGCCCTTGTCCAAAGTCCCTTTCCAGACCTCTTAAGCTCCTTCAGGCACGGGAAGAGGCTGTAATATCTCCCCAGAGCCTTCTCTTCTCCAGCTGAACCTAAAGAGAGTAAAAGTAGGAAAAAACCCCACAACAACCTATTTACTCTCCACTCCAGATCAGGACTGGGATAGAGATGCTACAGGAGGTAGCGAGCGTGATGAGATGAGAACAGGGGAGCTCTGACAGGGCTGCTCACAGCTCCAGACCAGGAGCCCCACCTGCTGCTGCCAAACCAGGCAGTGCTGGCGGTGCCGAGGGAATGGCACAGCTGGGCAAGGGGCAGGACACTCACGGACACCCCAGCTCCCCACCACGGGCTCATACTGACCCCAGGGAGCCCTGCTACAGCCTCCTCCCTTTTGGATACAGGGATCTGAATCCTCTGCTTTGCCTGACCATCAAACCCAGACCCTGAAAGGAGTGCTTCATGTTAAATGGAAACATTTCTATTCCTGAAGAAAAACCAAAAATATTTTGAATTTTATAGGAATATTTCCTTTGACACAAGCAAAACTTTTCATTTGGAGTGCAGGATTTTTAAAAAAGTTCTGTTTCAAAAGAAAACCTTGCTAACAAAATGTAGTGATTTTAATTTTTTCTGATTTTTCTAAAATATCTTCACTTTTATTCAATCTCTTCCATTTAACATAGCTTTGCAAACTTTTAAAAACTGTTTTTCTGAAAATAAATTATTTCCCTCTATGTCTGGGTCCCCGCAGGAGCCTTTGCTCCGCAGTGAACACACACACACACATCTCCAAGTTCAGTATTTTGTCACATTAGCCTGGCCCCACAGTCTGGAATTCCTCAGGAATTAAAGCCTTACATAAACACAGCATTTAACTCCATTACAATATAGTAATGATTTTTAAACAACGTTGTAATAGGTTCTATAATTTTTACAAATGCATATTATTGTACTGTCACGGTTCCCTTCGCTCCGTAACAGCCCAGTCAAAGCAACAGATACAAAGGTAAACACAACTGGGAAGGTACTGAGCACTATGTGGCCCCTTTCCCAGGTTTAGAACTTGCTTTTCCCAGCTGCCAGCTGCTCCACAGACAGCCCATACTAAATGTGGGACAATTTGTGTATTCTTAAACTAAAATATTTTTCAGTTAAAGCAAGCATAAATTATTTATTCATTTGTATTTGCATTTAAATACTTGAAGAATGTCCAAATTAACTGCTTTGAAAATTGTTCCAAATTTTCCCCCTAGGTTGTGACCTTGTGGCCAAGTCTAATCTCAAAGCAAATTGGAAGAAGGGCTCACACTGAACACATCCGGCAGTTCTGATGTGCTTTGCCCAGGGAACCAATGCAGCCATTTGCAAACTCAGCCACGTGCTGGGTGTGGGGCCCACACTTGGGGTCCAGACAGGGGTTTTCCACCATCTCACCCAAGCCTAGAGCTGATGACACAAGATTTTGTTGGGAAGGTTTTATTCATCCAACTTGGTGGCTTCCTTGAAGCTCCTGTTCGCGGCCATACCCAGCTCAGCCTTTCGTTAAAAATCCTTCCCCAGTGTTTGTGGTTGTGGTGGAAAGCACCGAGTTTCAGAAACCAGAATTCCATGGAAAATAGGAACTACATCAGTTTTAATACTCAATACGTATTTGTGTCTAACCTGCACTTTAGGGAGCTCAGCTCATAGCCACGACAGGGGTTTTATTTTTATTTCCCATCCCCTCTAACCCTAACCATGCACCTACACCCAGCTCTGCACCCGGCTGTGGCACCTCACGGCCTGGGCTCACATCCCAGCCTGGCCACGGAGCTCCAAAGCCAAACACCATCTGGGAGTGGTCCCCATGGCAAGCTTAGCTGCAGGCTTCTCCTTCCTTTGTCACAAATCTGGTTTCTGCAAAGAGCAGAATTACAGCAGATTAATTCCTTACACCATCCCTCACAAGGAGAACTGCTGAGAGGGAAGAGAGGAAGCCAGGCACTGCTCTAAGATCTCAGCCAGCTGCAAAATGTCAGGAACCAGCAAGAGAGGTGGTTTCCTGACAACATGTATCCTGACTCCAGTTCCCCCAGATGAGGGGGAGCTCCTGTGCTCATGACTATTCTCCTTTCAGGAACAGAATGAAGAAAACAGATATAAAAGAGAATTCTTACGTGTGCAGAAGAGAACAATAGTCAAGAGTTTGTCTGTCAAACCTCTGGTGGAACAGACACGTAACTGAAGAAGTATCTGAGAGGTTTGTTTTACTTAATATTTAAAATTAATAATAAAATTCATTCTAAATCAAGAGAGCAGGATGGACAGGGGTTTGGAGTAGCTAAACCTAGAAACCAGCTCGGCACCTCACCTGAGTGCATCAGCTCTCTGAGTGTCGCTCAGAGTCTGCAGACTTCCAAGATGTGGAGTATCTCAGAATTTCACCAGTTTGACCTCTAGGTTTGGGTCACGGAATGCTCTGAAAAGCCCCACTCATCGTTGCTGTACCCCTGGGCAGGAAGGTGACCCAGCGAGCCCCGAGCGTGTGGCTGTGCAGGCTCAGGAGACAGAGCTGTGGCTCTGGGGCTGTGGCTCTGGGGCTGTGGCTCTGGGGCTGTGCTGTCACGCGCCAAAGACATGAACCATGTTACAATGATCACCCAGCATGTTCCTGAAAAGGGTGGAAAGGAGCTGGTCATGCTGTGCATGACCCCCAGCGGCTGGGGTGCCAGAGGGGAGCAGCAGCCCTGCCCTGCAGGGCACACATCAGTGCTAAGCTCCCACCCTTACTCCTTCCTAGAGCAGCACCAAGCAGCCCCTGGGTCCCTGCCACTTTCCCCTCCTCAGGTCATTTCTTGCTCTCTTTTTAGCACTGATTGTCCCTGTGTCTGTGACTGCAGCTCCTGCACAGCAGCGAGGGCCCGGCAGCAGCAGCAGCAGGAGCGGTGTCCCGGCACAAACACCCAGAGCCAAGGCGATGCTCCGGTGCCTCGCCGGCTCCGGCAGCACGGACGTGTCTCCTGTAAATAACCCTCGGCTTTCACGTGGATTATTTAGACTTTCTGATGAAACTGCAGAAATGCCACTGCGGCGGCCGCGCACCCAATCAGGCAGCGGCTCCCTGACCCCGGCCTCTCCGCAGCACCGCTGCTACGAGCTTCAAGGGGAAAAACCCTCCTTGTCTCTCGTTAGCCCTTTTTTTATGATCTAGGATTCTGTTAATAATGACTCCGTGTTACATAAAACAGATACATTAATGTCACCAAGTCCCAAAAGTACTGAATCAAGCTGACTCCTTCAGAAAGGAAGAAAGTAATAGATATGAGCCTTAATAAGAGCACGGATCCGAAGGATGGGAAGGGCTCCACCAAATCGCTTTCTCCTTCCTATTTGAAATGGGGGATTTAAAGTGCCATGCAGCTGGAGAAGATCACAGTCGTGGCAAGATAACTGTGAACATGCCATCAAAGGGAGCAAATCAAACGTGATTTTAGGTGGTGTTGCAAAGGCACGCTCAGCCTGCTCCACCTGCCCGCTCCGCTCCCAGTTGCTAATGGGGAAAGGAGATGGAGAGGCTCAGCAGCCCCACAACCTGGCACTCACCTTTCATCTCTGGAATGAAAGTGCTGGCTTAGACCAGCAGCTTTGGAGAAATAAGTTGCCTGGACTCAGCTTAGAGGAAAAAGTGGCCAAGTCTTTGACCTATGCACACAGCTGAGACTATTTCTACTCCTCTACAGCTGGAGCAGATGTTACAATTAAAAGCAACACCCAGTGACCATTAGTGCTTGACAAATATTAAAACAGAACAAAACCTCTAATCAGAGGGATGGAAATACTTAAGTGGCAAAACTAGTCATGTCTGAAAGCTTCAGAAAAGAAAACCAAGTCGTCTGCAATGGAACGTGATGCAGAAGAGAGGCGTGATCAGAATCAAACACTGGTGGTCTCACACAGATTCAGGGTGCACACCTGGGTGGCAAAGTCCCTGTGAATTGTGCCCAGGGAACATGAAAATTAATTAATAAATCTGTAAGCAGTTGCAAGTAATTTAAGGAAAAAAATATGATATGAAAACCAAAGTTATGTTTGCTGAATCTTGTTTTGCTGGGCATCCACCAGCCAGAGACAGGGAAGGTGTTTGGATTCCCACCTTGGCGAATTTGTGAAAAGGTAAAACCCTAAGGCCAAGATGAGGCTATAAACAGAGAGTATTTTGTAGAGTGGCACCAACACATTAGGCTGGATTTGGCAAAATGAAAACACAAGGAGGAAACATGAGGCCTGATGGGGCCCTGGGTGGTGCTCCAAAAAGATGGAATCAAGGCAGGAA
Source organism: Anomalospiza imberbis (assembly GCF_031753505.1). Lineage (NCBI taxonomy): Eukaryota > Metazoa > Chordata > Aves > Passeriformes > Viduidae > Anomalospiza > Anomalospiza imberbis. The sequence goes on along the minus strand of NC_089692.1, from coordinate 20,808,001 downwards.
AGAGCCACCAGCCAACAGAGAACGCAATATCCAGAACAACTCAGGATTTACCTCGTGTAGATAGGTAAGGAACAGGGGGAAATCGAAATTAATGGCAGAGGTCTGAGTGACAGGCTTCTGCTTCCTCCTCTCTCGTGGCCTGCTGAGGCTGGAACCCCGGGGAGCAGAAGGATGTCCATGGGTTGTGCCCAAAGCAGTGAGTGATCACTGAGCAAAGCAGCAACACACACTCCATGGGAGTGGGGACTGTGAGAGAGGGGAAAGCAGGAAGCAGAAGGTTATTCCTCAGGAAACCTCCAGGCTCCACCAGCACACCTCCTGTTCCTGGTTTGCAGCAGGACTACCTCTCCCAGCTCGGCCGGGGAGCAGCTCTATACCAGCACTCAAGTGCCATTCAGGCTCATCTGTACAAACAAATCCAAATGCAACTCCCCTGACAGAGATCCTCCCGGGGATTAGGTCTATTAAAATTTGTATTTTGCAATTACTTCAGTTTGCTTTGCTTCTTTTCAAGGTTTTATGCTAAATTACATGGATGGAGGGTCAAGCTTTGTTTAAAAGATCTGTTTTTTCTGGGTTGTGCCATTGTTGGAACAAATTTTAAATCATATGATACAATCACCTTTTTGATTGATAGGGTCACTTTTAACCAGCCTATCTGAGTTTAATAGAGCAAAATCTGGCTTAATCTACTAATTTTTAATTTAACATAAATAAAGAACATGACAGATCAGCCACTTTTCCTAATGCCCTACGTACTATAAAATGCTCAAACTGAGGGGAGGTGTGTTTATGCAGCTCACCATGACACAACAGGCACCACCACTTTTGGGGAGAAAAAGCTACATCTCTGTGTTCGTTCCAAATTCACAGAGTGGCCGTACCAGTTCTGATCTCAGAGTGGTATGAGAATTCATTTGTGAACAACCAGAAGTATAGTGTAAGTGCTAGGTGCAATTATTTCAAGCACTAACTATCTCATGACGATGGCAGATAGGAGTTAGACAGCAATGAGACCAAAACTGTGGTTATTTCATTATTGCATAGACAATGCCAGCCCTCAAAGCATGCTAGGCATTTTGCAGATCAGACGAAAGTGTGATCCCTGCTCTGAGAGTGCCTAATCTAAAAAGTCAAAGATGAAAAGAGGGAAAGGAACTCTGGATACAAAGGAATCTATGTAATGACAGGTCCTAGCTTGTTATTTTAATTAAAAATATGCTAAATCCTTCTTTTTGCCTCTTTCAGACCTCTCATCCTGGCTCTAAGCTTCAATTCCAGTGTCCACATAACCTCCCTAATCATCCACTGCTCCCTCCACATAAAGGAGCTCTTTGGAGCTGTGTCAGTCTGGGAACAGGGTACGTGGCACAGAGTGACACTGGGCACGATGACAGATCCCAAAGACTGGAAATCCAACAGATCCAGCCCAAATGTGCTTCCAGAGAGCCATGCACATCCTGCCAATAGGGGCCTGGAATTGAGAGCCTTCTTGTGATTTACAGGGAGTAAAACAAAGGAAAGTCCCCAGCAGTTGCTCCCTTGCACCTGCATCTGGGCACAGCTTGCAAAGGGCATCCCCTGCCCTAAACCTGCCTCAGAGGACCATCAAACCCACCGAGGCCAAGACATAAAAACCTACTTATCAACGATTACAGAGTGAGCCAGCGGTGTCATGCTGGTTTAAATCTTGTCCGAGAGTTTTACCGGGGCTCAGAGGTTCCACTGCCACCCTCCTGTTGGCAGGTCTCCAACTGGATGCAAATGTCCCCTGGCGCCGCTGCCTGCGCCCCACTCCCCGGCCCCTGGAGCCCACTGGATATTCCTTCAGATGTCTAACAAGCATTGAACACAACTGAGGTTTAGAGAGAGGCAGAAATCAATACAGCAGCTTCCAGCAGGCACGCTGAGGGATTAGCTGTCCCACGGAACAGCACCGGCGGCTCACTGGGAGAGTCATGACTCCGAATAGAGCGCGAGGTTTATGAGGCTGGGGGCAGCCTCTGGCCCTGATAACCTCCAGCTGCCTGGAGGACAAGTTGGCTGTGGAAACGAGCACCCTCGGCTCCCTGCTCCAGCAGCAGCAGAAGCAGCTGCCCTCGGCAGCGGGCAGGGCAGCAGTGGTCACTCCGAGGTCACTCTGAGCACTGCCCGGCCATCGGTGCTTCCCACACCTCCACTGCAGCCGGGTGACGAATTTCGGCTCTGGAGCTTGAAAGGGAACAACCCAGAAAGGCTGGGTTCCCCCTGGAAGTGTGCAAGGCCAGGTTGGGCAGGGCTTGGAGCAACCTGGGATAGGGGAAGGGCAGGGGGTGGAACGGAATGAGCTTTAAGGTCCCTTCCAACCCAAACCATTGCATGATTCCATGATTCCAACCCAACAGCAGCAAATGGCAGGCGAGGCAGTGGCACAGGTGAAGGCAATGAGATGAATCCTGGGAAACTGCTGAAAAACACATGGAAAACTGCTTGGCTTGTACCATCACCAAAGGAGGCCCCACAAACCTCTAATAACAAGATACAGGATCCTGTGTCACTGCTAGCAAGTTCCTCTGTCTTCAGAAATCTGAATCTTTGGGAGTTCTGCAAGAAGCAAGAGGCAGGGTTAGGACAACCACCCAGACAACAGTTGCTATTAGCTTAGCTAACATCGTCTGATTTTATGTGGGTTTATGAACTGAACACTTGTTGCTCCCAACTGCTCTCACATTTACTATGGTCACTGTGTTGGAACTCTGAAAGATGCGAGTTTGTCTTTAACTGTCAAAAATTGTGAGAAAACAGGGACTCCAGAGAAGAGGAAAGGGGAACCAATGTCCAGAAGGTCTGCAAGAATTAATGAGGTTTTGGTACTGTATTTGTATAGTTTGAGAGGTCTTTAACGACCTCTGAGATTTCCAACATTTCTGGTTTACCACCCTGCAGGTTTCTGACAACCCCGAGTGAATAAATGCTCAGCCTCGCCCTCCTAGAGCCTACACGACCAGGAACCTCCTCCTTGGGAGAGTCAGGAGTCCTCATTTGCCGCAGAAGCCGTGGTGGAAGCCGTGCTGCTGGCCCCCCCCGGCCCTTCTGAGGCTGCCCAGCGGGGCAGGGTGCTGTGGCCGCGGGTTCCACCTGGCCACTGGCCAGCCCCTGGCCCTCGCCCGGTCCCCCCGCGCCCCGGCTCTGCCTCAACCTCAACTCCGAGCGCCCCGCTCGCCGCCAGCACCGTGACCCGGAGCCCGGTGTGCCCTGAGTCCAGTGTGCCCCCGAGCCCGATGTGCCCCCCGAGTCCAGCCGTGCCGTCCCACAGCCCGGCTCCCGGGCAGCGTCCCCGCACAGGGACGGGCAGGGTCCCCGCACAGGGACGGGCAGGGTCCCCGCACAGCTCGGGCAGGGTCCCCGCACAGGGACGGGCAGGGTCCCCTCACAGGGACGGGCAGGGTCCCCGCACAGGGACGGGCAGGGTCCCCGCACAGGGACGGGCAGTGTCCCCTCACAGGGACGGGCAGGGTCCCCGCACAGGGACGGGCAGTGTCCCCTCACAGGGACGGGCAGGGTCCCCGCACAGGGACGGGCAGGGTCCCCGCACAGGGACGGGCAGGGTCCCCGCACAGGGACGGGCAGGGTCCCCTCTCAGGGACGGGCAGCGTCCCCGCACGGCTCGGGCAGGGTCCCCGCACAGGGATAGGCAGGGTCCCCTCACTGGGACGGGCAGGGTCCCCGCACAGGGACGGGCAGGGTCCCCGCACAGAGACGGGCAGGGTCCCCTCACAGGGACGGGCAGGGTCCCCTCACAGGGACGGGCAGGGTCCCCGCACGGCTCGGGCAGGGTCCCCGCACGGCTCGGGCAGGGTCCCCGCACAGGGACGGGCAGTGTCCCCGCACAGAGACGGGCAGGGTCCCCTCACAGGGACGGGCAGGGTCCCCTCACAGGGACGGGCAGGGTCCCCGCACGGGCACGGGCAGGGTCCCCGCACAGCTCGGGCAGGGTCCCCGCACTGGGACGGGCAGGGTCCCCGCACGGCTCGGGCAGGGTCCCCGCACAGCTCGGGCAGGGTCCCCGCACAGGGACGGGCAGGGTCCCCGCACAGCTCGGGCAGGGTCCCCGCACTGGGACGGGCAGGGTCCCCGCACGGCTCGGGCAGGGTCCCCTCACAGGGACGGGCAGGGTCCCCGCACGGCTCGGGCAGCGCCGGCCCCGCCCGGAGCGGCCCCGGCTCCCGCGCCGCGCTCTGACCCCGCCGCGCACGGCGCCGTAAATCTGCTGCACCTGATGGGAGATGGGCTTTTTAGGATCTCTCCGGGTGCTTTGAGGTAGCACTTCCATGAACTCCGTGCCACAATAAATAACGCTACCTGCAATATGTCTTAGGGAACGTGGCAGCAGCCGCTGTCCTGCCATGAATTTTTATTCTTTTGCCGTCTGGAAGATAGATTCCAGATACAGCATTTCCCCGCACTTAGTGTCAAATCTCTTTACCCCTTTGCCCCGACAGAATGACAGGGACCACAAATAAAATAAAAGAATAAAAAAGAAGCATAGGAAAAATGGCCTGAGAGCAGAGGGAAAGCACTAAACTCCCCTCCCTCTGCAGCTGAGCAGCTTCAGATCTGACAGCAGTGACTAAGGCAGGGGCAGTTGGAATGGGAAAAGGCAATTTTTGTATGCTGCCAATGAGATTTCTGCAGGAGGATTCCACAGAAAGGAGCACAGAGATGAAATGTCTCTGAAGAATATAATGTATGCAACAGTGGAGAATACAGGAAAATGGGTTTGTGTGCCGGCCCAAACAGCTGTGCCAGGGATGGGGAAATAAAGTACTGACCCAATAAAGGGATTTTTAAAGACAAAACCTTTTTCATGATAAAGAAAAGGGTCACATGCAATGACTAACAAAATGGTCTAAATATTTGCAAACCTTGATCTGTAGATCTGATACCAAGGCCGGAGTGCAAAGCAGGAGTGCTGTAACAATTACCAACAAGAATACTGGGAAAAAATGCACGGAACTGGCACGAGAATGCTGCCAGGTGCGTTGGCATTGCGAGAGCTAGGGTGCAGGGCAGGGCTGGAGAGGGGCAGAGCCCCGTGAGGCAGCTGGACACGCTCTCCAGCCAGGCTGCTGTGACACCGGAGCTGTGCTGCCCCGCAGGGGGACCTCAGCAGGGCCGAGAGGAGCCCTGGAAGCCAAGAGGGGCCAAAGCCCAGTCCTGCACCAGGGCAGCAGCAAGCCCGGGCAGCAGCACCCGCAGGGGCTCCTGCAGAGGAGGACGCTGGGCTGAGCCCGAGCCACAGTGCCCTGGGGTGTGCCACAGTGCCCTGGGGTGTGCCACAGTGCCCTGGGGTGTGCCACAGTGCCCTGGGGTGTGCCAGGGGACACGGGCAGCGGCTGGAGGGAGCCGATCCCTCCCGTCTCTGCTCAGCACTGCTGAGGCTCTGCTGGAGCCCTGGGCTCCCAGTGCAGGACTGACACGGACGTTCAGGCTGGACAGGACAACATCCAGAGGTGCCTTCCAGCCTCAGCGAGTCTGAGACCGAGCCCAGGACCGGGCTTTGCTTTCTGGCTGCCACACATCAGCAACTGAGCAAACCACTCACAGGACTCGTGAAAAAAAATCCCAAACGCAGGCAGGTAGAATATTATTAGTTGTACAATTCCTTTGGGACTATGAGAAATATCTGCTCAAACAACAGGATAACAGCTGGAAAAACTCCCGAAAAGGTAAACAGCTCCAACTAGCCAGGAGTTAATAGTGCACAGGGCTTTTTTCCTCTCAGTTTCCCTCTTCCAGTTCAATGCCTTATTGAAAACCAACATCATGGCTCTTTTCCACTCTGACTATCTGGGCTGCAGTGCCATCTCGTCTGAATTTGAAGATATTATTTTACTTCCTTCCTTTACTCTGATGAAATTACCAAATTTCATGTCCCTGACATGTAAAAGATATTAGGGTCAGCACTCCAGTACCCTCCCACTAATACACACATCCAGTTATAACACATAGTATGGCAAAGACCTCATTGTTCTGCCACCAAGTCACCATGGCCCAGTGTTCAGGTGAAGCCAGAATCCATGGATGCCCCATGAAATGTCCCCTCCAGCAGGTGTGAGCCCAGTTCACATCAAGTACGAAGACCCAGTGGCTGAAATACAGCTACACAGCTGCCCTAACATCTATCCTCTTCCTATTTCCACTTCTCAAACTGAACTTTAAACACTGGAACTAAGACTTTGCAAAACATATATTTTACTGAGCAACGGCTGCACAAAACCAGCCCCCTGAAGATGTCAAATGACACTTTTGCCATACAGCAGAGAAGTGAGGAGATTTACAAGGTCATTGACAAATGCAAGTATTGATTGAGTATTAAAGTGTCTTGTGATTAATACAGCCTTCGAAGTAATTAGTGCAGAAGATCTCTTATATCTCCCCATGTTTAAATAATGTATCTGTGAACATGCAGACCCCCTGTCAATCACTCTGGCTGAGGCCAAACACCATCTCACCTGATAACTCATTTGGAAACTGGGCTTCCTGCCTGTTCAGTCTTTCAAAACCAGCAGCTCTTCCCTAATTGCCTGGGGTGACCTATATTTAGAGCCTTGCAGTTCACTGGGGGGATAGAGAGGGAGGAGAGAGCAAGGAAAAATGCTAAAGCACCTTATTCCTACAATGGCACAAAACCCCAGGAGAAATTCAGAGGCACTGAATGGAAATGATCTGATAGGAAAGGTTCTGGCTCTGTGAGGGGCTCCACACTCTGGATTTAAACAAACTCTCCAAGCCCCTCTTGGTTACTCCTGGGAGTAACTTCTGCAGAGGGAAAAACCCCAGCTGGTGCCAAGGACTCCCAAAGTGCAGCTGGCAGTCCCGGTGTCCCTGTCCCAGCTCTTGGTGCCCACCAGAACAGCCTAAATCCCACCTGAACCGAGGTCACCAACAGGAAGACCAGGCTACCAACGGTTCCTACAGCTGTGTCTGAGTGTTCCTAGAGCAAGCTGGCACTTACTGCTCCCCTGGATCCAGGATGGAAACATTCTGCTTGAAATGCCACTTTAGGGAAGGATCAGATGACACCTTCTGGGGATTTTGGAGCCCACAAAGCACCAGGTACTTATCTAATGTCTTCTTAACCCCTTTCCTACCGCTGTCTAAGCAAATGCAATCACTTGGTTCCTCTGAAGCAAGCTTTGAGGTCATTAAACATTTACTGCTTATTGGGTAAATAAGGCTCCAGGAAGCAGTCTCCTCCCAACTCACCCATTTCTGAGTTGCTGTTTGATTCCAGGTTGGAAAAAGCCAAAAGCTGAACTGTGACCCCACCAGCATCTTGCTCGTACTAACAGAGAACAAGGACAGGTGTAGAATGCAACCATATTCTGGAATTCTGCTAACACTGCACACCTCCTTCCTGGCCAGTGCCAGTGGGTGCAGAGCTGCAGCCACTCCTGGTTGGGAACCCAGCGTAGGGGGATGTCTGGAGAAGGCTCAGCCCTCAGCTTTCATGGCTTGTTGCACTTTCTGAGGTTAAAACATGCAACAAATGGGAGTTAATCACCCCCAGACCTGAACAAATCAGAGCAACTCCTAAATTCAGAGGGAGCAAAAAGAAGGAAAATAATCCTTCTTCTTTGGAAGACAGTGAAAGAAATCCAAACCTGTGACTTCACAGAATCACAGACTGGTTTGGATTGGAAGGGACCTTAAAGTTCATCCAGTCCCACCCCATGTCCTGTGGGCAGGGACACCTCCCACTGTCCCAGGCTGCTCCAAGCCCTGTCCAGCCTGGCCTTGGGCACTGCCAGGGATCCAGGGGCAGCCCCAGCTGCTCCGGGCACCTGTGCCAGGGCCTCTCCATCCTCACAGGGAAGGATTCCTTCCCAGTATCCCAGTAACCCTGCCCTCTGGCAGTGGGCAGCCATTAAAGCTGGGCCTTTCTTCCTTCTCCTTAGATGAAGCACTAGAAATATTCTTCTGCCTTTAGCGTTAATCTCACTTTCTTTTTCCTCACACCTGCTACTGTCCCATAACTCATGAGCCCCTCTTCCTTCTCCTCTTTCAAGTTTATTTATTATGACTATTTAACCAGCTATTGGTTCAACACACTCTGCTCAAATATTCATCATTTGGTTCTCTGGGTAAACTGTATTTAATCAGCACAGCACAGAAAACAGTGTAATTATAGATGCCGGATGCCATTACACTCAGAAGAAATTAAACCTCATCTTAAGCTGTCCAGTGGTGCCCTGAGGAAAACAGGCTGCATGGTGGGAAGGTGACCCAGAGGTTAGTGCCAGATGTGTTTTTAGGTCCTCCAGACTCAAGAAATACTGAGGGTGGGGTGGCACTGAGGGAGAAGGAGAGAAGCCTTTATGGACAAAAAACCAGAACTTCTCATGAGGAAGTCAGTAAATGCACCTCTTTTTCTGAGAATACGGCAGTGCCTGTTCTGCTTTATGCCAATTACAGCACTTCTAACGAGGTTTTTTTTTAAGGTAAATAATTCTATTTTAGTAGTACTAATGGAAAATGCCTTTACTGATCGATAAAGTCCAAAAAGTTATTACAGCAACAACGATGCAAGAAGACGCTCAGAGGAAGCAGTGGGACAGACTCCTCCAGCTGGCACAGAAGCACTTAAAACTCAATATTACCCCCAGCTAAAGCAGCACAGGTTAGCCAGGCTGTGGCAGGAAGTGCCAGAGGAGACCTTGCCCCTGCAGACTCAGCCCATCACCTGCCATCAGCGCCCGGCAGCAGCGGCCCCGGCTCAGCCCAGCAACGCCCAGAGAGTCCCAGAGGGGGAGGGGAGGTATCGTTTTATTTATTTTATTTTTTTATTTTTTGCTAATAATACATCTGAGGTTCAGATAAGTAACTAAGAGGAAGGAGAGCTCCTTCTAGTCCATCCTGCTGCTGACAATTAAGAAACCTCAAAGTAATTTTTGAAAATGTCAGCGTCTCATTTAGCAAAGGGATAAATAATGAATGAAGCATAATCACTGTCCTGCGCTGGTGGTACAGCTTCGCGGTGTCATTAGTAAACTAACGGTATAATATCTTCGTGTCACAGTTTAATTATATCTTGTAATTAGTTTCAGCAATGGATTGCACAGAGTCAGGCCCCCTGAGCTAAACAAAAGGTAATAGAACTTTCAGAGTCCTCGCATAAATCAATTATGAAAGTGTCCTGTGTTATTTGAGGCTTGTTTGCTGTAATTTTATGCACAAAGAAGAGATGATCCCTGCTGCCTACGGAGGGCGATTCACCTCACCAATTGCCTGCCTAAATGAGTGTGAGTGCTGAGGGCAGGGGCTGCTGCCAGAGCCAGCGGGGCGAGCTCTGTGTGCAAACGAGCCGGCCTGGCTGCCAGCACCACGAACGCGGGAGCCCCGTGTGCGCCCGTGGCGTAAGAGCAGGCAATTCTTCACTGTGAGAACGGTGAGGCCCTGGCACAGGGTGCCCAGAGGCTGCCCCGGGATCCCTGGAAGTGTCCCAGGCCAGGCTGGACGAGGCTTGGAGCAGCCTGGGACAGTGGAAGGTGTCCCTGCCATGGCACAGGGTGGAATGGGAGGAGGTTTAAGGTCCCTTCCCACCCAGCCCCTCTGGGATTTGATGACACGCAGACACAGTAGGATGGCACCGTGATCCTCCTGCTGCTGGTGCTGATGTGCTCTAGGCCAGCACCAGTGATGAGCACAGCTGTGCTGTGTCCAAAGCTGCACACTGTTGCATTTTTGTTCACTATCCCGAGCACCATCCAAACAGCACCTCCACCTCCTCTCCCTGTTCCTCACCCAGAGCGAAACTGCCCTGTGTGTTCGGATCTGATCTCCAGTTTGCATCAGCACATCTAGGCAGATTAGTTTTTAACAAAATATTTTTCCCTGAAAGAGTGGTCAGGCATTGGAATAAGTTGCCCAGGGAGGGCTTGGTGTCACCCTCTCTGGAAGTATTCAAGAGATGTCTGGGTGTGGCACTTGGGGTCTGCTTTAGGGGTGGTTGTGGTGGTGTTGGGGTGATGGTTGGACCTGATGATCTTAAAGGTCCCTTCCAGCCTTGATGATTTGGGGAAGACCAGCCACCAGCAGCAGTTCCTGGCCCAATGACTCTTCAACCACATTTGGGGCTGTTCTTTCTCCTGCTTCATTCCTGATCTTACTCATCTGCTGCCACGGCAGAGAATCACACAGGAGGGCCGTGCTAGAACTGGATCCAGGCAGGCTGAGGGGTGCCTCGAGGTTACCCAGTTGCACTTGCAGTGGATCAGAACGTGTTGCCATCCCACATGCTGCTACTTGAGCTCTGGAAATCCTACAGGAGATGCCCTTTTCCTAAGAGCTCTTTATGCCACACCAGGACTGTGGATAGAACAATCCATACTTGGGAAGGGGCTGGGAATGATCCCCACCATCCCAGTCTCTATGTTCTCATGCAGTTTCAGGGGGAAAAAAAAAGTTGAATTACTGGAATTTAATGTATAAAATAACACTTCACAGTTCAGGCTTAATAGCTGCATTTTATTTGCATATTTTTCCTCAGTCTTCTGAAGAGTCCTACGTATTCCGTCAGCATTCCTGTGCGTAGGGATGCACACACGAGGCTCTCACTGCTCTCACGTCTGAGTGCCTGAATCATTTATCTTTTCATGTTGCTGCTCTGCCCCCACTGCTTGGTGTTGGAAGCTGCCTATGTGACGTGGGATGGAGAAGGTGGAAAAAAAAAACCCGTAAATAAAATAAAACCTCTCAGTGTGTCTAATTTTGGCCTACTGATATCTCCAAAAGCAAAAAAGGCTCACAGCAGCAGCAAAGGGCTGTCCGGGGGTCACCCAATCCTCAGCTGAGCGTCTGGGACCCCACTGCGGGCAGCAGAGGGGAGTGTGGAGAGGAGTCTGAAAGGTGCCAAGACGTGTAATTGTCTCAGTCCTGATCAAGCTGCAGAACACACTGGGGTCCTGCTTCAAAGCCCTCCTCAAGTCTGCCTTGAAAGCGAATCCCGTGGCACGCTGGCCTTGCTGTTTATACAACAACTTCCAGGTTTAAATGAAAAGCTGCTTCCCAAAGCAGCCTGAATCCTCCCATTGTGAGCCCTTCAGCAGACTTAACAATAGGAAAAGCACCGACTAGGAAAAAAAAAAGGGGGGGGAAAGGGGAAAAAAAAGTCCAGTCCTCCGAGCGGTGCTGCAATCCAGCCGGTTGCCATGGTGACATGATGACTTGTTCACATGGCAACATACCTTGGGTCCACTATTAAAATGATGAGAGCAAACTGGGTTGCACTGAGCACAGCATCCTGCGTGCTGGAGCAGCCGCTCGCTGCGGCCAGCGCGGGAGGAGGGACCTGCGCAACAAAGGTGGAGAGGGCGCTTCTGGGGGGGCAGGGGAAACCGAGGGGGATAAACCCAGTTTAGATGCGTATCAGAGACGATAAACTAAATTTGGCTTGGATATCAAATCTGCCTTTAGAAGCCAGAGGATGTTTCCCGTACGTGAGTGGCAACACCCAGAGGGCACTGAACTTCTTTAGGATGTGACCTCAAGGAGCCATGGCAAAAAAATGAATTGGGAAAGGAAGGGAATCACTGGGGACCCCATCAACACAAAACCAATTGTGGTAAAGATAAAGCTTAAGAAATAGCTGCTGCAGCAGTGAACTGCAATCATGTAGTTTGTAATTTACATTAAAATCCCAAACAACTAGCAAGTGGGAAATTGTGCAACATATATTTAGTCACAATGAATACCCAAGATTATCAAGAAGATATCCCTGATGCCGTGTTATTGGCGTGTTTTCTGCAATTCTTTTAATTTTAACAGATTTGCACCTTTTCCTGATAGCACAGCAAATTGTGATACTGCTGGGGAGCTCATCATCCACTTGTCCCTCGTTTAGATGAAGGACAGGATGAATCTCTCTGGTTTATGAAGCATGTGCATCATACAACAGACATGAGAAAGTCTCTTAAAATATAAAACACGGGGGGAAATACCCTTAATCCAGGTTCTGTTTTAATTTAATTTGCAGAATGAGGATGCAGTGAGGCTCACCATGGGTGAGGAGGTGGCTTTGGAGTCACCCATGGGAGTCCCCAGCATGGAGGGCACGGAGGGCCCAGCTTTTAGCAGGTGTGGGAGCAGAGGAGGATTCATTTAATCTCTGTCACCGATGAAACAACAGCTTTGTCCTGCTCCCCAAAACACAGTGAACAATAATGATCTCGTAAGGATGGTAAACTGCATGTGGAAGGGAAAAAAAGCAATCTTCTGGTGTCCATCAAGCCATGACAACGGCCACACTCGCCTTCCCTCCTGAGGACCAAAACAGCTACAAAGTGCCTGAAATCATTAAGCAGATGAAAATGCCAGAGGTGGGCTTGGGCTAAACCTCACGCTTTCCCAAACACAAGGCATCAAATTCCAATCCCTCACCATTCACTTGCTGTTTCCTGTTTCTCTGCACACACCTGTACCCGTGAAGTTTGTCTGTGCTTGCGAAGCCCAGAGAATCCTACACCCTTCCCACCCAGAAGTTCCCTATCCATCCATGGGCAGCCACGCAGGAGAGGATGGCAGCAGCTGGAAAGGGCATGCTGGCACAAAAAGCCTGTGGAGTGCATCTGTACATCCGCACAGCCACAGCTCCACGTTGGCTTTGTAGGAGCTTTTCAAACAACAAAGGCATTCTGGTGATCTAAGGTAAATAGCATATTTTGCATGAGTCGATATGACAGTGCTGGCAGGAACACAGAGGTAAGGGGCTGGTCTGGAAGCAGTCTGGGAATCTAACTTCATATATTGGAAGGCCTCATTTTTATTGATAATACTTTAGTCGATAAACTCAACAGTGTAAATGAACTTGGAATCTTTCACTGTGACTCAATGCTTTAATGTCCAGTACAGGAAGTTGTAGAGCAGAAATCAAGACTGTAACTGACCAGAAAAATCTAAAAGCAACAAACAGGCTTCATGGTTCCATTTTGTAAAGACTGATACCGAGCTGGAGGAAATATACCCTCGGTATTTATTTCAATTGGTCTAATTCAGACTTTCAAAGTGCTCACAGGAAGTCTTTTGCAGTGCTTTTCTCTCTCATCTCTTACTGCTCCACCCTGGCATTTTCAGAAATGTTTTGCCACTTTCCACATCCCACTGGCACCACACACAGCTGCCCAATCCCTCCTTAAAAGAGCTGCTTCTACAAATTGCAATAATCTTACTTTTAAAAAAGAACAACAATTCCTATAAAGAGCAGAGAAATGGGACCAAGTTCACCTATTCCTAAACGTTTGAGGATAAACCTAACTTTAGAAATGAGATTTATCCGAGGAACAAATCAGGAAGAATTTTCAGCCACTTGCAGGAACTTCATTAAGGAAACAGGAACCCGCAGGTTCACCAGAGAGCCAACAGGTGTTTAAACAATTCCTACTACCTACGCTCTCACGTCGACTTTATTTTCAAGTTTCACTCAATGATGGAGTTGTTCCTCAGCTCCTTGTGTGCTTAGCCATTTAATTAAAGCAATCCATATTGAATTCATGTCCAGATGCCTTGACCAGCAGAGCCAGATCCTCATTGGCATGCCAGCTGCTCAAAGAAGAGCACAGCCCCTCGCATACTAATCAGAGGGGAAGGCAGTGATTCATCAGCCCGCGATACTGCTTCAGCATCTACAAGCACTTATGACATGTAATTGCTGGTGCATAAGCAAGCCAGGCCACATTAAAAAGCCCACAGATAGTCAGAGATAAAAATTAATGACTTTTGCTTTGTGTAATCCTGCCTGTGTTGGGGGGAGGGGAGGGAGACTGGGATTAATGGACAAATGTAAGGAGGCACAAAGGAACAAAGAGTTTCTTGGCCTTGTTTACATATTGAACAATAATAATAAAAGAAAAGTGACAAGTTATGGGAAAGGCAAGTGTGAATTTTCGGCACGAGTGAGTTGGAAGACTGCTTGCAGTTCATTATGGATGCAGAATTTCCATACTCATTATTCTGAAACAAACCTCCTCGGAAGGCCCTTCTGGGAGCAATGGCAGCAGTTTTTATTATTCATCTTTGGCTGGTACTGAGGATGTCATTAGAAGAGCTGCACGGCACGCGGGCCGGGGGGATCGCCGTCTGGGGAGGAATAGCTTATCCTGCCCGCGGCCGGCAGCCACGCAGCCGGGTCACCGTGGCCACGGCTGGAAAACCAGCCAAGGACAGGGAGGTAAATCAAGGACAGCAGACAAAGACATGATGTAATGCACCCACAACAGAACCTTCTGCAGATCAGGGGCTCATCAAAATATTCACGCATCAGCACTGTTGTTTGAATCTCCCTCTCCCTGCCCCAAGTTCCCTTTCTTCCCCAGTGATGGATACAACCTCTTTGGAACACTTTTGAAAGAAAATGCCATTTTTCTGTCTTGTTTTTTCTTTAACATTTGCTTTCTAAAGCTTTGATGAGATGTGAATCTGAAGTTACATTAGCTGGCTTGCCACTTGGAGGGAACAAAGATGATGTGTGTGATCTCACACATAATCAGACCTAGTCTCACCCAAAGCCCACCTCCAACCCACCAGGCCATATATACCTCAGCAGTTTCCAGGGCTCTACTGAACTCAGCAGAAACCTGCCCAGGTACAGTAGCAGAGATCTGGGAACACTTTCCTGGCATGAAAACTTCCACTTACACGTGCAGCTGCACGTTCTCCAGGCCAGTACCTCCAGTTCACTCCTAAATGCTGGCTCCAGTCTGGACTCTGATTTCCAGTCCACTTCAGCCATGACTCTCATCCAAGAAATCCAATTTACTACCTGTTGAATGGAAGTTTCTTCTCTGTAGCTGGGAAGAGTTATCTTAGGAACTATGGAGTTATCCTAATTGCATGTATCTCAGCACTATGGAAAACTGCCATTGCCATGACAATAGTGCCAAAAAAAGGATAAAAAAAAAGTATTCCCTAGTCAAGCATGTTGATCATTTTAACATGCAAATAAAGCTTTCCCACAGAGGTCAGCACCACAGCTCAACCTGGAGGTGACAACACAGGGTCTGGCATCCAACGTGGACCCGGCAGGGTGGGCGTTACACGAGGGCCGTGCTTCGTACAGCACAAATTAATTCACCTTCCATTTGACCCCATCTCCCAGCTGGGAACATCTGTAAAGCCAGTCTGGAGCACTCCTGTGCCTTCCCAATCTTGCACAGCCCTGAGGAGCGGAGGGCAAAGCAGCAGGTCTCAGAAAAACAGAAAATCATTGCTATCGGCAGGTGGCTGAGCAGCCACTCAGAGCCATCACTTGTGTTTAAGCTCTGCTGCATCCAGCCTTCCCCCCTGCACATCTCACTCCTTATGTTTCAGGTTTACCACCTAATTTCCTCTGTTTTGCAGAAATATTTACCGGGTGCAGGTGAGGAAGCAGCGGCTGCAGCTGCATTCACATCACCATAGGATTTATTTACAACTGGGGCTTTGTGGTGCAGCCAGATAAAAGAGGATTAAATTACGCTCTGTAGATTAAGAGTCTGAACACTATAAAACTCCTAAGCCTTTGTATGCTAAGCAAGAACTTTGACTCCCATGGGAGCTGAACAGAGATTCTGCATACACAGAGAAGACTTGGATTTTTTTTTTTTTTCCTATCTCAGTGTATCTTTTCCAAACAGATATTATCGAACTGATTTGGAAACACTTAGTCAGCACCAAAAAAGTTCAACTGAATCATGATGTCCAGTGCATTTTTCATCTCAGCTCCTCCACATGCTTGTTCAAACAGATTTGCCATGGTAATGGTGTTCTCTCCAGTCACACAGTGTCCATACACCCGTCCTGCTGGGCCCTGCCCACTGGAAGAACACTGTTTAGGATCTTTGCTTACTGACAAAATGTACTAACAGACCACTCACCCCAACCCCTTTCCTGTCCCTCTCCTCCTTCCTTTCTTTTCTCAGACATAATTTACAAAATGCACACAAAAAAATCTCTTTCAAACTAGCTATTTCTTCCTCAGCCTTATTTTCCATTTTTCCCTCCACACTTTTGGAGAAAAGCAAGAAAACAGTTCTGTTTCATGTCCTCATACAATATCTTCTGCACTAGAGGATAGAATAAGATGATAACCTGCTCTAGCAGAAGATGTCTGAGTTTAATCACTGTAAGAGTCCACTAACAGCTGTTCCTGGAGTTAAAAACACCAGGTGGAAGTTACCCATGTAAAACTGCTCAAGACTGCTGGGATTTTCTGTATACGTGATGGATTGAGCACTTCAAGGTAAGTCTTGTGTTATCACCCATTATTTTCTTTGCTCACAGGGTGCTGAGGCCCTGGCACAGGTGCCCAGAGCAGCTGGGGCTGCCCCTGGATCCCTGGCAGTGCCCAAGGCCAGGCTGGACAGGGCTCGGGGCAGCCTGGGACACCTTCCACTGTCCCAGGCTGCCCCGAGCCCTGTCCATGGCAGGGCTGGGGCTGGGCGAGCTTTCAGGTCCCTTCAAAGGCAGGGCAGACTGGGATTCTGTGAAGAGCCTGCTGCTGGGGAAGGGCTGGAAGAGCAGAGTCCCTGATGCAGGCCAGCCCACAGGGCACTATCAGACAGTAAGGGCCTGGCAACAGCTGAGGAGGGGATGTTAGCAGTAATCACAGGTAACTGTCTCAGACAGACAGAACAGAGGGGTAAAAAACCTGAAGCGGCTATCTTTAAAAAGAACAAGCAGATCTGAGTAATCCAATTTAGGGGAGATAAGAGTCTGCTGGTAGCACTGTCCTTTAGCTGGACAAACGCCTTCGTTCAAGTGTCAGCCCCAATCCTGGGGAGGTCACGCGCGGGGCCCGCAGCCTAATGGACTCCTCAATTGCCTGAGTGGATTTCCCAACAAACGCGCTGGCCCAACAGAATTGATTTTCAGGCAGTGCTCGGGTCCCTAACGCAATTACCCTGCAGCGAGGCCGCCCAGGCCGCCGGGCAGCGCCAGGAGGCACAACTCCTCTCCTAATTGTTTAAACAGCTCTGGAATTCCTTTTGCTCTTTCTCAACAGAGAATAATTATACCCCTGCTTAAAGAGGTCTGGAGGGATCTCAGAAGAAACTTTCCCTTCCAGCTTTGTGTGTTAATGAAAAAAATCAAGTCTTAGCTCTCTAATAGGCGAATTCAATTTATGACAAGCAAATACAATCATCTCGACACCAGCACTGCAACAACGCCCGCCCAGCTGCTGCTGCACATGGATTCCTACAGATCTTCTGACACAGGAGAGCCAAATTTCTCCTTGATACAGTAACATCAGATTTGTGCACCAACTGGATGGAGCAAGATCAGATTTACAGTGTTTCCTCTAATTTGTTTTTTTCTCAGGGAGTGTTTGGACTTACTCTGAGAGCCAGGAGGTGACCCTGGAAGGTCTGGGGTTCTGAGAGCTGTACAAAAAGCCCCCAAACCCAGAAGTTACCCGCCTGGGACTTCCCAGTCCTGCTGTCCCATGCCCTGACAATGCCGGGCTCCAAACACCACAGGATGGGGACTGAGAACCACCACGCTGGCTGCAGCTGAAAGCCAGGGTCCTGCCTCCAGCCACGGCCAGAGAACATGGGCAGATGCGCAGGGATTCCCCAGCTGGTACTTCATCCAGCTCCTGCGTTCAGTACCCACCAATGAACCTCTTCCCCACAAATTTCATCTATCGTGAACTCATTTATTCCTCTGTCCTCCACAATATCCTGTGCAATAAATTCCATGAGTTAATTCTGTGCTCCAAGTAAAGGGACCAATCTGTCTTTGGTTTAACTTTCTCTGTTTGGTGCATACCTCACTTGCTTCTTCCAACTGTTCCCCAACCATTTTTCCTGTGCCACTCACGGTTTACAAGCTGCTACTGCATCTTTCTTCATCCCATTTACTATCGTGGATTATGAATTCCAAACATTTTAGTTCCTCTGCTGATAGGAGATGCCTCATACCCATAAACAGTCTGACTGCCTGCTGAGCTGCCCATTTCGACACTCCCAGGTAAGGCCCAGCATCCTGCTCATCCTTCCGAGGCTGCAGCACTTAGGAACACAGAGCACCCCCTGTATCTCCAGTCTGGAGTGCCAAAGGATGTTCTATCCCTCAGCTTTTCAAAAAGCCATTATTTAACCCATGGTGCTAAAAAATTCTTGGCAAACTAAAGCTGCAGCCATACTAAGCTGCCTGACTGATTTTGTATTGAGGGAAGAAGTGCAGTTGCAACCAGGCCAAAGCTGTGCCTGAGCAGCCGGAATCATTCCTTGACAGAACATCTACCTGGGTGATGGATTCACTGCAGCCCAGTCCTGTGCTGGCTCCATCCATGTTTCCTCAGCCAGTCGGACGCTGCTCCAACCACACTGCACTCCTGCTGCTGCTGCACAAAGCCATCTGTCAGGTTCTCAGCCTGATTTCCCTTTTCCTGTCTTCCACCAAAGTAGGAGCAAACGGGGCCAGATTCCAGCTGTATTTTTCATCCTCCAATTAGCAGGCTCCAATTCATCACTCTGAGTATCTCCTGGCATCAGTGCTGAGATTCCCTCCTCATGCCTGGTAAATCGGTCTTCATTTAAAACCCTCTCTCTTAGCCCTAAATGGAAATCAATTCTGCAAGTTTAGCAAATAGTTAATTACTCCACAAAGAGGATTGATTGGCCTTTGATCACCAGAAAGCTCTGTAGTGCTATTAGTCTCTTTCATCTGTGATTAAACCACAGAGAAAAAGAAACAAAAACTAAATTAGGCTTCTCCTGTTATCCTACAAATATTTAATGATGGGATAATCTCCTAAAGGTGTGATCAGGGGATATACATTCTGCCAGGAAACGTCTCCAGCTCAACCTTGAACTCAAAATCTCTCCCTGCACAGAGTCTGGCAATGAACTTTACAGAGGCGTGGAGCTGAGCTCAAAGGGATGCTTTGTAGTACACCCTCTTCTTGGCCTTTTCTTCTTTCCTCTTCTTATGTACGTTTTAATGCAGATAAAGATTTTCCCAACGGAGCCCTGACATGAATAATAATAATAATAATAACAATAATAAAGGCTTCCTTTAAATTCAGTTTTGGCTCTGCTGACTTTCTCAGCAGGACAAGCCTGTGTCCCGTTGATTTGCAGCATTGTACAGAGCTGTTTCCCCAAATGATGGGATCCTCCCACTTCAGACAAATTTCAAGTATCGCAGTCCCCCACTGCTAACCCGTTCTAGGATTCAGTCCCAGGGAAGCACAAAGCCACAGAGCTGCACCACGACAGATGCTGTGGTGGGAAGGTCACAGGATGGAGGGTTAGGATCAAGCTGCCTTTCTCACGTTCCAGGCAAATTTAAGGTCTGGGAATCTTCCTCTCGTGACACTAATGCAAAGTTCATTAGGGGTGGCTGGCACGGGCTGTGCCCCTCACAGCCACAGACACACCAGATGCAACCCAAACCTCTCCAGAGCCGTGGGCAGCCAGGCCAGGGCTGCGCTGGACCAACATGCACCTGGGAATTGCTTCCTCTCCATCACCACCAGAATTTTAGGAGAACCATGGAAACACCCCTGCTCTTCCCCAGCAAATTTCTCCCAGCTGCAAATGGTGCTGCTCCCAGTACACATTCCCAGATGCACCAGTGAGGGCTGAACCCAGCACCAGGCACAGAGAGTGCCCCAAGTTTCTGCAGCCTTTGTCTCCCTGGCTGAAGAAGGTAACACCTATGGCATTTGGCTTCTGGTCATCTGGGAAGCCAGTCCCCAAAGTCAATGATGCTTCCACAGCCAATGGTACCAATGGCAAATTTCAAAGGATCATTTCTGCCATCGGCATGGAGGGCAAAGACCCTGTTCTGCGGGCCAACAGGGAAGCACGGGACACAGCCACGTACCCAGGAGAAGGTCGGATTTCAGGAGGCGTGTCTGGCCAGGTGACCTGATCAAGACACAAGATGGGATGGATGCAGCTGGTAATGCTGAACTTCAAGAAGTTTCACAACTCGCTGTGCAAACTCAGAAAGTTATCATAACTTTTTTTAGCACTAAATGTCATAATATTCTTCATTCATGAGAAAAGAAGAGCCTCCTGACATGTTTTCAACTCTCGAATGGCAAGGAGTCCTTGAGGGGCCGTGCCACGCATCAGGCAACAGCAGGCGTTAATTAGCCCAGATTTCCTGCGGAATTGTTGTGTGCGGGTGCGCGGGTGCGCGTGTGTTTTTCTTTCCCTGGGTGTCTCATTTGCAGAATGTTCAATCATCCCCTCTCTCCCGACTCCGCAGCCGTGTGTGCTCCTGTGCGACTGCCGAGTGCTGACACCTGTCACACAGTGCCACCGCAAATTGGACGTGTCAGCCCCAGCGTGCTGGTGCCAAGGTGTGAATTAGATGGAGGCTCTCACCGCCGCTCCCCTGACCTCTCCACTCCATTACCAGGACATCCCGAGCCTCGGGGTATCAAAACCCAAAACACAAGGAAAAGAACCCTACACACCCACTGCAGCCACTGCTGACACTTTCCTCTCCAAATGAGGGGAAGATTTAAATAACCAGAATTTGTAAACACATTGATTTCATTTGCAGAACACTTTGCTTTTTTTTTGTTTGTGCCATACCAGGAGGCTCTAGAGACCAGGAAAAAAAGGGGAAGTGAATAGTTAGTGGAGCTTTCAGATGAAAAGACTCCCAAGTCACTCTGCACAAAGGAAAACAAGCGGTTGTGTCGTGCCTGTCGATGTGGATGTGGTCACCAGCAAACTGTGCCAACACCCCCCAAACAAAGCTCGTGGCTGAGATCACCCCAATTCCGGCCCTTACCTTGCGTGGGGCTTGGGGAGGGGGGTGGGGGCTGTGTGTTGTTCTGTTTTTTAAAACAATGGCTCCCAGAACAAAAGGCTGATTTGTGCAGCAGGCAGAGCTGGGGACCACCTAGAGCACGGGGCTGCAGCCCCATATGGTGCCACACAATAACAAATAAGAACAACAATAAGGAAAGCTGCACCCACTTTGCTCGGTACGGTGTTCTCAAAGTTACACAGTACGAAGCAATTATCCCAAAGTGGCAATTTTATTTGAAAATAACATTTAAATTAAAATGGGCATTTCAGGGCCTCCCGCTGAAGAGTGACATGGGCTGTTCAGGGGCCCACTGTCACTTTGCCAGCTGTCACATGCTGCCTCCTGCTAAATGGGCGCAGTTTGCCTTTACCCTTTATCCAGACTCTTAAAAATGCCGCACACATTTTATGAAGACCAGCTAAGTGGGATTGCATCTCTGACAGCTGTTCCAGCTTGGACTCAGCGAAAGCGCTTTGCATACATCTATCTTTTCTGCTAACAATTTGGAGAGGTAACAAAGCTCAGGGAGAGGGCTGTGCCGGGGAGAGCGCTGGAAAAAGCACTGCCACGCCCCGGTCACCTGCGAACACCCAGCCCAGGGTAACACCAATCAAGAGGATGTTTCATGAGAACTCAGCTTTGGTTCAGTAACTTTTAGGTCTCCTACCTCCTTGTAGCAGGTAGCTGTACATCCTGCAAACCCCACCACAGCCAAGTGTCCCCGTGGAGCTGGGCAAAGAGGCAACGTTGTCCTGGGCCAGATCACCAAGAAATAGGGACAGCAGGGCAAAGCTGACAGCACAGGAGGGACGCAGGATTCTCTGGATTCCTTTACACTTGGCAAATTCTGAACTGCTCCTTAAAATTTTGCAATTTTCTTGATTCTCTCTCCTCCTCTTTTTACCAACACATTTGACTATTAAATCTTGCCACAAACACTGTCCTTCAATCATTGCCAGGCTGAACCTTTATGCTGTGAGTTACCACCTGCACACTCTCACCACAGCCTTCTCTTGAGGCCAGTGTTCCCCAAACCTAAAGCACATTTCAAGTCTCAGATATGCTCGAGTGCTGCTATGGACACAGCCACACGTTCCTCAGCACATGCAGACACATCCAAGAGCAGCCCCAGACTGTCTCTCGTGTTCCTCTACACCTGTCCCCGAATCCCAGAGTCACTGCAGCTGGAAAAGCCCTGCCAGACCAGAGTCCAACCTGTGACCCACCCACACCTTGTCACCAGACCAGAGCACGCTAGGTATTGGCATTTCTGCAATCCTGCTGGACCTCCTGTCTAGGAGGAGGCAATCCCTAAAGCTAACCTAGCTCTTCTGAAGCCCTCTTCTCTCCAGGACCATACCCCACGGATAAGGAACAGTGTTCTGGTGAAAGCGGCAATTCCTATTGGCAAGGCGGACGCAAGGCATCCATTCAAAATAGGGTAAACACTGTCTGAATCGGTTCTCTAGAATCACTAGATACTCATACTGAGGATTTTGTAGTTATGAAGAGTTAAATCATGGAATATATAAATATAGAAATAGTTTTGAAACAAAACGTTCCTCACTAAAAAGCTGCTATACAACGGAGCTGAAGTGGTCACCATGGCTCCTTCTGTTTCTGGGCTCAAGAAGAAAGTTTCCTACCAGGAAGGCCAGAGTCTTGGGTCAGTGTTTCCCCAGTAAGAAGGGCAGTCTTGGATCAGAAGTTTTCCAGTTCCATGAGACTCTCTGTGCCTTAACTTCCTTCCACAACAAGATGATGTTTTCATGCTGGATTATGTTACAAAGATTTTCAGAGCTGAGATTTTCACATCTATGGTAATGAGGACCCCTTGGAGTAGGTGGAACATGTGCAGGAGATTCACTGATGGGAAGCAAATTCTAATTTCTTCCTGCTTTTATTGCTGATTAAAGTGAAGAAATGTCTGTACTTTGCTCCATTCTGTGTTATGAGATCTCACATAATCACTGACAATAGTTTAAGGTATTATCTGATCTGTGGAAGTGCATGTATTTTAAAAGAGGTAAAAGTCTTAAACCCAACATATTAAACATGAAAGGGGTGTCTGGTTTACTTGTTCAAAGAAAGATATTTGCTCCCAGGAGTGACACATCTATTACTAATTAAACAATTAATTTATTATGCAGTACTTGCAGAAAACAACATATTTGAAGTCTGAAAACATCTGCTAAAGAATGGAAAATAATTTGGATACAAACAATTATCTTCAGGATTTTTCTTTATACTGGAAGATGCTAAACACAATTCAAGTGTTGTTTGCTCTGAGTTAAGTAACAGTCATGGTGTCACCAGCAATGCCGAGGCAGAGTGGAGCAGGAGCAGGGAGTCATTTTCCTAAACATGCCCATTTCTGGGTCATTTTAGAGCACGTGCAGAGAGACAGACAGTTCCTTACAGCTTCAAGCTGTCAGTGTGCAGGATCACCAGAACACAAGGGATTCTCTGCCCAAGTCCCATGAGGAGCTGTCCCTTGCCCGCCCAGAACCTCGGCACCGGAGAGAAGGTCAGCTTCTCCACCCCTTTCCCAGTGACCAAACATCAACAGCAGTCAGTTTTTCTGTCCTCCACGACCTAAAATTCCTCGCAAGAAAACCCACAGCACATCCCATATAGCTGTACATATACACCCACATATATGTGCTATGGAACGGGAGGGGAGGGATGCTCTCAACCACAAACACAGATGCAGCTGCCTCTCGGTGAGGATTCAAAGGTCTATCCCTTTATCTGAAGGTATAATTCAAAATCTTCTCCATCACATCAAGCACCCCACTCAGCTGGAGCGGAGGTCCTAATCTGCCCTGCAGAGCCTTTTTCACTCCCAGCTTTCTCAAATACCTTGACACTGAAGGAACTATCGCAGCCATCAGCTTTCACTTCAGCTTTTCTTGGCCATCATTCTCAGATTTTTGTCTCCTGTTGACTTACTTTCTCTCTAACACCACTAAAAATCTTTTACTTAACGTCTTTATTACTTAAATACTTGCCTAGACACCCATTGCTTATCACACACAGAATGGAAACATCCTTTCTCCAGTCTTAACAGCTTCTTATTCCTCTGAGAGCCAGGGCAAAAAAAATCTTCCAGGTTTAGCACGGTGGCATTGCATCCATCTACGGGTGCTTCCTTTTCAGTGCATATGTATTATCTCCCTCCTTTACAGTCCCTTATGATCCATTCTCTACCACTTCTCCTTCAGTATCCAGCAGCTAATTCCATCCTTGTACTTTTCTTTCCAGCAGCCTCTATCACAATTCTTTTCTGTATTCATGTTCTCTCCTGTGCTGCTCTTTTAACTGGGCCCTCTCTAAGACCCATTGAACAAACCCACTGTTTTTGAATTGTTTATTAGAGCTCTCCTTTTCTGTGTTGGCTGCAGTTAGGCCAAGTGTGTCTGGAGCCCACTGCTGATCACACCACCCCATATCCCCATGGTTTTTGTGTCACCTCTTGATTTCAGCAACACTTGTCACTCATCTCAGACAAGAAAAACCCTCAGGTTTACAAGAAAACCCCTTAGGCCGAGATTGTTTTTATCCCAACAAATGTATCGAAACTCCTTTCCCTCTGAACTGCAGCCTCTTTCTCCTACAGCACGTCTGGGCTGAGAAACAGCAAATCCTCAAGGGGTGGAGAGGCCACCAACAGGACACGGCGCTGGCAGGACACACAGCTGGGCCAGATGTCCAGAAACACTCCAGAGCTGGCAGTGCTGGTGGCCACGGGGCCCCTGAGAAGGGTGGGGTGTGTGGGCACCTGCCTGGTCTCACACAGCTCCATCCGCACCGCTGAGCTGCTTCAGCGCAGTTCTCACAGGAGGAGCTTCCGCCCTTCTGAATGTGATCAGAGAAGAGACTGGAAAATGGGATCCTCATGTTCATTATGAGAAAAGTAGTGCTTGAAATAAAGTCCCAAATATGTTTTGTAGTTGCCTTAGATATCACCATTATTAGTGGCCTTAAGAGGTGCGAGAAATTTCTATAACTAAAAACGTAACAAAGGACCAGAGTACTTGGGGAGAACAGTAGAAAATCAGGATTCTTTTTTTTTTTTTTTTTTTAATAGATTTTAAAGGTATACAGTTCTTGCGATTTAAATTTACCACCAAACCTCCCAGCTTCTCCCCCAGTGTACCAATTCAGGGCTACTTAGAAGGAAAAAAAGGAGAGAAAAAGGAAAATCATTAAACAACCCCCCAAAAAGAGGGCTCAATGAGGTCTCATTTCGTCGTAATGAGCTCCAATTTAACATGATCATTATTTCTGACATTAAAGGCCTGTGAATAGTGTCACATGCCCAGAAGCTATTTTTTTTTTACCCTCTAATGCCAGAAATAACAAGCTGCAGTTAAGGGACAGTGAATCAGGGTCTGTAAAATTACATTAAAATAGGAATTTCACTACTGATAGAATGACTCTTATCTAGGCAGCCCGTTCTGAAGGAGGTTTCTGGAGCGTGTGGCTCCTGGAGATGGGGCTGGTACCCGCCAGCCCCCGCACAGTGCCCACGTCTGCTCCGAGGAGAAGGAGCCAGCACCAGGCACGGAGCCAGGCTGGGCTCATTCCAGCCAGGGACTAAGTCCCCCTGCCAAGAGCCCCTTCCAGCAGCACGAGCTCAGCCTTCCCCAAGCAGGGGAGCTGTGGGTGGGCCGAGAAAGCCCTTGCAGAGACACCCCACAGTCAGAGACACCCCACGGTCAGCGGTGGGGGCGAGGGGTGAACCAGCAGGGCAGCCCAGAAGAGCCTTCCTCGAAGGAAAGGCACCGGCTTGGGAAACACGGCTTGCCTGAGTGCAGAATAAAGTATTTCACACAGGGCACGAGGGGATGAGAGACGCCGGTGGCACAGAAGCACTTGGAGCACGTTTCCCTCAAACATGCGATACCTTGACAGAACCCTACACAGCTTAGAGCCCTTTCTTTCAGCTTTTCATTTCAAGGAAGTTACTGGTTTGCTGCAGGTCACCTCCCACTTTTGCTGTCTAAAGCTGTCCAAGGTGATTCCACAGCTCACAGAGGTGCCAGGGGGTTGATCAGTGCATTGAGGTGTGCAGAGAAGCTGGAATGCCAGAGGCGGCCAGTGCAAGGTAAAGGGAAGCTCAGCTACAGGTACGCTTTGGGAAGATTTGATCAATTTTAATTCCTTATATCAAATATGAATGATGCCATATTTCCACCCACAAAGTACAGATCCAACACCAGGGCATGGCTCCAGAACTGGACCAAGACTCCAGATGGCCCCAGCGGTCGTCTCGCACTCCATGTGAAATATTTAGTGTTACAAGAAGACAGAGACACATCTGCACCCTCAGAAAACAAACTTGCCTGCATGCAGCACACACAAACCAGCTATGTCCAGTGGTATTATGCCCATTTTATGGTACATGAAAGCGTCACTGATGTAAACTGGGGATGAACAGATGATTTTGGGCGTATTTTTGCCTGAAACACACGCAGGTAAGGTCACCTCCATCCAAAAGCAAACAGTGAAATTCTCCAATGAATGAATGACCCCAGGTCTCTTTCCTGGGCTCGTGTAAGAGCCCACAGACACAAGCACATGCATGTGGAACTGACTGGCTTTGCACAAATCAATAGCAGGTCTGGATCTGAAGTATGAACTGTGGGCAACTGGGAACCAGCAGTTCAGCACCTGCAAGGAAGAGACAGAGGGAGAAGGGGCAGAAAGAAATGCAAGTTGATATGTACCTGTGAAATGTGGGTAAGGGCAAGGCTGGAGGAGCTTTCAAGGAAAAAGGCCCCAGTTTGTGTCTTCATTGATAATTGGTTTGTTTGTGTGGAGCAAGCAGGCGGAAAAGGCATCGGAAAAAAGTGATGGAGTGAAACAGCATGGGCTGCGCTTCCCTGCCTGACGAGGGGGAGAGAAATTGTGAGCAACTGAGGGAGGTCCCCGAGGGGTTCATTAAGTGACTGGCCCTTCACAGTCCCCTGCCAGAGCTGACCTGGAAACATTAACATGAGGCCAGAGTTACACCACAGGGGCAGGGGAGGGCAGCTGCACACCGCAGTGGTCCTGGGCACAGCACACGTGTCTGTCCCGGGGCGCTGCACCCGGCCCTGCGCTGGCAAACCTGTCCCTGCTGCTGCTGGAGGAACTGTCCTGGCACCCAGAGAGCGCCGTGGAACCGGGACATGGGACCAGGGGAGAGCAGGGGCATAGCAGGGATGACAGAACAGCACCTGCTCTAAGAGACGACAAATACTTACCAGGAAATGAGGCAGCTGCTGGGACCAAGAGCAGGTAGAGCAGGAATGGGAAAACCAAAAGAGAGCTTAGGGAATTATCCCATTTGTCATTTCAAAATTGAGGATTTAAGAAACATGGAATATGGAGTTTAGAAGTAGAGCTGGAAGGTGTCACATCCCCCATCTAACAGAGCTATCCCAAAGAAACACATTGTTCCAGTCTGCAGAGATCAGCACTGGCACTGGCCAGTGGGACAAGTGAGAGTGGGAGCCGAGCACCAGGGGGATCCAACAGATCCACCTCAACCCCCGTCACGTTACACTTGAGAAGAGGACAAAGATGTGCCCAGAGCACTCAGTTTAACCTGCACTAACAGAAATATTCCCTCTTATGACCAAGTCACCTCTCCAAAATCATGTTCATGCCACCCTTACAAATGTGACCACCTCAGACCTAAAACATGAGTCTTCTCTCCTGCTTCCTGTGCCTCCACTGGAATATAATCACGGGATTCTAAGCCCTACCAATCAAAAGTATTTTAAAAGGCTTAACAGAAACTTAAAAGAAAAAGTAAAAATAAGCCACAACAACTGACCTAAAAGGGAAGGGAGACAATTACTTTCTTGTTACAAAGTAGAACACAGTAAACCACATTAAAAAGTGAACTGAAATAAGGCACAAACATGGCATGAAGGAAATGTGTCCTTCTCCAAGAGCACTTATCTGTTTGCTAGCAGCATCACAGTCATATGGGGGGATTTTGACTGCAGCAGGGTCCTCCATATGTATTTAGCTTATTTGAGTGATGAAAACCCCCAAACAACAAAGAAAACCTTCCCATGCATTAGATTTGTCCACAAGGCCATAGCTAAAGGCCCCAGGCTGCCCAACCTGGAACTACAGCAGGTGACAATGACCCCAGTGCACAGGTGTGGCTGCAAACACCACGGGTCTGGCAACAAACGCCTGGGGACAGGGAGCAAAACACCCTCACGGGGCAGAACCACCTACCCTGCTCTCAGACAAGAGTCCTCCAGTTTATGTGCCACGTCTAATGCTATTTTACTGCATTAACTTGCTTTTTCACTGCAGAAATCAAATCCCAGCAAGCTGTGCTTCAGGAAAAGGCTCTGAACAAACAGCTTTGCCTGCTCCTGGACCTGTCTCCCTCTCTGAGCTCTGTGAGCACCGTCACCAGCTGACAACGTTCTGGAAGACACAGATCAGGAGAAGTAGGACTTGGTAATCATATATTAGTATTTTTTTTAATAAAAACTGACTCCAAGTTTTTTAGTCAATTAAACACATCCGGCACATCATGTATGTGATGTAATGACAGCTTGAGACTCGAAATGCTTTTGATGCATTATTAACCATAAAAAAGGCATTAAATACTGAGCTCGAATGCCATAGGGATGCATATTTCAATAGAAATTATTTTTCAATATATGCTTAAAGTTTATTTTGGTAAACAGATGACTGGGGCCTGTCAGGACTACAGACAGATTTATGTTTAGTTGGAGTCTTTTGGAAATGAGGGGAAATAGCTGGACTTGTGGAGCACATGGAAGGGATATAATTCTTTCTGCCAGCTCAGAGAAGGGTGAGCAGTAGCTTGGAAGCTTCCCCAGTTGGGAATATTAATTTTAGAGTGACGGTTGGGAATTTTGCCAGGTAAATACAATCTTGGAGAAAAAAAAGAATAGGAGAAACATGACATTTTACTACCTGATTGAGAGGTGTCACATTCATTTTCTGCACCTGCAAACAGAAGTCACAGTTCCAAGTACCAACATCAAATAATCCCTGGCAGAAGCTTGGGTTTTCATCCAATGTTTTATTACCACTGTAAAGCCACTCTTGCCATGTATTAAAAACAAACAAAGCCCAAACCAAAGCATCCCTTGCACCCCTCACTCCCCTGCAGACACGCTCAGGGGAAGCCTGGCAGCATCTTCTGCTCTGCTTCGTGCAGATTCAGAGTAGTAAAGAAAGAACCCAGTGGAGGAGCCCATGCAGACCCTCCACTGCCAGGATCACTCTTCCCTCACTGCCAAGTGACCTCTGCAGATTAAATGTCCAGGCTGAAGGATTTGGTACCTTCCATTTTAGGAGAAATCTAAAATTTCAGCATATCAGTGCTGCAAATTTCTTGTTGCTATTCACATTATTTCACCAGTGTCCCTGCGTAAGTAGGTGCATTATCGTAACCAAGTTTGGTTTGGTGTTGGGTTCAGGCCTGCAAAAGTAACACCTAATGCCCACTCCACTGATTTTGCAGGGACATTATGGAACTGAGGTGTGCAGGATCAACCCCTTCACATTTAGATCTTCAAACATTTGTACACCGTTATCAAGCTGCCTTGTACTTCTCTCTCTGCCAGGCTACACATAGTCAGCTGCTTTAATCTTTCCTCAGAGATCAATCCCTCAGCCCCTTAATCCTTTTTGTTGCTCTTCTCTAATCTCCTCGTGCCTTGCTGATAGCTCTCAGCCTCGGTGCCCGAAGAGAACGCTCCATGCACGGGGAGCCCCTGTCAACAGAGAAGCTTCCAGAACACCTTCTTGCACTGGGAAATGATTTTCTCCAAACACCCTGACTCGGTTGCTTTGGCACCACAGTACAAAAGAGGTATTTCTCACCACACCTCTGCTTTCATTTCTCAGCAGTGGAAGTGGCAGATATGGCAGCCCCTCCAAAACAGTGATTTTTTTAATACAGGACCTGACAATTTGATGCATTCAGGTGCAAAGGGTCCCTGAGCTGTCCTGTGATGGAGCCAGAGCTGCCCGGCCCTGCAGGACACCCACGCCCCACATGCAAACCCCTGAGCACCACAAACCAGTGTTAGGGCCATCGGAAAGGGAGCCCTGACTACATCCCAGTAATTCCCTTAGGCCTGCAAGGCCTTTCCCCAGGACACACAGTGAAACAGCAGCTCTGGGCTGGCAGGTGGGAAACTGCTCAGGGTTTTCCCCGCTCACACCCACCCCCCTGTCTGATCTGAAATGCAGCTCCACCATTTCACTGCCAAAGAAAGCTGCAAGAAAACAAAAAGAAAACCACAGGTTAAGTTGCCTTTAATCTCTAATTCCTGTACAAGAACGGGTTGCACGTGGCAAAGGATAAAGGCAGATCCGAAGTCAGCGGGTTATGCAGACTGCGCCAGACCTTCGCTTTCAGAGAGACACAGCCTGGGGAATTACACAAATGGCCTTCCATTGCCCTCTTTGGTTCTTTTTATGGCAAAATGCTTTGCTTTTATCAATTCCTCCCCCTTCTCCAAGTCCCAGAGGCTCAGGCAAACAAAAGGCAGATGCGCAAAGTGCACCCTTCTCCCCTGAATGGAGCGGGAGCCTCGCTCCGCAGGGAAGCCACGGCCGGGTGGAAAATGCTCTCGAAAAGTAAAAGCCAGTAAGAGCAGCCCATCTTTCTGCCTGGGTGAAGGAATTTGGCCTCAGCCAAAAAAAAAAAATGAAGGGGGGAGAAGGCGGGGCAGGGGGGGCTGCTCTTTTCAAGCCCCCGTAGGCGCCGCAGCACTGAACTGTGTCAGGCTGGAACAGACAGAGGAGGAACACGAGTCTATTGTTGGAGACACCATCAAAAACAGAAGCAGGGAGAAAACGATCCTGAGCAAGAATCTCGGAGGGAGAGGACCCTGAACAAGCAATGGCTTCAGCCATGGAAACCTGAGGTTCTCTGGGGTTCAGAGCAGGACCCTGAGGCCAGAGAGCATCCACGGTGTCCCAACAATGACAGCACGGTCACTCCCAGAGAAGAGGCCAGAGTCCCCAGCCCAGAGACCCCAGGGCAGGGTCACAAGCACCAAACCAGTTTCAGGTGAAGTTCTTTTACAATCAAACAAAATCTAGCTGTTGTAAATGAAATTAAGATTGATTTCAGGACTGCCCACTTTAGACTGCTGATGCTCTTACTCATGTGATTTTTGATGGCAGACAATGAAGAATCTGTAATTGGCAGAGAAAGACATACAAACTGATGAGGAATCAACCAACATTTTCCTGCCACCTTTCAATCTTAATATGTCACTGACAAAGACCTGAATAAAGATTAAATCTGCAATAATTTACTCAAAATCAGATGCTTGCACAGTAGGACTGAAGTACTACCCACACGCTGATTCAGCTTGAAACAACTAAACCCCCAGCTCTGGCTCTTGGTAACAACTGATGAGTTGTGTTTGCTGCCAGGAGGAATGTTTAGCCACTGGATTAAATGTGTACACAAACCCTGAAGCCTCACTGGTACAAGTTCATATTCAACACATCAATCTGTTGGGTAGACTCAGTGTAAATGGGAAATCTCCTCCACTGCCATTATTGTTGCGCTGGATCATCACTCCTTGGAAGCACCAGAAGTGCTGCTTGCAATTCTCAGGAACAGCCCTGGCTGCCATCTCCAAGGATCTATCTC
This sequence comes from Anomalospiza imberbis, assembly GCF_031753505.1. Taxonomy (NCBI): domain Eukaryota; kingdom Metazoa; phylum Chordata; class Aves; order Passeriformes; family Viduidae; genus Anomalospiza; species Anomalospiza imberbis. The sequence continues at coordinate 20,776,542 of NC_089692.1, read as the reverse complement.
CTACCTGAAGCAGCTGGCATCTCACTGCAGCCTACCTCAGCTAAAGGAATTTGCTCAGCTCAGATACGTGTATTTTAAGTTTTGGCTTCTGCATTTCATAAACATAACCCATGGTCACAGGTCAGCACATAACCTACACATCAGCATCTGCTGGTGAATGGACTGAGGCCAGAGGTGAGATGTCTGGTGCAAGGTGTCCTTGCCCATGGCTGGGAGCTGGAATTAGGTGAGCCTTAAGGTGCCTTCCGACACAAACCTCTCTGGGATTCTGAGATTTCTCATCGGAGTGCAGCCTTTTGCACAGCTCCACCATCCTTCCTCACTGCCCATCTGCCTGTGAGCATCATCCCGACACACTCTGCACAGCAAAGCCTTGAGAGCCAGCCAGCACGCCCTCCCCCACTAACTGAGCTGAAGAGACAGCAGAGAAAATACTTTTAATTAAAACAAGTATCTGTGGTACCAGTGCAAGATGGAATGGGGCATGGAGCAGATCCTTCCCAGCATGCAGGGGCAGAGTATGGATGGCACTGGGAAACATCCCTCTGGGAAGCATCCCTGTGGAAGCATCCCTCTGGCACACCATGACCTGGTCCTGAAGTCAGCTTTGTAGAGAAAATCCATATTTTTCTATGCTTTATCTTAAAAGAGATTCTAAACTATTACTCGTATTTACAAACATGAGATATTGAAAGTTTGCAGATGTGTGTGTGATTAATAAAACATCAGGTGCTGCCTCTCGCTTTAAACGTTTGTGTGTCTGGGAGCTGGAGAGCAGCTCATTGAAACTATGTATGTATTCTGGATAACATTTCCCTGCAAATGTTCCTCTTTCACTATGATACCCTTTAAAAAGTGTAAAACATTCCATGCTAATAAGAATCAACAGGGGGAAAAAAAAATCTTAGCACAAGTGCTTAAATAAATTATCATCTTTGTAACTCTGCCATAAATCCCCTGGTTGGGATATGATGATTTAGCACTTGCTGCTCTGGCATAAATCCAAATCCTTGGGTTTCTTATTGGATAAAATACTGCCGTTTCACCTTTCTGACCTCACTTCAGCTTCAGTCTGAGGTGACACGAGTCTCCTGGTGTCCCTGCAGTCCTTGATGGACCATGGCAGACAGGACACCGGGGCCTTCCTTGCAGGGCTGCAGGCAGGGGCTGCCCAGGCGGGGGGGCAGATGCCTCCTGCCAGCCCCAGCCCCCCATAGGAAACATTTCTTCATTTTCTCTTCTAGGAAGAAAGACTTTGGCTCCCAGAATAGGCACAGAAAATATGCCAGCAAATCCCCTGGAATACAGAAGAAGAAACCCCTAAATCCACAATGAAGAAAAACTGAACTCTCCCCCCAAAAAACAACCACCAAATGCCTGAAAGAAGGGCTCACATAGGAGCCAGGGCTTGTGTTTTCCTGTGGGAAAGAAGTGTTTGCTGCTTGCTTCAGACAACAGTGCTCCCAGCCATGGTGAACATTACACAGGTTACTCTTATCCAAAATGCAGTTATGTGCTTTATCCAGTCTGGGTTTTCACCACAAGGAAGAGGAGAAGCAGAGAGAGCAGCTCTGAGCTCAGGTCTTCCGTGCCTCAGCTGAGGAACGTGAGCAGCGTTGCCCCCTCGGTGACACTTCTGAGGTGGAAAAACCACCTCCAGCCCCGGGGACTGGTTTTGCTGTTAGGAGTCTCCTCCAGCCATTAGACACAGACAGGTGCACTGATCAGGATCATGCTTCCCTGCAGGAGCTTCCCGAGCTGCTTTTCAGGAATGCAGCTCCAGGTACATGAACACCTTGGCCACCCCACTCACTGCTTTTTCTTCACTTCCTGAATACCGCCTGCCTTTTCAAAAGGTGATTCCACGGCCATTTAATGAAGTCAAGTCCTCAGCTGAACCATTTTTATTAGAATATTTGAGGGTTGAATCCTGTAAGCACATGCGTTTATCTGGTTTTTCAAGCTTCCAGGGACTCGGGGAAATCTCATTTTAGAGGTTTGGTTGACTTCTCTCCCAGCTAAAATGACAAGTCTCAAAGTCTTCACAAACTGCACGACTAACTCCAGACCTTTCACCAGGCAGCATCCAGGTTTTACGTCCCAACAAAACTGGGAACATCAAATTAAGGAAACCTGCTCCATTGCTCCTGGGCATAACATTAGGTATCCACGTCACAGTGCCAAGCAAACACGCTAGAAGCTCATGGGTACATAACATGGCAAAAAAAAAAAAACTTGTTGAGGAATACGTATTCTGAAGAAAACATGTTAATTCAACCAAGACAGAGAATTAGCACAGCACCTTCCAGCTCAGCACCACAATCCTGAACAAACATCATGCATGTGACGTGCAAGGCCATTGGAGCAGCACAAAGGGGGACTCAAGCACAACTACCAGAGATCCTTGTGTAATCACCTTCTGTCCATCACAACTCCACCCACAATAATGGGTCCTTGCTCACCTCCCCCTTATCTCAGATACCCTTAATTCTGCCTGAACATTCGGCCGCAGCTGCACAGTGTCCGAAAACCTACAACCACACACGGATCCATGGCAGAGGTCGCCGTGACCACACAGATATTTTGGGTTTGCTTGCCCTTGGTCCACCTGTCATTTCTGCATGGTGCCCTGCAGAGACACTGATCTTCCTGGTGGGAATATGGGAGCCCTGCTCTCCTCTGGCCTTGGCTTTGCTGATGTGACCCGAGGGCACAGACAGCCCAGACTGACAGCAGCAGGAGTCAGCCCCAAGGCTGCGCTTTGTTGTTCCTTTGAACAACAAAGGAAGTTGTTCATTAGAACACAAAACCAGTTAAACTGTGAGTGGGAAAAGCTGGTCAGGCTACAGCAGGTGAAGGACCCCCATGTCTGGTGGTGCAGAGCTGGGCAGGGGTCCAGGGGACATGGCCAGTGCTCCATCCATCCCACAGGGACAGGCTTTGTGTCCCACTGCCTCTGCCAGCACTGCCCCGGGGTTGGAGGCTCACACGCCGGCCTTGAACTCTCCGTCTGTCTCCCTGCCATATTAATTACCATCTCCCCTGCCAGGGCCAGAAAACAACCTTCACTGCATTAGTGCTAATTAAGAAGAGTGACTTTCCTATCCTGGCTGCTTAAATCACCCTCCTCTCCTCATCCAGAGCAGAAAGCAGTGCTGACAGTCTTACTAAAAACAGAAGGCAACACCTCCGTCGCACTTTGAGCTGGCAAATGGGGCCAACCAGCTCTGTCCTTCTGTGGGGACAGTGAGGCTGCACGGGGCAGGAGGGGAGAGAGAGAGGAATGACACAGGCCCTGGGACTTGGAGATCTGTACCTCAGGGAGAGGCAGGGACAGCATCCTGCTTTGGAAACATCTCCTACCTGAAAGCACGGCGGCCAGAAGGAGCATATTTACAACACAGCCCTGCTGGCAGAGTGCCTCTCCGTCAGAACACGGATCCTGAGCAGCCTGGGAGGACAGTTTTATGGAGCCACCAGTATTTGCAAAGTGCCAGTTCTGAGTCTCTCAGTATCAGATCCTTATTGCAGCTGCATTCAGATACTTCTTATCTCCTGGCGTTATTCTCCCCCAGAGCTGCTGGCTGCACAGACAGGCCAGAGGTGTCCTGCTGGTGTCTCGTCATGCTGACTCCAGCGGCAGCGTGGCCGCGGCTCCAGCGGATCTGGAGAGCAGACTGTGACACCCACCATGGCTCCTACTTCACAATGAACCATGGTTTCTGCAAGACATGGGATGTCCCTACCTCAAGTACTTGTTATATGTGACTGGAAAAGCCTGGAGCCACCAGGAGCTTCAGCAATATCTGAGCCTTTGGCCTTTGGTTTACAGCCCTCTGGGAATAGCAAACGTGTGCAGAGCGTGTGCTATTATTTTAGTTTTTGTTGGTGACCAACTTTCAGAATCGATAGAAGGCAAAAGTCCTGCTCCACAAGGGAGGCAGGTTCAGAGACCTTAATTGGTGGGAAGCCCCCAGGGCCCAGAGCCAGTGTCCAGCACTGGATGAGGTGGATTTCTCCTAAATCATATTAAGCCATCCACAGAAACATTAAAGAGTTTCCTGACATTACAATTCTGTGCAAGCAGTAAGAGCTGTTGCCATAGGAACACTAACAAATACAGGGATGAGTGTAGTTGAGAATAAAAGGGACGGGGTAAAGGAAGAAAATGGCCTATGCAAGGACAAAGTTTGGACTCTGCTGCTCGTCTGAGTGCCAGGAGCTGCAGAGACCTGGGCAGGCTCAGTGTGGGGAGTGGGCTGGGGGCCTCTGACAGCCCTGCACCACCACTGCCCCAGGCAGGGGGTCTGCAGAGCAGCCCCAGGCCCCATCCCACCATCCCCACCCTCTGCTGCAGGCTCTGCTCCCTCTGGGGACAAGGAGGCGGTGGCTCAGCCCTGCCAGCTCTGGTCCTCCTTCCCCTCCTTCCCCCTGCTTTACAAAAATAGCAAGAACACATGTTCCCATTAGTCACTTGCTAGAGGGAAGCTGGGGGGTATGTGCTGACAGCCACAAAGCTGAGCTCTAATTTGAATACTATTTGCATATTCCAGGTAGACAAAGCGCAGCCGTATTAAAAACGTGCGTGAGGACGCTCAAAGTGAGGCAGCAGCAATGACATTTGCCAGAAATCCAGCCTTTTTCCCAGCATGTTCCCTAACACAGGTGCCAGGCCCCCTCTCGGCTACTAACACCCGGCCTGGCTGGTCTCAGGGAGGCTCTTAATTAAACTCTGCTTGCCAAGAACTCTGCTTGCTTTATATTTGCAGGAGTGAAGATACAGCCGCCCTCGTGGGAACACCACTCGCAGGGCTTTTCCCTTTGGATAATGCCATTTGCCAGCCCCAACAAGCAGAAGCCATCCCAAGGCAATCTGAACACAATAAGTGTCTTTCACTGCTGTTGACTAAGCTGAAATTCGTTATTTTCAGGCGTTCAGCGAGGACTAATGAGTGTCTGAGCTCATCGCGCCGTCCCTCCTCACTGACATCCTCTTGATCTCTAAAAGCTCGGTGATCTTTGGCTTGAGCACAACCCCGGGGAGTTCAGAGGTTAACTTTTGGGGATGCAACCAGTGTCTGAGCCAGGCAGGATGGAGCTGCACCAAGGTCGTGGCAAAACACTTCTGGGAGAGAGGAAAACCTTCACTCCTACAGGTGTCTGTTATTTATCTACCCACCAATTTTCAGCTGTTGCACCCAGAGCAGGATGTCTCACCAGTGCCTCACAAAGCCTCTGCCTACTCCAGCAAGGCCAAAGGTCAATAGATGCCAACTCTCTTTATTCAGAGAAACAGCGTAGATTTTTAATCAGCATTCCTGGTTGCCTGTTGGTTCCCTATGAATCTGCAACACAACATACCTAAAAACGATCCCATCATCAACACAGGCATAAATAATGCACGGAGGACACTCACCTGACTGGAAAACCTCCTGCCCTGGCAATGTCTAATTGGAATTACCTTTCAACTGATGTTTTTAGCAGAATCTATTAAAAAAGATGTCTCTGCAAGCCACAATGGCTTTGGCTCTACTTGTTTTACTATTATTTTTATTAAGCAGTTTTCCAACCATGACAAAGCCAGAAAAGGATGTAACCACCAGCATACAAAAACCCAGTGGCAGGTAAGAAGCAGAACAGTTGGGAAGATCCTTCAAGAATTCAGACAAGTATATCTTTGTCACTCTGTAACAGCCCTCAGTGCTCTGAGATAAAGCTATGAACTTCTGGTGTGCAATCAGCCAGAAATCAATTCATCTCTGAGGAATAGGAAAGGGCTATTTGCACAGGAAAAGCAGCTGATTAATTGTAATCAAGGTAAAGGGAACGGGCCAGATGGACATGGGACCTGGCAGGGCTGGAGCCTTCTCCTGTTCTCCCAGGAAGAAGGAGCTTGCTCCCTTTGTGGCTTTGTTCTACACCCATCATCGAAGACACTATTTGACATTTTTCCCCTGCTAAGGATTTTTTCCTGTGTGGGTCTCACTGAACACCACCCGTCCCCTCCTGCCCAGTGACTGACTGGGAGCTCTGGGCAGAGCCAGTGCTGGGGTTTGGGCAGGCAGTGTTCCCAGCGTACTGATTACAACATATATAAAATAATACTTTGTACAAGTTCAGAGGGAATAATTAAACATTGTTCTCAGCTCTTGGCAGTGACTTTTACAACACTGGGTAATGAGTTATCACATTTTGACCTTTATGTCTAACTCACCTTGGCAACTTGCTGAAAAAACTTTGACCACTATATAATCAAAAATAAGAGAAAAAGGAAAAGGCAGGCACGGGCACTGCTCCAGCAGGTAAAGATCACAAACACCAGGTATCCATCCAGGAAGCCACTGAACTACTTCCTAGTGTTGGATTTAATAGCAAATTACCAAAGAGACACTCCACATTACTACAATCTGCACATCAAACCAGGCAGAAAGCAACCTGCAATTATACAATTAGATTGATACACAAGCTTCCCGCTCGTGTTTATTCCTGCTGCCAATCACGCTGCTTACTGGAAAACAAGGGCTTGGAGCTTCCAGCCTGCCTCACTTCCCCTCTGTGCTTCTGCATTTTGAGGGCCTTAACTGATCACATCTCGTTCTTTCAACACCCTGATGAGCCTGGCCTTAAGATCACACTTTGCCCAGGTACCTTTGGGCTGTACTGAGACCCACCTTTAGACATGGGGCACAATCTATCCCAGCAGCAACTCACTGTGTGGAATGGGAGAGTAGAAGAGACAAATAAGTGTTTACTACTAGCTGATGAAGGCAGTTGATTGAAACCTAACAAAACCCTTGATTTCAAATGAAAATAATGAAATGAAAATCATTTCACTATGTGGTGGCCTGATAGAAACCATGAAAGGGGAACGCAGCTAGGAGAAGCCTTTGTATTTGAGCTCGGTCTCTTCATAACACAGTGCCTCTGGATGCCTGAACATTGAGAACATCTCAGGCACTTCAGAAACGTCTGCTTGGTCCAGTTCCGGTGCACTGGTGACCCCTCAGGCCCCTGTGATAATTCATTTTTTCCCACCCTGTCTTCAGCCACACGTGTTCCAACAGTTCCGCTTTGTGTCCCTCGAGCACCATCCCCTCACAGGTTCCCATCCCAGCCGGAACCCCGCTCCTTTGCAGAGAGCCTGTGCACCACGAGGGCTGTCCTGAGGTGGTGCTCACCCAGCACAGCAAGCTGGCAGAGCCCACAGGGACACTGACCTCTCCCAAAGAGCTCTGGGGTCACGCTGTGGCTGGACGAGGTGGAGGATTTCTCATCCAGCCTGTGGGAACGGGGCTGTGGGAGTAAATCAGGGCACCCAGGATGCTGCGCCAGCTTGGAGGGTCAAGGCAGAGATGCAGAACCTCCCAGCAGGCCCGGATGGACACAGCCTGTGCCTGGCAGGGACCAAGGGCGTGGTCCCACCGCTCTGACACACACACACCACAGTGACTGTTCTACATATTCTGTACCTACATGCAAATAAACCATCTCATAACAATCCTCGTCTCACAAATTACTTTGTTTAGGCGCCTGAGTTTCATTTCACTTTCCCGTCACACTTCCCACAAAAGAGACCTCCATTTCCCAATAAATGGCGAGATTGTCTCCAAGACCTCTGCAGCACTTCACAGCCCAGCTCTCAGTGACTCACACATGTCTACTGGAGCTCACACAGCAGGAAATTATACAGGTGTAGAGGCACAACAGCTCCGAGACACCAAATGGCATCTGCAAGAACTCAAGCACTGACAGGACACACCAAAGCACGAGGTACAAACTCTGCGACTCCCCAGCCTGCCATGGCTGTGAGATTCACTCTGCCCTGGTCCCCTCCTTTCCAGCCCATGGGATCGGAGCTCTGACCCTTCCCTGTGGCTCGCTTTACCCTGAGGGTTACCTCACTGGGCTGCAGGATCTCCAGCTCCTGCATCCACACACACACACACCTCCCAGGAGCAAATCGGGAATGTCTTCTGCTCCCTTCCCTCCAAGGGAGTTCCTGCATCTTGGCAGAAATTCTTTCATAATGCCACAGCAATATTTGGACTGACCAAGGCAGTGACACCACAGACCAGTCTGGGATTCAAAGGAAGCCTTTCCCCTCAGGGGCAGGAAGCCAGCAAGACCTCCAGCTACATTTTCAGAACTCCATGGGGATTCACGTGCCTTTTGGTTGTCAAAACAAAGGCAGGCTCAAACCCAAATGCAGGGTCCTGCAAACACTCGTGGGGCTGCGAAAACTCCAGCTCAGGTCAGAGTGCTCGGGCTGCCAGAGCCAGCCCCAGCCCCACCACCCACAGCTCCTGCCTTTCCAGCCCTGCAGCTGCTACTGCACTTCCTCACTGGGCAAATACAATTTTCTGTATTTAAGAGGCATTTAGTAGCTGCAAACAACTGGATCAAATTGTGCTCTTCCATTTTTTATCATCACCCAAGGAGAAAGCACTTCTCATCAGCACACAGAGTTCAGCCATGCTGGGGAGGAACAGCACAGCACTAAGAGCAAAGGTAGAAAATGGAGGATGCAGATTATAAAATTCAGTCACATTTTAAAATTTTCTGCTACAATAATTCACTTTATGTAGAATTAATGTGGCTGATTGAACGTTTGTGCTGTAATTTACTTATAATTAACATTTTATGGTGAACAGATTTCACCATCTCCTTCATGCTGTGAACTCCAAGCCATAGGTCAAAAATAGAGATGAAACAGATAAGCACAAAATATTCTCACTGAAATATTAATGAGATTTTAATTTACTACTTTAAAAATACATCTTTCATCAATGCCTGTATATCAAATCATTATTTTAATTTTTTCCCACATTGTATTAAAAATATAATGAACTTTCCTAACTGGTTGAAAGACCCTGAAATATCTTTTGTGAAGAGACAGCTCAGGGGAACAAAAAGGTCCAAACACACAGTTATCAGAAATCTCACACGGGGGGGTGGGTGAGAGTCAACTCCAACTGAACACACCACCTTCACCCTCCGCTAAAGCAGGGGCTCTCCACTCTCAAACCCTGTGGTGCAGCACAGAGGTCCTGCTCTTCCCACCACGGTCTTATTTAAAAGCATAAGGTCAATCCGGGAAAATAATTCAGCTGACAGAAACTGCTTCCTGTGTTGCACCAGGAGCTGTGGCATTCGCTGCCGGGATGTAAAGCAGACAAGGCGCAGCTTTGATCAGCCATTCCCATCTTTTCAGCACATCTGAAACCTCCAGGACAAGGCTCTGCTGTTAAGGAAGACACCACGAGTCAAAGGAAAAATGGTCTGGGAAGGAAGTCGGAAGAAAACTTGTATAAAATCTCCCACCCACTCTCCACGTGCGCTTGAAGCCTGCCCAGAGATGACAGACCACATCTGAATAAATTATTGAGTCATCTGCAATTCATCCCATTTCCTATATTCCAAAGCGCTATCAGACAGGCAACAGAGGACATTCCCGGAACGCTCTGATGACAGAGAATGAAGATATGGAATGACAATGAAAAAGTCAGCAGAAAATCATAAGTCAATGGGACTATTTTATGCTCTTTACTTCCTAGCCTGCACCAGACCATTCAAACAGCTCATTGGAATTTCAAATGAAAAGCTGAATAATACAGGATTATAAATCTGTTACAAACAAACCTAAAATGCATCAAGAGAAATATACATGGAATTTTCCTTCTGCAACTGCTCGGGTTTTTCCTACAGGTTTGTTTGCTGGGAATTAGCAACTATTTGTTTTGAGAGTAAAGCTGCCTTTCCTTATTTTTCTTTCTTTTTAATTTTCTTTTCTTGTTTTGATTGAAGGCCAGTGCCTGCCAGCCCCTTCATCCCTCCAGAGCTTGAAGAATGAATCCAGACCCTTTCAGCTTTCTCTCCGCAGCCACGGGCTTGCTCTCTATTCCCTTTCAAGGTATTATGAGTAAAAAAAAAAAAAAAATTACCTCTGGGAGAAATTTCAAGAGAAACCAGATACCAAGCAGCATCCCACCACAGAATGATTCCAAATAGGAAGTTAAATTCTCACTGCAGAAAGTAGGACCCGGTGGAACAGCAACAGGATTTCAGACACGTCTGGAGCCCGCACCCTCCTCTGACATGGGGGAAGCATGTGGGGTTCTTTCCAAAATGGTTCTGGGAGACTTGGGGACTGTACGTACAAATATCTCTGCTCGTAATTAGAACTACTCGTTAGAAGTTCTTTAAGAAGAAAATAAAGCCTTAACGCTCCTTTGAAGTAAACAATTCAGAGCATTTGTAACAAACAAACTACCAGCAGAATCCGAGAGGGGTAAAGCACTGCTTCTGGAAATGGCAAGGAAAAATCCCAAGTTACAAGAAAATACATATTACTACATTAATTTTCACTGGTTTTTGTTTTAAAACATTTTTCACTGCCAGAATGAGAAAAAAAAAAACCAAACCAAACAAATCCTGAACAACGGGGCAAGGAAAAGCCCCAAAACGCAGCAGCTGAATACTGAACCAAGACTTCCCAAATAAAATATCTAATATGATATTGCAGCTAATCATCCACAGAAATCTCAGAGAGACTCCAGGAGTTCTCAGGCGCTGCCAGGCAGCAGGACCACGTGCACGGAGCCAGGACAATGCACCGCGCTCTGGGAAGCCACGGCAGGGGAGGAAGAGGAAGAGGAGCCGATGGTTGAGGGTCCCCAGGGCAGAGTGCTGCTCTGGGTGCTGGGCCCTGCAGTGACAGAGCAGGACAGCCCAGCTGCCCCAGGGCTGGAGAGGGAGCTGCCAATGCCAGGGGTTGCTTAAAAAATAAAATCCAAAAAAACTGCAATGAGGTCAAAGTCTTCAGCCCTTCGATCCCCTCCCTGGTGCTGACAGACCACCAAGCTATATGGACTCATATTAAATGTTTAAAGCATTTATGATGAGAAGCTACTCTGACAGATGGTATCTCTTAATTTTCTCATTACCAGGACCTCTACTATCATCTTCCAGCACACAACATTTTTTCAGAACTTCAGCTAGGCTTCTACTCCAACACTGGGCCAAACCTTGAGAGAACGGCTCACAGGCATCTGCTCAAAGAAAATTTTAGTGCAAAATCTGAACGAGAACCTTAAATTCTAAGCACCTCAGAAGTCATATTTACATCTCTGAATCATTATTTCCGAAGCCCCACGTTCAGCTGCAGGAGGCACTGATCGTGGCTGGGCCCGGGGTCCCCGGCAGAGGAGCAGCAATGCTGCAGCAGTGTCGCGCCCCGGCCTCCCCACGTCCTGCCCGGAGAGCGGGGAACGGCATCCCACGGAGGGATTAAACCAGCCTGCTGAGTCTTAAGGAAACAGAAATGAAATAAATAGACAAATTAACAAACACTTCAAAGATAACACGGAAATCTCACCAGTTGCAGCACATGTCCACTCAGTTTCTTTTTTTTTTCCTGAGTGCCTTTTCCTTAGTAAAAGCCATCAAAGATCATTGTGAATTAGTAATAATTTTTTTTTAGCAGAATCGAAGAATTAAAGCAAGAGAGAAAGGGAAGGCATGCAAGGGAGAAAAGGAGGGAGAGAAAGAGAGAGGTTAAGCTCAAAGGCAGAGAGAGCGAAATGGACCAGATTATACAAAATTAAAAAGCAAATACGCACAGACAATTTGTGCCGAGTGATTGCAAGCAATTACAGTCCGGCTTTTCTGGAGGGAAAATTGGGGAGGGGGGGGAAGGTTATTTCAGCTTAAAAGGAGACTTTATTCATTCCTGATCAGCTTCTCCTACTATTCTCTCTTTTATTCTCGGATATCAATTTTAAAAAAAATCACCCTTCAGATGTTACATGTCTAACCCTGGGAATCCCACCCCTGGGCAGAGAGGGAGGATTTCAGCTTCCAATCGGTTCTTTCTATAGCCCTGAAAAAGCAATTTGCTCATAAAGGATAAAAAAAAAAAAAGGGAAGGGGGGGAACAGAAAGAAAGAAAAGGAGGGCAAAAAAGGGAAACCACAACAAGGGCATGCATTCCTCTTGGAGGAGAGCTTCAATTTTACTGTAATTGTCTGAAGAAGAGCTGCTTTGATCTGCAGAATTATTATTATGCTCCAAATGCTGGGCTGCTGATGTCCCAGCTGGGCCGGGCGCGGGCACGGGCACACCGAGGGGCCAGAGTCCCTCTCCCGGGGCTCTGGAGTTGATTCCACGGGCCGTGGGGGCCGGGCTCGGAGCAGGGATTAACGGGGCTGGGGCAGCAGAGGGCTCGGGGCAATCTCCCCTCTGCCCTGGCCTCCTCCAGCCCCTCGCCAAGCACCGCAATGAGGCTTCTGGGCCTCCACTGGAATTCCTGTCCTACAGCACTCCCTGATTTGCCGGGAATGCCTTCATTTCTAAATCACAGCTAAACCAGCCCTGTGTTGGAAACACCTCCCTGCCCCGTGCCACGCCAGGCTGCTCTGCGGGGAGCTGAGAAGGACCCGGCGGCACCAGGCCGCCAGGGTGGGTACGAGCAGTCAAAAAGTAAGGTCAGTGCCTCAGAAATTTAGGATTTTCTCTCATGTGCCAGCTGACATGTATCAGGATGTTTTCCATGCCCCTGATCAAGTCCTGAGTGCCCTGTGCTGCCATCAGAGGGGATGGGTGCAGGCGCTCATGTGTGGACACAGCACTCTTTTCATCCTTGCCCTGCTCCATCCCTTTCACTTCAAACATCCCTAACTTCTGCTAAAATTTCATCCACAAAGCCCAGTTTTGAGGTGAGGCACAGAACAGCATCCAGGCACTGGTGACAGGATACTGGCCACCAAGTACTATTGCAGCTCACTAAGAACAGAATAAGGATGTTGGTATTGTATCAAACGAGGAAAGCAATTTACACCTAGGAAGCTTGAGATATGTTTGATCTTAAAATCTTCCCTTTATTATATACACAAAGATCATACTTTGTATAAGTAAAGGTTTCTAAAATCTTGTTTGTACAACTCGGTACTGGTAACTGCCGGTCTGCCTTCACACGGAGAAGTCTATGAAAAATGGTACAAATCATTTATTGAAGTCTCTAACATCTTTCTGAAATAGTTTGCCTGTAAAATATGCAGCACGCCCAAAATACACCGAGACGTGGCGTGACACAAACGATTTACTGGCATTAGTCTGGGCTGAGCCCCGTAAGTCACGCAGGGCCCCCTCCTTGTGAGCACTGCCCTCATCCCAAAGCCATCAATAACACCTTGACTCCACTGCAGCCCAGCAGGAATGTGTATCTATCTCAACTATAAACATACACAATTTTTCAGTCAAAGAGTAATAGGCAAATAGCTGGATTTGACTCATTTTGTGTTCTCCAGGTAGTAAAATAGACACATATTTAATGTACATACCCAAAAGTGCAGTGCCAATAAGTAGGGAGAGTCATATATCCCAGTTAGTTTATGGATGGCTGTATTTTATGGTTCTACTGCTAAAGCTGTATTTGCATGCATCTAAATAAAGATAAATATCGGCAAAGCCAGAATCTGCAGACGTGAAATAGAGAACTGGATAAATGCAAGGCAAGACACATGATAAAAATAGTCCTTATTTCTACATACAATTATGAGCTCTTGACTAAAATTACTACTTGGGTATAGGATGCTGAGGCTATGCAGTGTCCTCTCGTGCTGATCCTGGAGGTTGCTGTTGGAGCTATCACTCTTTTGTTTCATAATTTTGCTAATTGATCATTAAGAAGTCTCTAATTCTAATTCTGCCTTTGCCAGCAACACACCGTGGGTCAGCAAGGAAATTAATCTGCCTCTATACCTCAGTTTCTCCAACTGCAATACAGGGAAACACAGATCCATCACCAGGTCCTGCAGGAGTTAATCTGTTAATGTTTGTATCAATCAAATTGTCAAGTGCTATTTAAGTGCTTATTATTACTCATACAATATTTCTCTCCTTCTGGGCTCCAAAGGTTTGTAAAAACCTCTTCCATCACACACGTGAGGTTCTTTTGGGGCAGGGGAGATGATCTGGACCAGGGGCTGGCCGAACACGGGTCTGTGGGTGGGTTCCTCACACCAGGTGCTCCAGAGCACGGCTGACCACGCGTCCCTGGCCTGCTCCTCTGCTGGGGGACACCTCATCCCTTCTGTGTCACCACAGCCCTTCTGCCAGCTGCCCTCTGCTCCAGGTCAGGGAACTGGTGGAGCCTAAGGACACGTCTGTATCTTATGTCCGAGTACCACTACAGACATAAGCTTGCAGGAGGAGCATCTTTCCCGCGAGGCAGCCCTCGGGCAAGGCCTTCACCGCCCTTCAGCCTCTTCGTCCTCCTCCCACGCCCTCTTTTTTGGCCTGGAGGCACAAACTCTGAGGAGCTGCTCTGTTTACCCAGAGCATCATTTGCTCTGACTGTTCCAGGGAGAAATCCCCTTTACTCAGGATGCCTGGCTCTGAAACTCCTCGCTGTGAGGTCCGGCTCTGGGGCCATGTGCTTTGGCCAGCTCCTGCATGTGGGCAGGAGGAAGGACAGACCTTTATTCTACATGGAATCCACGCTCTTTATAACATTTGCCAGCACCAAAGGCATGCAGCATTCCAGGCACATGCCAGCTGGGATTGCTGGAGCCTGCCTGTACTGGGAGCTTCTTTAAAAATATAGCAGCTTCTCATCTAGTCTGCTCCCAAAATGAATTCTCTCTACTGGCACCAGTGAAGCTAAATACAACTTATAAAATATTGAGCAGATCTTCATATGGAATGCAACTAAAAAAAAGTGACACTTTAATTATTATCTTTATGCTCCAGAAATATCCCATCAATATGAGGAGCAGATAATTCACAGCCACTGTTCCAAGCACTCTGCAGCATCAGGAGCTGCTCGTGCCTCATCCATACCGGGCACACAAACATCAGTGTATCCGTGCACGCAGCCTGTAGTTATTTATCAATTGTTTATGCAGCACTTAGTTATGAATGCATTTAATTTATAAACATTTATATTGTAGAGCACGAGATGATAAATCCAGAAGAAAAATATCGACTCATAGAGCACGATCCCCCTGCCTCGTTTAGCCGAGAGCTCTGTCCCTCGTCCAGGTGCCCCGACCTGGACCTTCCTGCCAGCAATCCCAAAGACCTCAGACTTGGGAAGAGCACTTTCCAGCAAATCTCTTCCATGTGATGTTTTCCTCAGCAGTCCTGAGCACAGCAGCTCTGCCAGCCTCCTAAGCTCAGCTTACCCAGTCCTCTGCCCGTGACTGTTCCTTGGGGGCTCTGTGAGACCCTGCGGCTGTCTACACGTTAGCAAATTACACAACGTCCAAATTATTTTTGTGTTTTCAAAGTAAGCTGTTCTGTGTGCAAAACTGCAAACCCTTCAGTCAATCACACAATAAATAAATAAATGTCTGCCCATAGTTTACTGGTTAAAGAGCTAATTTCCCCATTGCTCCAGCATTGACAGCTGCCTAAATCCAAAGTCCATCACTTTTGAAGGAAGACATTTATCAGGAGGGTATTTTACCCCTGATTTCTTTTCCTCCCTACTCTTCAGAGCGTTTTCCCAGAAGAGTTTAAATAAAACTCTATTTTTTGTTTAAACATATATATTTTTATGTTTTCTCAATGTGCTGGAACTTGACAGCACAGATCAAGCCATGGATGAGCCAATTTCTGCCATGTATCCTTATCTTTCCTTAAAACTAAATATGCATTTTAAATAGCATCGTGATTTAAAATTAACCTTTCTAATAATTTTGATCTCTTTTTCACTCTTTTAAATAGTCTTGACCCAAACCATCCCTTGGTTTGAGTCTGAGCTTTCTGCCCCCAACATTCTAAAATTATTTGAGCTATTTCTTCTCTTCTAGCAGCTCTGCCAGCTCAGTGTTTGTTCTTCACTTTCAAGGGTATTTTATTTATTTTCTTCACTTTCAGCTATTGAAGATGGCAAGAACAAATTTATATAATGAGCCTTAATAACAGTTTCTCCCATAAAGTTCCCCATTTATCTCCTATTGTAGTGGTTTAGAAAGCACAAAAATGATGGAAAAATACAGGTGTACTGATAAATCTCTGGGACTGATAGTGAATAATTTAAAACAGCCTTTATCCATGGGGTGATGCTTGGAACTCTCCCACTCTATGTGAACCTTTCCCAGTCACTTCGGCTCCTCCTTCCATAACACTCACAGTAGTATCCTACTCATAGGATTTGTCTCTGCACAGACAAATAAAACCCTATTTGTTCCAGATCTCTCCCATCTCCTGGCCTGAATCACTCACCCAACAGCTATCACCTTTCTCTCAATGTTTGTGCTGTCCTGGATCACCTGGATAAG
Source organism: Anomalospiza imberbis (assembly GCF_031753505.1). Lineage (NCBI taxonomy): Eukaryota > Metazoa > Chordata > Aves > Passeriformes > Viduidae > Anomalospiza > Anomalospiza imberbis. The sequence goes on along the minus strand of NC_089692.1, from coordinate 20,760,259 downwards.
CTGCTTGGGGGGCACACACCTGGCACGAGCTGCCAGCATGCTGCAGGACAGCTCCTGTACCCCACAGGAAAAGGGCTTCAAAGTTATCAACAAAGGTTCTTCCGTGGGTACTCCTCTCATAAACACTGCTAAGCAGATTAGAGACCCTGAGCAGCAGGAACGACACGAAGACCTACCCTGAGCCCTGCCAACAGTGTGACCGGCAGCAGACCCCCGAGCAGGCACACCTGGGTGCCCGCAGCGCTCCAGCCCCGCCGGCCTCAGCCCCAGGCTCGGGGGAAGCAGCTGCACACCGAGGTCGTGTTTTGTGCAGCACCAGGTACACTCCACACCGACAAAAACCACGTCAGCATTTTGTTCTTCATTATTTACCCATTTTTAATGGTGGTAAGGAATGACTGTAACAAGCGCCGCCTTTGCTCTGAAGACCCCGGTGCAGAGAAGATGGAGCCCACCATTTATTCCCCGTTTTTTTTATTTACAGACCTATCCATGGGCAGGTCAGAGTCCAGTGGAGCCCTGGCTCTATCCCCCCTTCCCTCCAGCACTAATTAGCAATGCAATCCCACAAAGAGTGAAGTTGCCCGAAACCTCCCCTCACTCACAATGATTTATGTTCAATTTGTACAAATGGAGAAAATGAGATTTCAAATTTCAATGCCATTTCTGCAATGAGGTGATTAAAAGAGAGAGAGGTATTGCGTTCTACTGTATAGAATATTGATCCCAGTGCTATTTTCCTTAGCAATAACCATTAGCTCAGTATTATTTGCAAACCTCTAATGTGAACCTGGAGATGTAATTTACATTTGTGCTTTACTTATTTGCTTTAACAAAACAACACAAAAGCTTTGGGTCTTTCAATCTATCCTTATTGTCAATAAAATTAGCAGTTCATAAAAAAATTAATGTATATGCAAAACCATCACTTCCTTGTAAACTGCACCAGGACTGTAAACGTTGCCCAGAACAAAAGGGAGATAAACTATTAAAAGGCTCTGGCCATTAACAAATTGAATCCCAACCAAATTAAGAGGAGCTCGCTTTTGTCCCCTTCCTTAATTTCTAGGCCCCTGGGAGCGCAGGGAAGTTTTGGCAGCGTGGGGAGGTGTCCCCGAGGAGCGGGGTGTTGACAGGGCGTGTGCCACGGCGCCGTTCCGGGCCCGGCTGCCGCTGTCCCGGGAGCGCCGGGGGCGAGCGGGGAGCGCGCGGGGCGAGCGGGGAGCGCCGGGGGCGAGCGGGGAGCGGCGGGGGCGAGCGGGGAGCGCCGGGGGCGAGCGGGGAGCGCGCGGGGCGAGCGGGGAGCGCCGGGGGCGAGCGGGGAGCGCGCGGGGCGAGCGGGGAGCGCCGGGGGCGAGCGGGGAGCGCGCGGGGCGAGCGGGGAGCGCCGGGGGCGAGCGGGGAGCGGCGCCTGCCAGCCCCAGCCCCAGCCCCAGCCCCAGCCCCGGCCCCGGCCCCGGCCCCGGCCCCGGCACGTCCCCGTCCTGCTGCCGCTCCCTCCGAAGCCATCAGCTGCTTCTGCTGCCTGGCGGAGTTCAGAAGATGAGAACAAGGAAAGAAGAGGCAGAAAAGGGAGAAAAAAGAAAAAGCTAATGACCCGTAATTGCCATGATAGAGGAATAGGGCCCGGGCAGCTGTTTTACATTCCCGGTATGTATAGTATGCAAATATCTACAAAGGGCCGACACAGTTTCTCTATTGTGGATCCTGAGGGTAACCAAATTAGCCTTTGGCAACCATGGTAATTGGGAGGTGCTGTTCCCATTAGGAGTCCTGCAAATTATGAAGAAAAATGGACCAAAGGCTTTGTCACAAATAATAATGCTGAGAAGAAAAGAGCAGGCGGCCGGCTTTGCTTGCTTGCCTTTTTTTTTTTTTATTCCTACATTGTGTTGTTAATATCTCTCTGTTTAGTAATAAGGAAACAGTCCTCAGTGCTCTGCTGGACCCTCCTGGGCTTTGCACGGCAGTTCTGAGTTCTGGGAATACTAGGCACGGGACAGCAGCATCAGCTGGGAGCTGCCCGAGCCGAGGCCCCGGTGCTCGGGCAGACAAGGCTGGCGCAGCTCCGCGGGCTGGCCCCGGAGCCAGCGCTGCCAGGAAACCCTGGAGCTGCTCCTCTCCTTCGCACAGGCCCAGAGCAGCAGCCACTCTCCCTCCCCATCTCAGCTGCACGCAGCTAAACACAGATTTGTTCTCTGAACCACCCAACTTAGCTGCACAAGAGGCTCCATTTCCCACTAATTATTTGAATTTGTCTTTCACTCTTCCCACCTTCTTTGATCATTCCATAGTTCTCAATCCCAGCATGCAGAATCCTGTTTTGATTGTTATGATCTACTAAAAAATTCACAACTGCCAACTTTTTGAGTGGAGCTCTCAGCTGTGACACCACAAGTCAATGCCAAAAACATTAAATGCTGCTCTCTGTAGCACTCCCAGAGCAGAGCTCGCTGTTCCCAGACCCTCGTGCCCGAGGTCCTGCTGAGCTCCCCACACCGAGACACAGCCATGAGATCAACCCACACGTGCCATCAGCCAGGGTCAGCCACCTCTCTCCAGCCTCTCTTCTGTCCTGCGCATCTTGAGAGTTTCGGAAAACATCACACTTACAATGAAAATTAGGAAATGGTCTCACTTGTTTTTGTATTTCTTCCCTAAAGTCAGTGTTTTGCCTAACTGGCAGCATGAACAGTCCTTTTTCCAGGAACAGGAGAGCATGCAGGCCTTTTAATATAAAGAAGATTCAGAATGGTCTCAGGAATCCACACTGACTCTGGTGGCTGTAAAACCCAAACTGGTGAGTTTTATAAAAGAATACTTACAAAATGTCTCACAAGGAGCGGTTGTGTTTTAATTTTTCATGCCAGGACTAACTCTTCACCTTACAACCGCTGCAGCACGAGCCTTAAGTCCATATCTTTATTTTTTCATGGTTTCCCCTCAGGGCCTCTTTAAAGAGCCGGCAGAAGAGTCACTTCCCCGCTGGTGCAGTTGGCACGACTGCAAGTGTACTTAAAGTTTGCGTCTGATCAGGTTATGTGTATTGGATCTGAAACCAGTTAGTCAATTCTTCCCGGTCCCTAAGTGGCGATTTGTGGTAATGTCTACATCAATACTCACAGAGCTGCGAGCTGCTTTACGTAAAGCAAATGTCTGCGGGGTGGAGGGGCTGCTCCGAGGGCTGCCGGCGTAATGGAGCTGTGGAGGAGCAGCAGCCCGCGGGCCACGCTCGGGTGCTGCCCTGGACACCCATCCATCCTTCAGCCGGCCACGGCCCGGGCACACGCCCTGGGCCAGCCACCGGCCCCCTGCTCATCCCAAATATTCCCTCTCCCTTTCCAGCACCAGTCCTGATCCCCCACCTCCTGCATTTCCTTACCCCCTGGGCCCCAGAGGGTGGATACAGGGCACAAATTAGAAACAGCAGAAGGTCAAGAACGCCAACCAACAACCAACCAACAGCTCCACACCAAGGAAAGTGTAACAGAAAATTAGAGAAGTATAAAAGATGTTATTGCATGGGAAAATTATGATTAATGAAAAAGCAGGAGGTGGCTACTGTTCAAACTACAAGCAACAGAGAACAACTCTGAGCAATAAACAATATTGGATTAGGCTTTTCCAATAACAGCTTTTTTCTTTAGTATTTTTCTCTTTGGTCCCAAACAGAACACAAAGCCCTCAGAGCAATGATTATCTTTGTTTGTGAAATGCACAGCAACAGAAGCTGACCTCTGCCAGGCCTCGGGCATCACTGACCTGCACACACCCACAGGTGTGTTGTGTTCTGGGGAGAGCTTCCTTACAGGGCCATTGCCCTGAGAGATGCCCACAGACCCTGGGCAAAACACCCAGCTCCTGTCATACCCCACATCTCCTGCACTTTGCTGCTTCTGCTTCAAATGGAGTAAAAAGGCCATGACTTCCACAGCAGCGACGCAGCAATTTACACCTTGTAAGTCATTTAAATACACTGCCTGAAGTGTAAAATCTGGGAACTGTCAGCAAACCTCAACTTGGCAAAAACCATTGCTATTTACTGCAGTAAAGTGCTTCCTGTATAGCAAGAGCTGGCTCTGATACATCACATCTCAAACAAAAATATAGAATAAATATCTCACAAGATCACTTCCAACCTGTTTTCCAAGACTTTACAAAGAAAAACAGCAGAGCACAAACCCTATGGAGCAGCCCTGCCAGCCCACTCCTTTGGAGCACACAAATTCCTACTCTGCACCAGCATGCAACAAGCTCCTGTGCTCCCAGCTGCCCCAGTATTGAAGATACTCCTTCAGACTCTCAGTCACACCATCTAACACTTAATTTCCAACAAACAATAAAATCACCAGAAAAAAAAAAAAAAACTCATTTGCCAAACTACAGCAAAGAAAACATTCCCAAATCTACCAAATCTCTGCACCCTCAGGTCTTCCACACAGGCAAAGAGGGTTTGAGCAGTGTCATTCAGGGGGTTTGCAAACTACAGCTTCACTTTCTAACGGAGGCAAGCAGACAGTTATTTTGGGAGGAGAGGGAAGGCCAGAAATACTGTTTATTTACACAGACAATTTTCCTTAGAAAGGAACGATTACTGACCCTCTTTCTTTGAAAGTTCCCATTGATCTCAGTGGGAGAGCAAGTGAGGCTGAGCAGGACCAGCCCCAAGGAAGGCTCAGAGAAGAGCAAGGGGAGAGAAGCAGAGATGTTTGTTCAGGAGCAGGTCCTCGCAGTATTGGCTTATGGCAGAGACATTTCAAACTGATCTGACTGTTGCAGGTCTGGAGCCAGCAGTGCTTTGTTACTGCTTTTGGGGTTCACTTTGGTTTTAGACTCAAATTTATTCCTCTTTCTAGATCAAATAGCAAATGATTGGCAGGAATCCTGTAAATCTAAAAGGATGCTTGTCTATTTCCCACATTTTTCTCCTACATTTTCAGAGATTAGCGCATGTAATTTTTAATGCTATGGCATTAATTTGCATGAGAGGGAAAGCTCTTATATTTACACACTTACAGTGTGTGTGATCACAATATCCCCGTGATTAGATACAAGGACATGTGGTGAAATGCACTTAACACAAGCCTGTGTGGGGCTCAGGACCGGCTCTACCCAATGAGATGCAACAGCCAAGTCTGGATTTTCCACCAGAAAAGAGAGAAAGTCTGTACTTCTAACAGATCTGGTATTTTCTCTCTGTTCCCAAGAAATAAGTTTGAAGGTCCTTATTCCCTGAGAAATAACTTTAAGATTTGGGGTGTTTTAGGATCAAAAAACATTAATTTGTTTTAAAGACTTTTCAAACTAAAAAAAAATCAATTTCTGATTTTTTTATCTGAGTTGCATTATGGCAGGTTATGTAGTAGATTTATGGGACAGAAAGGGACTTTATAAAATGCTTAAATACATATTAAAAGGAGAAAAATCATTAAACTATAATAGTCAAAATAAGGTTAAATCAAATCCAAAGCCTATCTCAGTAATTGTCTTCATGAAGCCTATGCAGGCATCAGTACTTCTGCTAATGACACAGAAAGGAAAAAGACAGAAGAAAAAGTGGGATATATGGAATATTCCGGAACAAAGGAAATAGAGATGTAGTTACTACAAAGGTTACTGTATATTTATTCCGTCACTAGGAAGCTTTGAACCTGTGGGATCCTCACCTGTGCTGGACTCCAACAGCCCACACTGCCTCCTCATTCCCCTTGGGAAGGACAGAGCAGTTTTTCTAATTCAGGCCTCCTCTCTACTCAGAAATGTGGGCAGGATTTATTTCAGGAGATTAAATGACCAAAGACTGTCCTGCAGAAGAACTGTGAAACAGGCTGCACACAAAAGGTAAAGGAAACGTCACCCAACAAAACGGTTGAGGCCTTCAGAAACATGAGAGGACCAATTGTGGTTTGCTTGGGGCTTTTTTAATGTGCAGAATCCCAGACTGTTAAGGTGGGAAAGAACCTTTAGGATCATGAAGTTCAAACCCAGCAGGACCACCATGTTCACTGTCAAACCCTCAGCTACGAGCAGCTGAATGAATTTGGGCCATTTCCGACTGAAATCGTTGGGTTTTGGCACTGCTGGGTTCTCACCTGCTCATAGCTTGGTGATGATCCCGCACTCTCTGAGAAGTGATGGACGCCCTTTGGGAAAAGGCCGGAATGTTTGTCCCCACAGCAGTCGCTGCCTGGGACCAAAGAGTTTGGCAAATCACTGGCTCGGATCTGGGCTGATGGGATGAACTTCCGTTCCCTCCCAATTTTAGCCCTTCCAGCCATCACTCAACACCCAAGAACCAAGCAAGAACCAAGTCACAGCCTCTAGTGGGCTTTGACCATCATCAGAGAGTGAGAGCAGAGTGAAAACCCTGCCAAGACCCTGGCAGTCTTGCTCGGTCCTTGTGCCCGTAGAAATGGTGTTGGAGGCAACAAGAAAACCCACAAGCTCATCCCCACTGAGTGGGAAAGGAACATGTCCGTCATTTACTCATCCAGAGGTCACAGTCATTCTGTTTCCCAAATATCACATTAGAAAAGCGAAAACAAACAAAAAAATATAACTGTTCTTCGATTAAATTCAAGGACGGGTTAAAATTGATTAAAAAAATAAAAGGAGGAATTTTGGTTATGGAAATTTCAAGTGTCTCTCCCTCCTGATGTCCCTTCCGTCTCTAGAATAACGACTCCAATCCCTGCTGGTAACGTTCCTCTCTTCACTGGAGATGTGCCATGGGACAGCTGGGAAGAGGAGAGCGGCAGCCTGACCTGCACCAGGTCAGTCCCCTCTGGTCACTGGGCAATTCAACACAGTATTTGAGCATGAAAATGCTCTTTTCCCCCCTTTTTTAAAATAGTATGACTAAATCTGTCTGGGAGGTTGTATACAGGTCATCTCCTTCCACAAAACCAACCCAAAAGTGACAGCGTTCACTGTGAAAAAAGACTGCAATGGTTTAAAAAAAAACCAAACAACCAAACCAAAACAACTTAAAAAAATCAAGCCGAAAGAGCAAAATGAAATACCTAAGGGGGACCTGGGCCGAGCAAAGACAAAGCAATGGACTGGACCCACCTGGAGAGCAAAGCCGGGCCGGGCTTTGTGGCGGGAGGAACGTCCGCTCGGGCGCATGTGGCTGGAGAGCGTCTGCGGCCGCGCCGGAGCCGCGCCGAGCGCTCCACGTCTGCCCACGGCCCCGGCACGCCGTGGAGATTGGCTGCCTGGGAGAGCCTGCCGGGGAGGGGGGACCCACTGCGAGCTGCTGGGGGGATCTGCCTGCCTGGGGAGAGGGGCTTCCAATTTTTTATTTTATTTTTTTGTTTTATAAGCTACGTACATGGAATGCAAAAACCTCCATTTATTCCTTCTGGGTCATATGAGGGAGCCACTGGCGAAGATAATAATATATGAAGCAAGAGAACGAGAGGGAGAAAGAGGGAGGGAGGGGAGGGAAGGAGGGAGGAAGGGAGAGAGAAGCAAAAGGCTTTCTATTATTCGGGACACTGGTGATGCACACTGAGGCAGTTGGAAGATTAAATTAAGTATTATATCTGCTGACCCCATTGCCATGGTTACCGGACAGCGGAAAATATTAATCAAGCCAAGCCTTTTCAGCTGAACATACCAGAAAAAAATGCTAAATATAAATATATATGTACATATTTGCTGCTCTGCCATGCTAATGTGGGCTGCCAGCAACCAAACCACCTGATATCAGAGAGATAAACAAATTTAAAATATCCTTGCTGCACAAGAAGGCTGACGTCAGCGTGGCGAGCGCAGCGCGAGGACGGGGCTGCAGCGCTCGCCCTTCAGCCGATGAGAGGGAATTTGAATAAGGAATGGCGACATCTTGCTGGGTGCCTGAGCTGAGGAGGCATTTAGGGTTGGAAGAAAGGGACCAGCGCCAGTCCCAGCCATGAGCCGGCTCTGCCGTGCAGAGCCGTGGAGTCACGTCCAGACCACACATCTCCCACGGGGAATTAAAGCAATTGCCACCAACTTGGTGTTCACCTTCAAACCAGGAAGGTGCTCAGAGGAGCCCCCGCTGCAGTGGGCTTTGCCCTCGGGAGCGATTCTTTGTGAGCAGGTGACCTGCAGGTGGGACAGACCCAGCGTGGGGGACAGACTCGAGCCCCGCACAGCGACACGGAGGCACCTGAGGGGACACACAGCCAACGTGGCCAGGCTCAGAGGGAGCACGGCCGAGGTCTCGGAGGGTGTCGTGGCGCTGCTGAAGCCCCGAGCCAGGCTGCACCTCCACGCCTCACCCAGGGTGGGGGCAGGTCCCTCCGCAAGGAATCTCTTCAGGCTTTGGAAGGGGCAAGGTGCAACCAAACCAAACCCAGGTGAATAATAATTTTGATACCAAACTACTACCGTTTTTGAACTCTAATCTTAAACAGAAATGGGAACAACAAGACAAATTAATCTGTCCTTTTTCATACAGTAAATCGTTGGCATAACTAAAAAGGGAACATAAACTCCTCATTCTCTGCTCTAACCAAATACTAAAAAAGGATGTCCATACAAAGACAGTATTTCCTCCCAGTCACCATCTTCATTTTTGCCTTGTTGCTTGTTTTTGTCTGTATTTTACAGGAACGTTTCATGTGGCTGCTGCTGACTTGCGTAATTTTCCCTGAGGTATTCAAGCCAGGGGAACGCTGAGGTGACAACACATCCTTTGTTGTGTCCTACCCACACATGGAGGTGGTAGAGACGAAAAACAGGAAAAAATTGAAAAATAAAGGAATAATAAGACACTAGACGCTATGAGAAGACCAAGACTTTTAAAGGAATCTGAGATGGAAGCAAACAATATTTGTCAAAAGAAGCTGTGGCTGCCCCTGCATCCCTGGAAGTGTCCAAGGCCAGGCTGGACTCTGGGGCTTGGAGCAGCCTGGGACAGTGGAAGGTGTCCCTACCCATGGCAGGGGGTGGGATGAGATGGGCTCTAAGGTCCCTTCCCACCCACACCATCCTGGGATTCTATGAATACTTTAATACATGTACTTTATAGCAGTTGTGTGGGGCTGGATATATACCAGCCTTCTCAAAATCTAGCAGCCTGAGCTCACCACTACAAATATACATATAAAATACTGTATAGATTATACAAAACAAATGTTCTGGTTCATTTACAGTTCTGTAAAAGCAGAGCCAAATTTACTGAAGGCATAAACAAGGACATCTATTTCATTTTAAAAATGTTAATGAAGAATGAGATTGTTATTTGTTCTCAGTCTATTTTGTGATTTTAGCCAATAGTTCTAGTGATAATTATCAACTGTTTATATTTAGATAAAAGCAGCCCATATGGCAACAGCAGAACAATCTGATGTTTAGATCCTCAGCTACATGTTTTCTATAAATAATATGATTGAATAACTGTAACAAATTATTTCATCAGTCTAAAAGCAGATACCAATATATAACAACTAAGAAAGCCATTTACTCATTATCGGTAAATAATAAATACCTTCCCAAGTACATTTAACACTTAGGAAAAGACAAAAATATAACAATACAAATATTAACCCATAAATGCTTACATTAATGTATCTTAAAATTTACTTCTTCATTTCCATGGACACGCACACAGTATTATGTGGGTTCTTATGGTAATTAAAGGGTCTGCCTAATTTTGCTCGCAAATGTGCACGATTATGTGATGCGTTTGTACCCAGATCTTACCAAATCTCAAGCCTACTCAAGCTGTCCTGCCCCTTTCTCACATTCCAAACCTTACGAACGCCCTGCTGAAGGGAGCTCGATCCTGGGGCCCTCCTCAGGTTGGAACAGCCACGCTAACGCCATTCCCAACGTTACGGCAACGCCGACACGCCCGGAGAGCGAGGCTGCAGCAAAGGCTTCCCAGGATTTCTGGGCTCAGACCCTCAGGCAGGATTCCAGGTTGCAGAGCCCTTCTCCTCCTCACACAAAGGAGCTCCCCAGGCCGGGGCAGGCGCGCGGGGCCTGGCCAGCCTGCGCTTCCCGGAGGGAAAATGATTGCGGCACAATGGCCGGCACGGCCAGCTTAGGGCAGCTGTGTCATATAAATTGTCAGCAATGACCATAAGCACTCAGAGAAACAATTTAATTCCTCACTCCCGCCATCATGGGCTGATATATTCTTTCAAGGTCATTACCCAAGGCTAGGAGGGTCGCGTGATTAATGAGTGACACGTCCAACGAGGGCGGCTGTGCCTGAGCAGGCCTTATATTAATTAGACAGAAGTGCTGAAAAATGAACGGTGCCTGGCAAGGAGGGGCCAGACCCACACCTCCATGGCTGTGCACCTCCCCAAACTCTCAGCCACCACCCTGCTCCTTCAACCTGCCACCATATCCCAGCAATTCTCGAGCAGGATACACAAAAGATGCTCCTTTCCTGGTTTAAACGACTTGGGCTCTCACCCCAACTTTTTGGGTCTTTGGTTTATGCTTTTCTTCCTTCTGGCCGTAAGTTACTGACTTACACTGCATGGAAGTACAAGAGACTGCTGTTCACCGTTAACTTTGCATCTCCAGAGCAAATCTAAAATAAACAAAAGTCTCAAGGCTTGCAGGTTTGTGCCAGGCACTCCGAGAGACCCAGAGCAGCACCAGGACATACACTGGCTCATCATCAGCAATAACTGGGCTCCAGACCCCCTGAGCAGGCAAGGCTCTCCAAAGCAGTAATGCACCCTCTGATAACCCTCTCTCCAGGGCTCTGGGACAGCGAGCCTGCTGTGCCACCCCAAACTCATGTGATGCTGTAGAACCAGGAGAGAGCTCAGGACCATCTAGACTTACTTTTCAGAGAAAAGATCTTTGGACATACCTCAATCTCAGATCTCCCTCCCAGAAACCTGGAAATCAGCCTGCTCACTCGAGCCCACAGCAAACTGAACTGGGCTTGGTGCAGCTGTTCCAACAGAAAGAGGGAAACCCACTTCATTTTCACCGTGTTGGGGGTGCTGCTGACAGCTCTGTGTGAGGTTTATGAGTCAAGAGAAAAGCACCTTTCAGCAGAGTACTCCAGATCTGCCTGAGCAAGATGGACCCAATCCTCCAAGATTCTCAACACTCACAGCTTCAACTGACCTAAACGACACCACCTCAACAGCTCTGCGAGATTACAGTCAAGCACTGTCGCCATTCAGCTGTTCCCCACAAGACTGTGACACCTTCCCGCTGCCCGGGCGCTGGAAACCAGGGCTCCTTCTGGTATTTTACCTTACAGTGGTCTCTTCTCCCCAGCCCCAGCCAAGATTTTGGTGACACTAATCACTCACCCCTGGCAGCAGCGCCTGGCCTGCAGACAGCTCGGAGAATCTGACCCCACCGTGTCCTCCAGGCTGGGATCCTCCAGACTCCTCAGATAAATCCTCCCCCCAGCAGTCCCTCACAGCATTCCTGAGGCAGAAGAACCCCGCGACTCCATTCCTGTAACATGTTCCCAGCCCTCGGTGGCTCTGCCCGGAGTGGGGAGCAGCCAGACCAGTCCCCACCCCCCACAGGTGACCCTGCTCTCTGCTAATCACCATCAATTACCTCGTTAACTCACCACAGCTGATTTTTTCACAGCCTGCATTTTCTATGTTCAATATACTATGCCAAAAAGGAATCATAAGTAGAGGTTAAATCTGAGCAGTTTTTAGGGTGTCACTGGCCTAATGACACCCAGTGGCTTTCCCATGTTCACTACACAGACGCAAAAGACAGCAGGAAAGAAAAGCAAAACTCTGCCCTAGCCACTAACTTTTAATCATCACCTGCTTCTTATAATCCACCATCAAGGATTCCAAGACATTTCCCTGGGAATGTCTGTTGGAAAAGAGCCAACACCTGAGAAAGGGAATTGAGACAAAAAGCCAAACACCTGTGGCTAGGTTCTTAATTAGACTCAAAAAATAATTTATTTTTTAATCCAAAGTTCCACCTTATTTTCCAGCAGCGTTCAGACTGATGCCCTTCTTCCTCCTGTAAAAGTGATTAAGAAGAAATCCCCCCCAATTTACACTTCAGCCCAGCTGCCCCCACTTGTGTCAGCAGCAGGGGCACAGGTGGATCAGCAGCTCCCGGAGCACTGCTGGGCGTGGGGCCAGCAGGTGCTCGGCTCTTGGGGCAGCTCCACAACAAAGACCAGCCAATACTGGTGCAGGTGACATCCAGCAAACAAATAATTACACAGAATATGTATCAGGAATGAATAATAGCCATCAATTAACCTGGGTTACTCCAGAAATAAAAACTGAACATTCCCCAGGAGCCCAGGCTCTGCACTGCTGCTCAGCACCTGAGGCAAAGGCTCTCTCCTTCCCTCTCTGCCTTTAAGGCTCCCAAGCTCAGGGCAGTCCCGAGCAGCCACGGGTCACCTGTCAAAGGTGGAGCGTCCACCGTGGCCCCAGCCCTGCAGGTCGAGAAAGGGTGGCAAGAGCAGGATCACTGCCTGTGCAGGGAAGGCACACACACAGCTACACAGGTACACACATGTAAACAGGTAAACACGTGTACACAGGTAACACATGTACACAGGTAACACACAGGTAAACACATGTACACAGGTACACACATGTACACAGGTACACACACACACAGGTAACACACAGGTAACACACATGTACACAGGTAAACACATGTACACAGGTACACACACCCACAGGTAACACACATGTACACAGGTAACACACAGGTAACACACAGGTACACAGGTAAACACATGTACACAGGTACACACACACACAGGTAACACACCCACAGGTAACACACATGTACACAGGTAACACACAGGCAACACACAGGTACACAGGTAAACACACACACAGGTAACACATGTACACAGGTACACACATGTACACAGGTAACACACAGGTAACACACAGGTACACAGGTAAACACATGTACACAGGTACACACACACACAGGTAACACATGTACACAGGTACACACATGTACACAGGTACACACATGTACACAGGTAACACACAGGCAACACACAGGTACACAGGTAAACACACACACAGGTAACACACAGGTACACAGGTACACACATGTACACAGGTAACACACAGGTAACACACAGGTAACACACAGGTACACAGGTAAACACACACACAGGTAACACATGTACACAGGTACACACATGTACACAGGTAACACACAGGTAACACACAGGTACACACACATGTACACAGGTAACACACAGGTATACACACATGTACACAGGTACACACACACACACAGGTACACACATGTACACAGGTAACACACAGGTAACACACAGGTAACACACAGGTACACAGGTAAACACACACACAGGTAACACATGTACACAGGTACACACATGTACACAGGTAACACACAGGTAACACACAGGTACACAGGTAACACACAGGTAACACACAGGTAACACACAGGTACACACATGTACACAGGTACACACACACACACACAGGTAACACACAGGTAACACACATGTACACAGGTACACACACACACACACAGGTAACACACAGGTAACACACAGGTACACAGGTAAACACACACACACACACAGGTAACACACAGGTAACACACATGTACACAGGTACACACACACACACAGGTAACACACACATGTACACACAGTGCACATGCACACATGGAACTCACACACCCCTGTGCGCACACGTAACACACAGGTACACACTCACCTGTACACGCGTAACACACAGGTACACATGGACACACGCATGGCAACCAGGACCACTTGCGCACCGGAACAACAGCCAAACTCCGCGTTACCCTGGGCCTGGAGCCTTTCCCGCCTCAAGGAGTGCCCGTGGTTTTGGAGGCTCAAAAGCACTCTCCAGGCTTTCACAAAGGCCTTTTCCACCTCCCCACGAGTGACCACTAGGAATTTCATTTTAATTTTTTTTTTTTTTTTTTGCATTTCTGTAACTTAATTTTGGTTTACCTAGAAACAAGAAAACTGAGAAGAAAGAAAACATGAAAAGGCTACATTAGCCCTAGAACCTTTTTATGACATAGGGTTCTGACTTGGGGCTGGTTACACTGTTTGATACTTCCCTACTCTTAAATTACTGCATTTTTGGCCCTTCCTCATAAGACTCATCTTTATTTCCACAGATTGCACCGCCTTGGAAATCTAGTGGGAAGAACTGAGGTTAAATCCCACTCTCTCCTCAATTTCTGTCCTCCATCGCCGACATCAGGTTGGATGCAGGATGAGTTATGGCGGAGGCAGAGCAGTTTGCAGGATTTCCAGGAGCCGCACAGCCCGAGCGGTGAGTGCGCCGTGTGTGGGGTACAGATGTGACCCCCAGGTGAGGTGCAGCTCCCACCAGTCCCAGCACAGCCTGCAAGCACAGCTCACACACGCGGAGCCACTCCACACGCTCACACATGATCCTGCAGTACCCCAACACATCAGCACGGGGTTGGATTCATTTCCCAGGCGCCTGGCACTGAAGCTCTGCAGACACATTCCCTGCAAAGCTCGGGACAGCCATTTGAGCAGTGGTTTTTCAGCACCAGCACCATCACCACGAGCAACGTTCCCTGGCCTTACACCACACAAAGGCCAACATTAATTACAGAGGCCAGGAAAGAAATATTCCTCCCTTTCCGTTCCAGTCCTTCCCTCCCAGTAACACCCCGTTTTCCTGCGCATCTGGGAAATGGGAACGGCACTGGGCACAGCGAGGTGGGCAGTCCAGGTGGAAAGCTGACTCTCGGGCTATTTTTAATGTCTTCCCTGTGTATCCCTTTACGTTACATCTATTTAAGTGCGTGTGAGTTTATGTGTTAATGCCTGCTCACATCCAGGATAAAAATACACAGCACAGTTAGGCAAATACATGGAAATACAGACAGAATCCAATTCCTCTGGCAGACCACACAAAGGCTAAGAAATGAAAAATGCACTCACGCCCTCTGACACCCTGGCCGAGTGCACCGCGAGAGCTCTCGTGGTGGGGACTGAAGGCTGGCTGCTGGCTCCCTCTCTCTCCCTCTCCCTTTTCTGCTAAGGAGACACTTTGAGCGCCGGGATTGCTCACAGTCTGGCTCTGTGATCCACATGCAGGACTGGTAATATGCCTGCTATTTCCCTCTCTCTCCCCCATCAAACCTCCCCCCCATCGCTCTTGTTCTCATGTTCAGTGGTTATTTTAGCTTAATGCGGTGACATCACAGCTCGCTCGGTGAGTAAAGCCCCGGCTGTGAATGCAGAGCGCGGCTCCACTGATCACCTCCCAGCGATGGGATTTACTCAGCTTTGGTATTTAGTGCTCGTCCCCAAGCAGAGGATGCTCTGTCCTGGCGCAGCTCCGCGTGGGTTCCGCGGTGGTTGGCACAGCCCTGCTGCAACGGGGTGGGGGGATGGCAACGTGTCTCATGGCCCGGACTGGGACTGAAAGCTGGGAGAGACACTTTCAATAAGCTCCCTCATTTCTGACTAGCACGGGAGAGCAGCTGGACACCTGTCTGTTGCAGTCCCCTGCCTCTGGGGGAGGGGGTGTATGCACAGGCTGGAGGGAGGTGGTTCCTAGGTGGGGGGAGAGATGGAGTGCTGGAAGGCATCTCATTTCTCAGCATCACTGAGGAGTCAAACCCCCACCTTGCATCAAAATGAAAATACTCTGTGAATTTTTAAAGCTGAACCCCTCTACAACTCATCACCTCCCCGCAATTCCTCCACCCCATTATATCAGATATGCAATAGTCTCAACAGCGCTCATGATTTTGTTCCATGTTCTTCTAAAATAGGAAACAAAGAAACAGCACATGATATTAGAAAACTTCACAGCAGAACAGATAAGATGCGGGAGGAGAATAATGCAGTCAAATAAGCTTTCCATTATTAACAACCGTGCCCCGAGGTCTACGGGCATAGTCCCAAAACCTAAATTATCTTAAATCATGAGGTTACCAATAAAGACAGCTCGGGACAGCAGAAGGGGTCTGTGATTTCAGGGGGTTTGCAGACCACATATATATGATTAACATTTCTGTGCTACGGTTTATTACTTCATTATAATATTTTCCATCACAAATGAATAGGTAAAACACCTGGCTATTAAATATAAACCTATCCCTCAGGATGATCAGATTATCACTTGAATTTAAAATCTTTCTGAATTTTTAATAATGCATAACAAATAAGATTATTTATGCACTTTCTTGGCTTTGCTTGCCGGGCCCATGGTGACGTGCAGCCGTCTCTCCTGAAATCCAGGTCTGGGGGAGGGGGGGCACGCTCCCTGCTCCCCCCCTCCACTCCTCCATCCAGCTGTGCCCCAGATGCCCGCAGTTTGGGGGATGAGGGTCCGGGGCAGCCAGCGGCCCGGCCCGGCCGTTCCGGAGCGCGGCAATGAGCCCTGCGGAGCCGTCAGCCGCGGCGGTGCGCGGGCAGCAGCCGAGGAATCGGGCAGGCTGATGGAAAGTCAAGTGGAGGCCTGGCTGTCTGAAACCTCTTCACTAGATCTGTAGTCTGGACTTGAACCCTGCCCTCTCACCTCGGGGTCCCATATTTCTTCCCCCACCCCCCGCGCCGTCGGCGGCGAGGGGCCGCGAGTGACCCCGGCACCGCCGCCGGCGAGGGAGGGGGAGCGGCGAGGGGGGAGCAGGGTCCCCGACTTCCTCCCAGGTAATTAAGGGACTGTGTTCAAGGCTGCATGGGCGAAAGACAATTCGGCCTAATGAAGCATCGATCGGCCGGCGCGGGCAGCCCGGCGCTGACAGCCACGCCGGTGCCTCGGCCGGCGGAGAGCTCCTGCCGGAGGGAGCATCCCGCACCGAGCCACCTGCGGGCCGGCCCGGCCTGCCCCACCCGCACGCCGAGCGGACAGCCACCCTCATTAGAGAGCAAAGGGGCTTTGTGGCGGGCTTCGTTTGTTTGTTTGCTTCTCTTTGGGATGGACCTTGCTCATCGTTCCCATTCTAACCTCGCCAATCAGCGCCGGCGGGGCTGGATGCATGAGGTCAGTTATGGAGATGCAGGGAATTGCTGGGGATTGGCAGGGCTGGTTTTGTCAATTTGTAAGCAAAACCCTGCGTTATTGCCGGGTTTTCATCTTTTCATCACTGTCAGCCTGTGCCGGCACATGAGAGCTAAAAGCAAAATTGTCTCAAAGGCTGCTGGAAAATTAATGGTGGAGGATTAAAAATATTTTTGTGTAAAATAAAAATAGGAAGCAAGTACTTACATTAAAAAAATAAAGCAAATTAAGCCCCCTGGAAGTGCTGACACATCCAGCTCGCCGGTCGCCCTACCCAGGCATCTGCTCCCCGGCTCTGGAGCCAAGCAGCTCGGCAGCATCGCGTTCCTGGGCTCCCCAACCTGCCCTCGCCTCACCCAGCCCCTTTCTTATGGCCCAAATGTTTGCATTTGTAGGACATCTGAATGGTAATAAAAGGGCCAGGAAATGATAGTTGTGCCAAGTAAATTGGGGTGAATGCTGGGGGAGGGGAGGCCGGATCGATTGTGAAACAACTTGCGCATTATCCGGGAAGGATTTGCTCACGGTCCTGTGCTGCTCCGCGTACGAGAGGCCCCGCACTCAACAATAGCGTGTCCTCTTAGAGCAGGAAACACAAAGGGAATTTGCTCTGATTCAATCCACACAGTGAGGCCCCTCTGGGGCTAAAGAGGGTCACTTTTACCCTGGCTAAAAATAAAGAAAAAAGATTTTTTTTTTTCCCCCTCACACACACACATGCACACGATCCAGCTGGGGAAAGCAGCCCACCTCCACTCAACCAGATGCTTAAAAATCATGAGCTGCCTCTCTCATTTTTTCCATTTAGACTTTAGAATTTATCAGAATTTACTTTTAAAAAATTTAAGCAAGTAGAACGTGATCAAAGAGCAGCAAAACGGCCTCTTCCTTTCATTCCATTTCGTTGTCTAACAAGTGCTTTACCCGGGGACTGCTGCAGCACCAGCCCCTAATAACAAAGGAGGTGACACTGTGAGGGCACAGAACTGTAAACTGAATTTTGAAAGCCACGCGAGAGCCCGGATATCAAGGTTGTGCTGTATTCAGATATATTTGTTTTCTAATACTTCACCTTTCTTGTTCTGCTTCTAATCCCAAATTCCTCCATCAAGCACAGGTCAGTAACGACACAGCAGTTGTGTGCAACACCTGCTGAAATTACACACAACAACAAGTTTTGCCTAAAAATCGCTAAAATGTAGCTCAGCAGATTCTATCTGCATTCATTTGGCAGAACAACAAGATATTGGTGAGGACAAACTCGGCATAAAGCAGCCCCGAGCCCCCTGAGTTGGTGGAGCTCAGCCCAAACAATGGCCGCTTCCCATTCACCTTTCCCCGGCTTTTCAAAAGAACATCCCAGAAACACAAAGCAGCAGCGGGAAATGGCAATTTTATGAATCCTAATCAATCAAAGGGCTTATTAACTCAATGTGAAGCCAGATTAAAATCTTTAATTATAAATCGTGCTAAAAGGAAAAACAAAATGTACTTATGGTACATTGAAAATTCCGGATATTAACATAGTTGCCATTATCTCTCGCAATATTAAATTTCCCCTCCCTGCCCTGCAACATGCTCACCTTTTTCTGTTCCTAAAGAACAGAACTGCAGAGCAAACTCATTTTTCTCCTTCCCAGCCTTATTAAAATGTATTCCCGCTCCCCGCAGCCGGGCTGTGCGGCGGCGGGGCTGCGGGAAGCCCCATCCTGGAGGGAGCGGGTGTTTATGAGGTGGGCCGGTGGGAGCTGCAGATGCTGTTTTGGGCCCCGGTGCAGCGCCAGGCGGTGGCGGGGCTGGCAGTGGGCGGCCGTGGGGCCGCAGCGGGCAGCCCCGGGAGAGGCCTCGGCTGCGCGGGGCCACGGGCGCTTTTCCACCAGGCAGGCGCCGGGGAATGACCGCGGCAAATGCAATCCCGGCTGGACGGGAGGGGGAGGGACGGCAGGGAACGAGCGCATGTTTTATTGATTTGTTCGAAGTCACGGCCACCCCATTGTGTCCCTGGCCGCGGCGGTCCCCCGGCCCGCCGAGGGCAGCGCCTGCCGCAGAAGGGGCACAGCCCCACGCACGGGCGTGCAAGGGCAAGGGCTTCTCTCCCTTTGGCTGCCAGCGCTGCCAAGCCAGGCTCTGCCCCGGTGGCTGAGCACCATGTTCCCTGCGCTGCCTTTCCAGCAGGTTCCCTCGCACCAGGCCTCGTGCCCATCCCTTCCATGCTGCTGCATTTGGAATTAAGGATGTTTTTCCTCTCCGCGAAATTCGTTTTTCAAAGGAGGCTGGTATTTCTTTTAGAAAAAGATCCTACAGGACCCACTCAGACTGTGATTCTAGGTCATGTTTTACACAGAATTCCTATCTTTCTTTCTCTTGATGCAGTCCTTCCCCGGGATTTATCCCCGAAGGACTCCCCAAAGGAAAAGCACCTTTGCTGAATTGAGATTTTTCAAATTTGCTGTCACTTTTGGAACTATAAATGAAATCCCAAATCGTGTTTCCCTTCTGTAGAACTTCAGAAAACACAGCTGGTGAATTTGAAATACAGTTTTAGCTTGAAAAAATGGGAACTTAATTTCGTATTTTACAAATGACTGGTTGTCCCCAAAACGTTCACAAAAGGGGATTTCACATCTCAGGGAAGGGAATCACTGTCTCTGCCCTGTAGTTGCTGCCTGACAGTTCTACACCCTGTCCCGAATTTCCTCTGCTGCCCCCAGTGCTGTGATTCCCTGTCCAGCTATTCCCAAACCCACCCAGGCAGGGCCGCGTCCCACCGCACTCCTCGGGCAGGTAAATCATTCTTCCTGCTGCTTTCCAAAGCAGGGACACACCTGTCTGCAAATCCTGCCCAGCAACACAAAGGGAAGAGCCTGAGGACATGGAAAAGAGAATTTTAAGTATAAATCCACCTGGGAGTGAACCCTTCTGCGCTCAAGGGGCACTGCTGTGGCCTGGGGCGTTCCCCCCTTGCTCATGCACTTTGCACACGCGTTCTGCACTGAGCATTTCTGCTGTGGCCTGTGCCAGAGCACGGAGCTCACGATGGGTTCAGCAGGATTGTCCCAGGTTCTCTGCCAGGGCTGAGGTGCCAACACCCCTGGGAGCCCCGGGCCCCCGCCCGTGGCGTGCCCACGACCACGCACCCCAGGCTCCCATCCTGCCCTCTCCAGCCCCTGCCTTTCAGGAAATTCAGAAAAGATCCTTTGTGCCCAACTCGGGTTTCATTTCATTGCTTTTAAATTTGTTCAGCTTGACTTTTGACACTTCAGAGGCTTAAGCCTTCTTTAAGTACAACAATATAATAAATATTTGTGTTGCCAAAGGAAAAGTGGATCCGTTGTTAGTGTTAGGGAAAGCAGGATCTCTTTCTCATTCGTTTGGTATAAATAATTCACACAACTATGTGCATTTTATAAACATCATCTTTAGGAAACTGATACTATCAAACATTTTCAAGACAACACTCAGCAGCATATAAATATGCACAAAGTATTTACTACAGCGGATCTGAAACTAAACAAAAAAATTGTTAATGAAAGCAGAAAAATAACGATATTTTATGTAAATAATTATGTTAATACAAAGTGTTTTCAGACTTATTTATACAAATTAGTCATCTGAATGACAAAAAGCTTTGACAAACTACAAACACCTATCAAAAATCATATTATTTGGCTCATTTTCCTCGCAATTTCCATCTTTAGCTTGCCTTGGAAAAGCAGATTTAGAGCCTCCCCTGCTCTCTGTCAGTACAGCAGGAACAAGCCCAGTCAAAGGCATTTTCTTTACTTAGATATTAAAAAGAAGTGGTTTTGTAGGTTTTTTCCTTCAAAATATCTAAAGAAATTGTGCTCTTTTAAAATGAAAAAATTAAACAATAGAAATCTATTTTAATACACAATTATCTCCCCAAAAACATTAATGTGCAGCATGTTCTGTTCAATTAGGAAAAAAACAAAAACGTATTTTCAGGTAACAATTTGATATGCAGAAAACATCTCTCTATTTTCCAACAGAAAGCACTTTAAAATCATCCAGGAAAGAAACTATATATTTAAGATGAATATGAAAAACCCTGTGCACAAACTACCCAAAGCTCCACAGCTGCATTTTTCGCACTTTTTGTTAGCAATCTAATTTTAGGATTCAAGTATTCCCGGCTTGCTGATGGAATGAGATTTCCTTGCACTGTTAGAAATTACAGTTTGGAATAAAAGTTAGCAATGAATTCACACCCTGCAGTTCCCCCCCAGCTCTGCTCGGGGCCTGTGGCTGCGGGGGCCGCGGTGCCGCTGCCGTTCCCGAACTCCCGCAGAATTCCCGCAGAATTCCCGCAGAATTCCCGCAGAATTCCCGAGCGCACCCGCCCGCGGTGCCTCGGATGCTCGGCAGGCAGAGCCGGCCGGGATGAAGAGGCGGCGCTGGCGGTTCCAAACCATTTGCTGCGCATTAATCGGGCCCCGCCGGCGGCCCCGGGCCGGGCAGGGCGCTCCGGCCGCGGCATCGATCGGCCCCTCCCGCCCGGGGCCGCGCTCGGGGCAGCTCCCGCCGGAGCGCTCGGGGCCGGCGCGCCGGGGAGCCTCTATTGAGTCATGATCCGAGCGGCTGCTCATTGAGGGAAACGGCTATTGGCGTCCCCATCAGCCGGAGACACCCCGCGTGAGCTTAAACAAGTCCACTCGCTTAATGGCCGGCCCCCGGGGACACGCTCAGCCCCTCCGCTGACCATTAGACCCCTTGATGGAGTGGACAATAAACCTGACAGGACAGGCTGGACACTGCTCTCGAGCGCGTCTGCGCCGACAGCGCGAGGGGACCGTTCTCTGCTGCTGCCCACGGTCTGCGCGTGGGCCACTTCCACTGCCTGCCCTCGGTCCATCCTGCACTCCCTGCCCATGGTCCATCCTCCACTGCCTGCCCTCGGTCCATCCTCCACTGCCTGCCCATTGTCCATCCTCCACTGCCTGCCCATTGTCTATCCTGCACTCCCTGCCCTCGGTCCATCCTCCACTCCCTGCCCTCGGTCCATCCTTCACTGCCTGCCCACGGTCCATCCTCCACTGCCTGCCCATTGTCCATCCTCCACTGCCTGCCCTCGGTCCATCCTTCACTGCCTGCCCACGGTCCATCCTCCACTGCCTGCCCATTGTCCATCCTCCACTGCCTGCCCATGGTCCATCCTCCACTGCCTGCCCTCGGTCCATCCTGCACTGCCTGCCCTCGGTCCATCCTCCACTGCCTACCCTCAGTCCATCCTCCACTGCCTGCCCATTGTCTATCCTGCACTCCCTGCCCTCGGTCCATCCTGCACTGCCTGCCCATGGTCCATCCTCCACTGCCTGCCCATTGTCCATCCTCCACTGCCTGCCCTCGGTCCATCCTCCACCGCCTGCCCACGGTCCATCCTCCACTCCCTGCCCTCGGTCCATCCTCCACTCCCTGCCCTCGGTCCATCCTGCACTGCCTGCCCATGGTCCATCCTCCACTGCCTGCCCATTGTCCATCCTCCACTGCCTGCCCTCGGTCCATCCTCCACCGCCTGCCCACGGTCCATCCTCCACTCCCTGCCCTCGGTCCATCCTCCACTCCCTGCCCTCGGTCCATCCTGCACTGCCTGCCCTCGGTCCATCCTGCACTGCCTGCCCTCGGTCCATCCTTCACTGCCTGCCCATTGTCCATCCTTCACTCCCTGCCCATGGTCCATCCTCCACTGCCTGCCCATTGTCCATCCTTCACTCCCTGCCCATGGTCCATCCTTCACTCCCTGCCCTCGGTCCATCCTTCACTGCCTGCCCACGGTCCATCCTCCACTGCCTGCCCATTGTCCATCCTCCACTGCCTACCCTCAGTCCATCCTCCACTGCCTGCCCTCGGTCCATCCTCCACTCCCTGCCCTCGGTCCATCCTTCACTCCCTGCTCCACTCCCTGCCCACAGTCCCCACTCCACTCCCTGCCCATTGTCCATCCTCCACTCCCTGCCCTCGGTCCATCCTGCACTGCCTGCCCTCGGTCCATCCTTCACTCCCTGCCCTCGGTCCATCCTTCACTCCCTGCTCCACTCCCTGCCCATTGTCCATCCTCCACTCCCTGCCCATGGTCCATCCTTCACTCCCTGCCCTCGGTCCATCCTTCACTCCCTGCTCCACTGCCTGCCCATTGTCCATCCTCCACTGCCTGCCCTCAGTCCATCCTCCACTGCCTGCCCTCGGTCCATCCTGCACTCCCTGCCCATGGTCCATCCTTCACTCCCTGCCCATGGTCCATCCTCCACTCCCTGCCCATTGTCCATCCTCCACTCCCTGCCCTCGGTCCATCCTTCACTCCCTACCCATGGTCCATCCTCCACTGCCTGCCCTCGGTCCATCCTCCACTGCCTGCCCTCGGTCCATCCTGCACTCCCTGCCCATGGTCCATCCTCCACTGCCTGCCCATTGTCCATCCTCCACTGCCTGCCCATGGTCCATCCTCCACTGCCTGCCCTCGGTCCATCCTTCACTCCCTGCCCATGGTCCATCCTCCACTCCCTGCCCATTGTCCATCCTCCACTCCCTGCCCATGGTCCATCCTCCACTCCCTGCCCATTGTCCATCCTCCACTCCCTGCTCCACTCTCTGCTCTCCGTCCATCCTCCACTCCCTGCTCCACTCCCTGCCCTCGGTCCCTGCTCCACTCCCTGTCCTCCGGAGCCCACCAGGAGCAGCCCGTGCTGCCCCTGTCATGGCAGGCACTGCCCACACCTACAGCAGGTACACGGACACCAGAGCCACCACCAGTGCAAAGGCAACTGAGGCATGTCCCCTAAGAACACCCCAGCCTGCATGCCAGGGCAGGCTGTTCCACGCCATGTTCTTAGAAAAGAAAATAATCAAAAGGGAAAAATGACAAAATGCACCACTTTTCCTGATCCAGAGAACATTTCTTGGGAGAAGAAATCAAGTTTCAAAGTATTGACTCTGCATTCATCGGCCAAAACAAAAAAAATTTACCAGAAAAGTCAACCTTAGGTGTTTTGTGATAAAGTATTGATAACTGCATTTATATTATTTAAAGAAATTATATCTTTTTTGTTGTTGTTGTTGCATGTGATCTTATTAGTATTTACTTTCTTAAGTTTCTGCCAGTAAAAAGGGCCCCGGGTTTGACAGCAAATTTTCTAGTATTTGGAAGCTTTTATCCCAATTTTAACACCTTATCTCTTTTTCTCTAGAGAATTAAATGATACTGCATTAAACCAGAAAATTATATAGAATTTTAAACAGTCCACACAAGTGGGAACTGACAGGTCATTAAACAGCTGTACTGGAAAGAAACTTCCTCCTAAAAATTTAGGGGTTTACATATAATACAGGAGAATATCTGTATTTACACAAACATATGAGGATACATATGCAGCAATTCTATAATAGCTAAATAATTTGTCTAAAATTAATTTAAATAAAACCTACTACTTAATATTAAATACTTTATCAATAAAAACCATCAAACACAGAGATTTTCTTTTAACCTAACAGTCAACAAAAAACAACCAGCCAAAGAGTATGTAAGTATAATCCAGATTATTCCGATCTGATTTGTATTTTCTGTTCAACCTTAAAAGCCTTCAACAAAAGAAACATCCTTTTTGGCATAATGCATTGTCTAAGCTGCAGAACATGCTCACATTTCAAGACATATTTATAAAAAGCCATTGAAAAAGCCTCAACAATTTTGTGACACGTTTCTGACTAACTCAGTTAATGCTGCGTTCGGATGAATCCAACAACAAGCGGGATTTTTCCTGCCCCCAGGTAATGGCTTTGGCTCAATGAGTTGGATTTTTTTTTTTATATTTATGTATTTTTATATAGTTTATAATTTTTCATTGTGATTAAAATAATACATAAAAATTAAGAAGAATGCCAACTTTTATTTTTCCCTGCAGGACCTGTTACTTTAAAATACTAGGAATAGTCCGGAATTCTCCAGCAGTGCATGCTCCCGGGGCCCGAGGGCACGTGGGCTCTAGACACGGAATAATTCAGTTCATCCGAAGGTGAAAAGAAAGAACGGAGTAGGGGGGAGAAATGAAGTCCTGTTTTGCAGAAAGCCTTCTCCCCCAGTTAACGGCGAGGGCCGCTGCCTATCCGGCCCAGCCCGCGGGCTCCCCGGGCCGCAGAGCCGTGCCGGAGGGGAGCCGGCACCCGCAGCCTCACCCACGGCTCCGCTTCGTGCTCCGCTGCCCTCACGTCTTCCCCTGCATTTCCATTTCAAGCGGCTCCACAGGGATCGCCGCGCCGATCAATTTCCACATCGAATGTCTAGGAATACAACCGATGCATATTTTATATAAATATTTTCATTTGGGAGGAGCAGAGTGGGCCTTTTGAAACGAGGGACACAGAAGCTCTGCACTGACACGCCGGGCGCCTTCCCCTTCGGATCGCCAGAGGTCTTGTGGAAATTCCCGACTCTGCGTCACTCCCTCGGCTCACTGCCTTCTTCGGGAAGCCCTTCTTGCCCTGGCAGCGGCCTGTGGGCACCGAGAGGCGCCACGGTGCCCAGAAGGGTGGCGTGAGGAAGGTGCCACCTCCGCAGGGCCCTCTCTGTGCCCTGCTGCAGCCCTGCGGATGCTGGCCTGCAGAGCCGGGCCAGCGCAGCAGCACCTGCGCCATGGGGAAAGCAGCGGGGAAGAGTCTGAACCAGCGCCCGCTGCCAGCCACCAGTGTCGTGATTCCTGCGATTAGGAGAATGCCAGGGGCAGGACAGGGGCTGAGGCCACGCCGAGGCCTGTGGAGAAGCGCGCGGTGCTCCTGCCGCCCGCCTGGCACCGCGCGGCCCCGACTGCGGCGTCTGCACGCTCCCAGAGCTCGAGCCCACGGACACTGGAGCCAGCGCCGTGCGTGCACAAAGCCCTGTCCTGACGGGGCCCTGTCACACCGGCCACACGGGGAGGAGCAGACAACTCCAAACTTCGCCACACGCAACGGACCTTTGACCCCCGAACCGACACGGCAATTACATTCCAACAATCACCGAGATCTCCCTGCGACGGTCGGTTTATACACTATAAAACAGCTACAGCCTTGGGAAAAGATACTGTGAAAACAGAAGGGTTTAAAAAAATATTTCGAGCCACTTCATTTAGAAGGAGCACAAAGGAGAAATGGTTCTAAGTACGTAATAAAACCCCAACGGTCGCATCCACAGGATCTCCATTTCCATGTCCACCTGACTGTTAAGCCCGTCCCTGCACAGCTCAGCTCAGCCCTGTGAAACACTCCCCAGCCGGCTCTGCTCTGTGCGCCCGCCCACACGTTACCTGTGTGCTGCACCTGGTGGGAATCCCACCAGGGTTCTGTGGGAATCTCTACACTGTTCACGCTTCAAAGGATTCTTTTTTCCCCCTTTCCTATCTTTTCATGTGGTGTCTAAAATCCTATGTGACCGCTCCATTGTTTTTAATTGTAAATTTCCTTAAACACCATAAACCTGCTTGTTCCTTTCCCATTTTATCTTTTGCAAATCACCAAAATATTTTGCGTGGTTGATTGATCGTAACATTCAAACACACGTCCCACTATTTCATCCCAGAGAGATTCCTTGTCCTTACTTTGAAATATATCCAGTGTAAATTTTCCAAACTTATCAGCCCAAACTGGAATCTTTTCCCAACCACAATAAATATCTGCAATCTCCCTCCATTGCTGGGAGCCCGTGGGGCTGAGCCTGGCCTGACCCCGCTTCTGTTCCCCACCGAGTTTGAACACCAGGCCTGGAGCTCACCAGAAGAATGCCTGACTTGGGCAGGAATTTAATGTTGGCAACTTATTTTATTTCCTCCTGAGAATAACCGAATCCTCCAAAGGCCAAGTAAGGTCCAGCTCTCCCTCTGAGACCACAAGCGACAGAAATTCACAGGTAAAACCAGATTTTCTTTTTTTTCTTAGCTTGGTCACCACTAGCTACTGAAGCATTTAAATCAGGATTACTAGGAAAAACCCAAACAAGCAGCATGGATGGCAAGAAAAAGGGATCAGTGTGGGACTGTGCCTCAGACACACACTTACAAGAAGCCAACTTTGCATTGTTGCACCACATACAGTCCCAGGGAAAAATGTATGCAGGCAACAGGGAGTTAAGTAAATAATTTTTTTCTTTTCTTTGTCGATGTGTTTAGTTCTCTTCCTGCCAAGACTCATTTCACTCTGCTATCTAGTGAGAGACACATATGGTGCAGTGAAATTGCCATCCAAGAAAGCATGTCCCAGCCTGTTGAGACATCATCAAATAAGATTAAAGCAAAGTAAAAATAAAAAGATAGAACGATTTTTTTTTCTTTTTCTTGTACAGAGAACATCTGATGAAAGTCACCGAGGTACTTGAATGCTTCTAAAGGTTTTGCAACCATTTCTTTACTTTGGCTGGTTAAGAAAAAGGCAGAAATAACAAGCCAGTA
Organism: Anomalospiza imberbis; assembly: GCF_031753505.1. NCBI lineage: Eukaryota > Metazoa > Chordata > Aves > Passeriformes > Viduidae > Anomalospiza > Anomalospiza imberbis. The sequence continues at coordinate 20,732,841 of NC_089692.1, read as the reverse complement.
TCTCCTTTTTCTTCTTCAAGTTAGTGAAAAAATGTGTTTCATAATCAACCTGATGTATGTGAATAAAATACAATATTGCCTTCTCTGCTTCTGAGAAAACAGCTCTTGAATGCACAGAAATACCCCAGTCCTTCTGCATTGATGGCCTCTCCACCAGCATCTCTCGAGTTCTGTATGCAAGACTTGGGCCAGGACAAAACCATCTGGCTGCGAATCTCCCAGCTGGTCCTTGGGCATTCCCTCCAGCCCAGAATATCCTATGCTGTGTGACTACAGTCCACAGAAAGGCCTGAGTTACCTCCCAACCAGCATATTCAGGTGTCTCTGCCTAACAACTGCTGCATTACATCAAATCCAGAAATCCAAACTGCAGGATTTAAATGCCTGTGAAACTGCCGCCTGTCTTCCTTACACAGGGACACTGCATGAAGGTCGCTGTACCGGTTCTTTCCCTATAAGGTCCTTTCAGTTCCCACATTAACAAAAAAGGACGGGGTACAGAAACCCCAGCACATCACCACTTGCTCTTGCATGTGGTACTTGCCAACAACCTGTAGGACCAGGGTGCCACTGTTGTAGCAACAAGAATCGCTGAGAAGCAACTTGGCAGCTCCTCTCTACCAGTCTGAAATCAGGCTCTAGAAATATTCCACTTCCCACCAGCAAAGCATCAGCAAACACAACACATACAGTATGTTCCGTACTCTAAAGTAAATAAACAGGCGTCTGCTCAAAGCCAAAACCATTTCCCATGGGAGAGGAGGAAGCCCAAATCAAATTTCCATTGTTGATCATGAGAGAAGTTCAGGGGAGCTTCTTAACCACACAGAATAATCTGCAAAATGGGTCCAGCTTCAGAAACAAGACATATTTGGGGTATTTCTCTGCCAATCTATCTCCCCAGTTAGAACTGCATTTCCAGTCTTGTTTCCCAGCCGTCACTGGACTGCAGGAAAGCAACAATGCATCAGTAGCAGAGATTATCCCTGGCCTTAATAAGCTGTTGTTGGCTTTCATAACAACTGCAGCCTAGGCCGAGTCACACCGAGCTCAAAGACAATCTTACCAATAGCCTGGAGCAAGGATTATAGAAACAAGAATCCAGGGAGGGGTGGGAGGGAGCAAAAATCCCAAGAAACAGGGGCTAATGTAAAATCGTTTACATATTAACCTTCTTCCCTTCTGACAGTGGTCAAGTTCTGATTCAAAATACAAATTATCTCCAATTACTTCAAAAGAGGCAGTCACAGAGCTGTCACTTAACCTTCACCATCTGTTTGGCTCAAAAGCAAGCTGTACAGCCTGCCACTTTGACCTCATCTTTCTCTTTCCACACTGGACAGGCACCAAAAGAAGAGAAGATGGTTTATTGTTCTCCCGAGAAAACCCGGGGGCTCAGGGTGCCAGAGGGAAGGGCAGCGCTCGGGAGGTGACTTAATTTAACTCTTCAGGGGGATTTGTTTGGGGAGGATGAGTTTGCAAACCTTCCTCGCTCCTCCTGCCAGCTCTCTCCAGAGATGGGGTTTGTTTAAGAGGGGAGCCTCTCTGCGAAGAGCAGCGGCTGTGAAATAACCAAGTGGGGGAAAGGCACGCGCTGATTCACGATGGATTTTGGCTTAGGGACTTCTCTGAATCCAGTAGCCAGATGTACACAGAAAAGTATCAGCTATTTAAGATGTCAAAGGGGAAATAAATCCTGGACAGGAAACAGCTTTCTAGGAAAGATAATAGGACAAAATGTTGGGGGGGAAAAAAACCCCAAAACCCAAAAACCCCAAACAAACCAACACAACCCCAAAGAGAAAAACACGAGACGGTGCATGGTCTGGGAAAGCACAGCTTAAAAGTCTTAAATATGACCTCACTGTAAGATAAATCAGAGTTACCACGACTCTCAGCTGCACAGATCCAACCAAGGCTTCTCCCAAGCTGCTCATTAACCATTGCATATTCCAGCTCCTCTCCTGGCTCTGGGGGAAGGCAGGAGCTGAGCTCAAACTCACCCTGGAGCAGTGGCAGTGTGAAGGAACCAGGACAAATCCCCCCCCCACGGGGTGTCAGGAGCTCGAGGCGCAGAAGCACGACCTACAGCACAGAGGTGTTGGGAATACAACAAATATGTTGAAGAAAAGAGATTCCAGAGGGGCTGGAGGGCACAATAATAGGGTGCAAATTTCTGAATGCCTCATGCTTTATGGGCAGCTCCTAATGCTTCTGCCGAGAAACATTACAGCATTTCCATTGGCTCTGATCTTTATTTTTAGTTTTATTACCCACTGCATAACAGGTTTCTTCTAGAGAGAAAGAAAGAAAGCAGATCCCTCTGTAAACAGGAGCAACTCGTGAACATTTCACATCGCAGTGGTTTAGCACGAGGATAATTCCACACGCAAACGCAGCTCTGAGAACAAACATCTCTGTCGCTGCACGGTGCCTGACACTCCTGGCATCGCTGGGCATGGGGAGGGAAGCCCCTTTCTTGTCACACCGTATTCAACCCAAGAAACACACACCACAACGCACACGAGCTGCAAAGTTCCCATTTCCAGAGCAGATGATAACAAGTCAATTAAACCCGCCGCACTCAGGCACCACTGATAGGGGCATGAAGCACTGAGCACTCCGGTGGGTGGGAGAAAGAAAAGGGCTGCAAGAGGTGCTGAACCACCTAATGATCTCAGACAAACAGCCCTGACTTCCTAGAATCCAAATTGCTTTGCTACCTTTTTGAGAAGGCAGACACAATACTGAACTTGATTTACAGCTCAGAGGGGGCAGGAACCTCCTCGTACCCCTGTGCTGGAACTGCCTGACACTCACCACAGCCACACTGAAATGTTTAATTTTACTTAAAACATTCTCTCAGGCCTATGTATTATTTGAAGTATAACGTACAGAATTATCTAACGAATTCTCAAATCAAATACTCTCATTTTGCTGCAGGCCATTTCCCGACAACAAACTAAAGGCACAGAGGCTGCTCTGTGTGCCTGACTGCTGAATTTAAACAGATGTCCAGTGGACATCAGCCTCGCTCGCATTACCTCTCCCATTCACTCGCCTCTATCTCGGCCAGTGCAAACCCCGTTAAATTAAAAACAAACAGAGACTCCAGATAGCAAAAAATACAGCGAGACTTCCCGGCAGAGCCAGGCCCGTGGCGAGCCACGGCTGTGCCCTCGCTGCGCTGAGGGCCTGGTGACAGTGAGAAAGTCGCCGGGGAGCAGCATCTGGCTCTGATTAGGTAACAAGCTGTAGCATCTGCAAACTTGTCAGTCCCCGGCCCACAACAAAGCCCAGCCAGCAGATCTGTGTTTAAAAAGGGAACTGGCTGTTGGGTTTTATAAGACAAACATTATCTGTTCCATTGCAGGGTGCCGTTTTATTAAACGCCGCCTAGAAGGGGAGAAATTAAATGTGCTTGTTACATTTTACTTTTCATCTCAAGGAAAAAACCCATTTGGTTTTGTCTGTCAGAAACCTTTTTCCTTGTCTTTCCTCTGTGAAGGGCGGTGAGATACCAGCAGAGCTTTCACAGCCCACAGTAAGCAGCCGCTGTGACCCTGGGGTGCTCTTACAGCATTTCTGTTTTCTCTAAACAAGAAAGATAAAAAAAACCAAAATAAAACTTCCATGCAGTGAACCCAGAAGCGATGAGGATCGAACCCACCACAGCTGAATTAAAATTTACTCATCTCCATGTTTTCACTTAGACACTTCAGCAGTGTATTTGACTGTGAAAGCTTTTACATTTCAACATTTTTTCTTCCAACTTCTTTCTGGGAATGTTGAGATGGCCTTTTTCTCTGCTTTGCCTTACTGAATGACAACTAAAGTTCTCAGCACCTCTTCTGTACCCTGAAATGTATTTATACTTCTCTTTTGAAAAATGAGAAGAGAATACTCTGTGCCCCACATAAGACCGAAGTTCAACATAACTGAGGAAGAACTGAAGAATATTAAACCTGAAAAGTCAAATTTCTGTCCAACCTCACAGTTATTTTTGAACATCTAAGGGAAACCACCGATGAGCACCTCCACAAAACAGGGACCTGTAAAACCAAGCATTAGTCAAATCAGTAGTAGAGGCTTAGCGCAGATCCTTCTGCATGGTTCCGGGAATCAGTCAGAAATGAATGGAATTCAAGAATTCCTCAGTCTGAGCAGTTTGCTTCTGAAAGCACTTCCCGTGGTGCCCCGGTCCCTCTGGGCCCACCTTCAAGCCTGGCTTCAGTCTGCTGGTCCCTCGCGCAGCAGGCACAGAAACACCCGGGCAGGCAGCAGCGACCACAGCAGGCACAGACCCAGCAGACCCACCACAGAATCCCAGCAGAACGAGAAATGCTCTGCCTCCCACGCCCAAGACACCGCAGGACTCCAAAATCAGGATTCTGAGGGAAAAATGCAGGTGTAAGGACAACATGGGTGCAGAGCCTTTGGTTGGCTTTTTTCAAAACCTTGCTAAGAGATATGGCCTATTTATGAGTTGTGAAATACAAACCACATTATCAACCATCTTAAGGAAATGGATTGATGTTAAGTGATACTTGAGAATCCACCCTGTAGCAAAGCTCCCACATCAGCACAGACAGATAAGCAGAAAATCCTTCCTGCAAACACCGTGGCTGTCCTGATACAACATAAACCTGGAGGTCTGAAACCACTGTCATGACTTACCGGCCTGGAACACTTTGCTACATGTGGAACTGATGAGAGAAGAACAATTTCTAATTCAGGCAATTACCCCAAATGCTGTTACATAAGCTGCAGCTCCAACTCTTTTTGCTAATAACCCAAATGAACCTTCAGGTCGCCTGAGCCAGAGGATAAACAGAATAAAACCCCCTACTTGCAAAATTAGGAATTTGCTGCTTCCGAAAAATGGCAAGTGATAGAAAAAGTAACAGATATGTTTGGTGTTGTAGCAATCCTTGCTGCAGTGGGATCACTGAAACAGCACCGTGAGAACTGGCGTGTGCTGGAGAAACCCCTGGGCACGGGTCTGATGGGAGCCAAAGCCCAGACACAGCCTCCCATCCCCACTGCCCACAGTGGGCACTGCCTGCCACGGAGAGCCCTCCCCTCTCTGCACAAGGAACCTCAGCTCTGCATTTGCTCTTTTCTTTCTGATTTCAGAGCTTTCAGGATGCTGACAAGCCTCGGCTCAGCCAGCCCTGCGTGTCACAGAGCCGGTCCTCCAGCACATCTCTCCTGGTGCCTCCGGCAGTTCCACAGGGACCTGGGGGTACAGCTCAGGTAATTTCCTTTCCCTCCTGCTTCTCTATTCAGAACAAAGCAGGGGCTCTTGAATGCTTCAGTTCTCTCAGCGTTAGAGCTTTTCTCCCCCAACTGCTGTGATTGCCATTACGGAGCTGACGGAGCTGGCGCTCCCCGACACCATCTGAAGTGCTCGGCAGAAGGCTGCGCATTCCAACAGCAACATGCTTTGTCCATTATTATGATTTATTATATTTTGCAATACAGTGGTAGCCGAGGCCCCTGCCAGGGTTCCTGTGCTGGGCACACACACAGCACACAACAAGCTGATCAGAAAAATTCAGCCTGAAGGGTCCCAGACACCTTTCTCTAGGTATTGCCTCGCTCGATGCATTCATCATTTTTATCATCCTAACAATTCATAAGTAGAATTCTTTTTCACAGAACTAAAGCTTTAGAAGTTTCCCAGCACCTCTACTTCCACTCCCAAATACAATCCTATAATTAACACAGCAACAGGCTCCATGATCACCTGTGAAATCTTAACAGCCAGGATTCAAAAAGTCCTTTGGATCCAAGGATATGCAAGGTATTTGTAGGCATCAAGATGATACAACCTGGCCTGCACTGAAGAAATAATCAGGCAAAAATAACATGATTTGATGTGATTCTCTTTCCTTTAGCTGAAAAAGAAAGCCCAAAGCAGCTCCTCGAAAATCAGAAAAAATATTCAGCGACACAGTAAACAAAAAAAGCAATATGGCCATGGATGCACAATGTTGTATGGAAACAAAGGAAAGGTGAGGAGACAGCATCCATCACCCTGGAAAGCAGGCGTGGAAAAGTCTCTCCTATCTCTACAAGCAGCTGGGGATGATTCGCAGTAGATTTTTCTGTAATAAAATTCCCTCACGTTTCCTTACTTGGAAAACTCAGTTTATAGGTCAGTTAACAAGTATTAAAACCGCAAGAGAACATGAAACGCACCACCTTCTCCTTTTGATCCTTTTCCCTTTTGGATGAAAGTTTTGAAGTTGGGAATATAAAATCCCCGAATTTTTGTTATGTTTTATGCCTCCACGAAGGCATTAAAACGGCAGTTTGTGGGCTGAAGAAATATCCCCTAAGTGGCGGGGAATTAAAGCAAGCTGTCCCGAGCGCAGCCCTGCTCGCCAGGTGTGCCGCTGCCCAAATGGAACACCTCATTTACAAAACAAATCTGCCTCCAAAATTACCTGCCCCTCTTGATTGCTGCAAATGGTTTTCATCAGGCTGCACCGCTGTCCCCGGATTTGCAGCCCCGGCTCTGGAGCAGCGGCGGCGGCGGCAGCGCCGTTCCCCGGCCCGCACAAAGCGGAGCCCGGCGAGCGCCGGCCCTGGGCATCCCTTCGTTAGGGCCGTGTCCTGCTGGGCGCAGACAGAACCCACCACCAGCACGGAACTGCCTTGCCCTAAAGGTTCTAAAGGCCCCGTGCTCTCGCAGGATGCTTCGGTTTTGAAATCTATCAAAGGAATCTCAAAACAAATTACATGGTAAATTATTATCTGTGTTCTGGCCTCCTGTGCACACCCCACTGTTCGGCATGAATGGCGGTGGGAGAGCCCTTGTCAAAGGCGGCCAGATAAGCAGATTACAGGATGTCAGGTGCCTCGGGCTGCTCCAGCCCAACTTCGCCGCACCGGCCGCTCATCTGCCCAACGTGGGTCACAGGCTATTTCAATTAATGCACCTCTAGTGACCAGCGTTTGTTCCTTCCTGGGAAAGGAATAAATGCGGAATGCACAGAACAGCCTCAGAGAGCAGAACGCTCTCCCCTCGCTCTCCCCAGCCTCGCTGTGTTTGGCTTCTCCAACCAACTCGCAGAGAGGGGAAACGGGCTGGTGAGGAATAGAGCATTTCTATCAGAAAGAAACCTTTTATGTAGCTTTCCTATCATTACCCACGCATTTCTGGCAGCTCTCAGTGTCCTCTAGATCCCAGCGCGCTGCCTAACAAGACCTGCTATGAAAACAGAATGCAGAAAACAAATTAGCATTTTGGAAATAAAAAGCCTGGCTTTTAATCCTATTAAGATCATGCCTTTTCTTTTTTTTTTAAGTTCTCTGAAAGATATACTGATGTTCCATTACCATAACTGCTGAAATCAGCATTTCCTTTGAAAGAAGTTGTTAATATTTGGAAATGGTCGGATTTCCGATCCTGGATTCGATTGTTATTCTGTGCTACCCCGCGAGTGCCAAGGTCACGGGGAGATTCACCTGCACACCGAGCGAAATGAATGCGCTCGGCCACAATACATGTATAATTTAACATTCTCCTCTCCAGTACCACCATGCATTCCGAAAAATATTTTATTACAATAACAAATTGGTTTCAAAATCATGCATTATGTATCCTGAAATTAGGTCTGCCAATGAAACCTGGATGTACAAACACAGCAGCAGCCATGCAGGGCAGCATGAACACAGAAATTATGGGTTCTAGAGGGGCTGAAAGAACAATTAATTCTTCCCCTAACTCCAAAAAGTCCTTTTTTATTACTTTAATCTGCATACTTAAAAAGAACAAAACAATCAATTGCTGCAAAACACATTTAGCAATCCAATGGCATGTCTTTTTCTAGATGTCTTTATAGAAAGGAAATGTTTAAGTGCAAAGTGCCCAGTATATCAAAACATCCATTGGGGACTTCAGTTCTCAAGGGCAGGGCAGGGGAAAATAATACAAAGCTGCTCAAATATTTAAAGTGTTAGTTATATTTCAAAACTTTACCATTATAACACTTAAAATGTTTTTTTTCCTTCAGATCAAGCTCCTCCAAATATTTCAGATCGATTTATCAAAAACTTCCTGCTAAATTCTTGATAAATAAAAGGGGCGTTTTGCCATTTCCTTTTTAGTTAGAGTTAAAAATTTCATAATATTGCTGAATTTTCAGCAGCAAATGCTGTAAGGTTAATGCACTTTCATGATAGATGGTTGGTTCTGATTTGCAGGTTTCATTTTAAGTTAAATCTACATTGATAAATCCTCCTCTTACAGCCCAAATATCCTTTTTTCTCATGCAAAATAAGCATGTTTCTTGGTCAACTGACATTTTGTTCAAATGGACTTGAGGTAGCTATTTATGAATAATTAAGATTAAAATGTTTCTGTGATTCCCTCAATGCTTTTTTATTTTAAAACATTTATATCGCGTCAAAATGGACTTATTCTTCCAAAGGTAACTTTCCATTAAAATAATGGAGAAAATGACATTTCTAATTTTGATAATAGCCCTGAGTTCAGAACGAAAGTCAGAGCCTCCTGCTGCAGAGCACAAGGGGTTTTAGGATTGAAACCATGATGTGAATTCTCTGTAATGGTGTTAAAATCCTGGATTCAAAGTATTTACAACAGGACAAATAAAATCAACAACATTTCCATTTTAAAACAGCAGCCCTGACTAAACCTTTATTCTGGACTCTTTCACTCGGTTAAAATGATTTGCTTTTCTGTTCTTTATGGTAAGAGAGTCTGGCAGACATTGCTATTAATTAGACTTGGTTCAATTTTAAACTTTAGGAACTAATTTCATGAATAGCTTACAAGCAGCTATTCAACCTGGACATTTGTTATTTCATTTTTATTCCAAGTAGCAAAAATGAAGAATACTCTAAACACAGTGTTTTGCCACAGGAAAGGCAGAAAATATCGAAGCCTTTACATTTCTAAGATATTTTAATTCAGTAAATATTGCAGAAAATGAGAACCTTGACACTTCCCTGTTTGAATCCAAGTGCAACCGTTGCCCTCAGCCGCTGTTTGTCTGTAATTTCGTTGAGCTGCTCTGATCTGACCAGACACAGCTCGCTCGGGAGCAAAATCAGGAGAAATAATTTAATCTAATCAGGATATCTGAGAATGGGAAATGTTAGCGGCTTAATTTGGGATCTCTTAAAAAGCCTTTTGTAGCACTATTTACTGACACACTGAAGCTTCTCTTTTAAAGCAATAATTAACAAATTGTTGACAGAAATTAAATGTCCCTATTTTAAACAATTTCACTGTTCTTCTCCCTTTCTTTCCCGAGGGTGAGCCTGACAAACAGGGAAATCAACCCCACCATTAGCAGGGGAACGCCACTTCCCAGGGTGGTTTTGCAGTAAAGAGACGTGATTCATATAAGTAATAAGCAAAGCCCACACTCTGGATTTTCAAACGTCCTGGCTCGTAATGCCGAGGTTAAATGATTAAACCCATCCCTGCCTGCTCGCTCCGGCTGCAGATACGTCCCCTTGAATTTAGCTGTGGGCAATTCAGAGCTGAATGGGAAGTGCTCTTTTATTTGTTATTAAAGTCCCTTGCTGTCTTTCAGAACTGTTTGTTACACAGATCTGAGCACATACATGTATTAGGAAAATACACTGAATAAAGACAAGGTTATAAAAACTAGATGAAAATCACTCAGTGTTCATTTTTCATGGCAATTTGCTTAACGAAAATTATCAATGGCAATACCTTAAATCAGTAAATAGCACCAGTATCTGTCTTGTACAAATATAAGTACGAAACAAAACTATTTTCCAAAGCCTGCATGCAATCCTGAGGGAAAAGGACACTGAGAGGCAGTGGCTGGGGGCCTGGGCTCTGGACAGGAGGGTGGCACTGGCACGGCTGGCTCGGAGGCGCTTCTGTGAATCCACCTCGTAGGTTAGAGGCAGAGCACAGCAGCCGCCTGCAGAGCCCCTGCACAGCTCTGCCTGGCAAAAACCACGTCTGAAAGCTAGAATGGAAGCAGGATTCTACACACTTTTCTCACTCAGGATGTTGTGACTGGCTGGAGAGCAGGACGACACTGGAGAAATACGCAGGCAGGATTCAAGGGAGGGAGCAAACCCAACCCCAAAGCACAGCGGCGCTTTCCAGAGCAGTTGGGTTTGTTCACAGCCCTGATAAGGTTTAGTGCTCAGAGCACAAAGAGCCTGAGTGCAGCTGCTGGGGGCTCCTGGGAGGGAGCAGCCCCTGTCCCTGCCCTGCTGTGACACCCTGTGACACCGCCCCACTGCTCCCAGCCCGATGTGCACATCAGGCTTCAGTGTGGACACGGCGCTGGGGCTGCAGCCATCCCTCGGCTTCTCCTTGAAGAGAGCTTTCTGTTAAATGCAGCTATATCAATTAATGGTTCCTTCAGGCTCTTGGAAGCCAACTGATGAGTATTTGTGAATTTAATGGAAAAGTTATGAACCCCAAGAACTCCATTTTACCATCATTATCAGAAATTTAGTCCTATGGAAGTTTCTACCGGGAAGAAATTCCCTAGGTTGTTTTATTTCACATCACTCAAATATTTCCTTAGGAAATCCTAAAATCCAGGCTGGCATTTATCTGCTACACAACGCCAGGGACAGAGAAGGAAACCTGTCCTTCCTGCACTTGGGAACCCAAATCCACTTCCCCAAAGCCACCCCACAGTAACGCCCACGGAGGAGCTGCCGGGTCATTTCCAGGATGATGTTCACAAACACCAGCGTCAGAGGCTCCTGCACACACACACTTCTCCAGGAAAGCACCCAAACCTGGCCCAAAGACAATCAGATGAAGATCCCTAGCAAGGAGGAATGCCCAGTATATAACCAGACCAAGAGTAATTTATGGGTTTGGATTTTACAAGTAGCAGGAAGGCACAGTTCTATCCACAAGGCTCACTACCCCTCGGACATCACTGGAAATAATATGAAGCAGCACTTTTGTAGGCAGAGCTCTAAAATAAAATCAAAAAACCGAAATCTGTTCATGTGATATCCACCTACATTTTGTAGCAGAATGTGAAAATAAATTAAAAAGTATTTAAAGCATATTCTCAAGACCCACTAAGGCACAGCGGGACAATCTGCTGCCCAGAGAACTTCTAGGAAGATGATGGCAACAAAAAGAATGCTTGACCCCACATTCAAAACAGGTTTTAATTTCATTGAAAAGTAAATAAATGTTTTTCCTTTTGCCTCTCATTCCTGATTTACCTTTCCCCTCCTCTACCACTAGAAAACAACCTCTTGTTTGACTTCGCTGTATCAGTCCTCACTTCATCTAGACTTCAATTTTTACTCACAGCTTCCATGATTTTTGTAAGAGTTTTTGTTCCACAAATGTTGTTCTTCCAGCAAGCAGAACCAGAGAGTGAGATTTATTGTTTGTTTACCAAGTCATGGGCACGTAGGAAGGTTTCTGCCATTTTTACACGGAGGCTACACAATGCCATTTAGGCAGAACTGTCAGACCCGTGTGCCCCTGTCCCCACGGTGCCCGTGGGCACAGGGGGGAGCCCCACTGCCCCCTGCTCCCACAGCCTCCCTGGCAGCAGCAAACCCAAAGTGCAGGAATTCAGGAAATGATCACCTGCATTTTAAGCAGCACTTCCAAGCAGGGCCCACACCACATCACTCTGGTTTTCCTGGTTCTGTGTTTACTGGGGCTGATCCATCACATCACAGAGTCTCAAGGAGCGAGCCATTCTTCAGTGTAATAGGTGTACAGTAAAATGAGATTGTGGCTTTCGAAAGCCCCCGGACAAACCCCAGAGAGCCCCTATGTGCAGGAAGGGATATATTGCCCACAGAGTCCTTCTTTAAGGAGTAGCTACTCTGCATCTCCCCTTTCTCAAACAGTTGAAGAGCTTTGCTCTGTCAGCTACTGGTATGTGATTGTCTCTCCATCTCCCTTTATTCTCCTTTATTCTCCTCAGCACATTTACTGAGTCCCACGAGGTCCCTTCCTCTTCTAAAGAGGAAGGCCTAAGAGACTGGATAGATGTTCCTGCTATTGTCCAGGAGAATCCAGGGGCCAGCAGCAGATGCTCCTGCAAATTGTGATCTGGGTCACCTCTGAGCCTAGCACCCAGATGTCCCCTTTCCTACGAGCAGGGTGCTAGACAGCAGAGCTGGAGGAGAAGGGAAGCACAGATCAAGCCTGAAAAGATTATTTTTAGACTGAATGAAATACACTGCCCACAAAGACAGGGAGAGCAAGACCTTGGGAAACCATGGGACTTCTTTCTTTCTCTGATTTAAAGGAAAACACTGTTTCCTCTTGGCGTTGTTAAAAAACAATTCCCATTTAAGCAGTGACAGGCAGGACTCTGTAATCTGTACATACAATTTAATCCTTTCAAGAATCAGCAGAACCCACATCAATCAAGCCTTCATCAACTTGTAAAAACAATATTTTGATTCAATCAGATTCAAAGCCCCGAAATTCCCAACTAATTAATGCAGGGTCACTCGGAGCCGCTGAGGCGATGGCGAGCAGAGTGGTCAAATATTTACCCCTCACCACAGTAGACATTAGGACAACCAAAGGACCTGGAGAGTGGGCAAGAATAGATAATGTGACTGTCGCTGCAGCAGGTTTCATTCACTGTGAGTATTTGGATAAAGAATTATTACAAAGGAGAGGGGGAAAAGTAAGTGAAGCCTCTGCCATAAGCAGCATTCTCACATCCTGCTCAGGGGCTGTGAAATGGGCAGTGACCCAGGCAACATCCTTCCCATTTCGGGATTTTTAACATGCATGTCTCTAGACAGTTGAGTTGCTTTGATTCTAGTCCTCCCTTATAACATTCACAATAAATTACATTATAAGAACACAGGCAGCAAAAAATTACTGCAGAGTCCAAAGCATTGAGACCTTCTGCCCTGCCTGTATTCCTAGAAACGAGACTGGAATTCAGCATTTTCCTTTAAATATCCTTAAAATGTATGCCCAGCATGCAGGATATTCTCTGCAGGGAGGATATTTTCCCAGCGTGGAGGGTGCCTGTGTGTGCTGCAGACACGGCTGCCTCACGTCTCCACATGATCCTGTGCAGTTCATTTACGCAGCTTTACACTTTGCCTTGGGAGGATGCATTTTGCGTGTGCTCCCCTCCAATACTAAAACCCCACTGATCCTTCAAAAATGCAGTCAGCAAAGCAGTCAGGGCCAGTTAGTGCAGGGTCTGGAATCCCACTCGTGTGTCCCTCTGTCCATGGGGTCAGTGGAAGGATGAGCTTCAAGGCCCCTTCCAGCCCAGCCCAGGCTGCGATTCTGTGCAGCTCTGGATACACTTTAGATTAACAGTGATGCAACTAACACACGCTCTTCCGTCTGCAACAAAGTTTTCAAAAAGTTCAAGGGCAACCATTTAAGAATTCCCAATTTTTATGTTGCCTGTACTCTAAGACAACTTGAAAACAAATTATATACCCTTAGGATTTTTTAAAAAGCCATTTTGTGGTGCCTGTGCTGATGATACTTCAGTACGACAGTGAGAGCAAGGTTGGACCAGAGTGGGTTTTAGGAGGATTCCCTGGCCCAGGCTGTAAGGCAGCAGCAGCAGTAATAGTGATAGTGAAGAGTCCAGATAATGGCACCTGAAAAAATACATTTCAAGGAGTCGCCATGGGTCTTTTCTCAGTCTTACCACCATGTGCATGGGACTGCCCCAACAACAACCTGGGGCTGCAGGAGCAGGTCACTATTTCCAGAGGAATGTCTCACCCATGAAATGGCAGGTATAAAAGCCTGGACTGAAGCATCTCCTCTTTAACCTACATCACTTCAACTACTCAGCATCACAAAACAATACATGGAATAGTATTTGCTTTCCCAGGCTCCTGGGACTTCCTTGTGTTTTGCACTTCACAGCCCTCCAGCAAAGAAGCTGCCTTGGTCAGTTTTGGGACTGTTTCCCATTCTGACTCCAAGTGCTGGAACAGTCCTGAAGTGTGGGGGATCCTAAAGTAATTCCAGCTCTAAATCACAAGCACAAACGTAACAGTGGCACTGGGTGGACCTTTTCAGCAGATGAGCAGCTCTGGCACACAACAGGGAAGAGCAGCAGAGGCGCCTGCTCCAGACGAGGCCCTGGGGCCACGTGGGCACTGCTGGAGCTGCTGAAATGCCGTGCAAGGGAGCTCCTGATACAAAACCACCCTGCCCAGCTTCCCTCTGCACTCCAGTTACTGCAGATGGGGAAATCTGGGATGGGAACAGTACCCCTTCTGGTTTTAAAGGAAGAACAACTGCCCCGTGGAATGCCTCCAGGTTCCAGCTGCTGTTCCGATGGGTTCCCCAGGCTGGGGGCTCCCCAGCAGCCCCCACACAGGGCAAAGCTCTTACTCCTGTCCCTGGCTGTCCCTGAGGAGATGCCACAACTCCAAACTCAGCAGCTGAGAGGCAAGTATGGGACCCTAATTTGCACCCTACAGCTTTCCGTTCAGCCAGGCACGCAACACTCAGTGATAGTAGCAAATTTTCACGTTGAAATTACAGCTCTTTTTGAAAGCGTCACTGTTTCAGTTTCACATTGGATATTAATTCAGCATGTAATCCCTAACTGCTTGTAAATATGCACATTTGGGATTTATTCTAAGACACATCCAAAGTTCTTTCATCCCCTTGCTATCATTCCTTCAGTGATTCTGCAAACCAGCCCGAATGCTCCCTGAGGAAGTGCAATGGGATGAGTCTATTTTTAAGTTATAAAATATAACAGAAAGACAAATTTTAACAATAAATCACAGATCAATGCATTAACTGCCCTGGATATTAATAGAAATATCACCTCTCACACAGAAATTCTAACATTTTTGCTACAGACATTTCAACATAGTAAGAACAGAAATTAAGGAAGTCTGAAGCCTCGACTGGTAATGGATATTTGCAGGAGAAAAGGCTTTTTACATCATACTTCAGTGCAAAGTGTGCTCCCAATAAGGAATGCTCCTCACAGCTTCTCCCAAAGAACAGGATGACTGGTGTGGCACCAGAACAGTCTCTCACTGTTCTGCTTCTCGCTGGCTCCTGATCCTCCTGCGCCGTGTCCCACCTCAGCCACAGAACTGTCCCTGGCCCTGGGGCTCTGCAGTTACTCCATTTCCTGCCTGTGGATCCTGCAGGCTCCCAGATCCATCCCCTCACCTTGCATTGCCCGTGAAGGCACTACCCTGGCAGTGCCCTGCTTCCCCAAGTCAGGAGATGTGCCACCTGCCACTGTTACCTTTTCACCTGCTGCCACTGCCACAGCAGGCACCACCCTGCCCCGAGCCTGTCCTCTGCACCTCCACGCAGCAGCTCTCACTTCACCCAGCCTCCCTTCCTCTTTGCTCCCGACATCCATCATGGGGTTAGGACCAGAAATTCTTCTGGAAATTCATTTTCGTCTCACTGTCTAAAATAACTGATTTTTTTTTTTTCTCCACCAGAATTAAGGAGTTTAAATAACAGCAAGATGGGCACATGCCAAGAGCAGGCAACTGTCACTGCTCCATGGGCTGCCTCATTTTTCTCTCCATGATCCTCACTATATATCTCAAAGCAGTGCACAAGCTCTCGGAAGTAGGGCTTGGCTTTTCTGTATGCTCCGTTAAAACAAACTGTGTAATAAAAATAACTGATGTTTGAAATGTAATTGGTCACTAGAATTTGCAAATCAGTAGGATAAAAGTAGAACAGCTCTGTAAATCAAGGGGTGATGAATTGACCCAGACTGGAATAAGCTGAGCAGCCCCTGTCAATGTGTCACCCCACGTGTATTTACAGTCAGGACGCACGTGCCTCCACAGGAGAATTTGCAATTCCTAATTCTAATCTCCAGAAGCAACAGACTCCACATGGCAACAGAGGATCATCAGCACAGGGTGACCCCGCCTGGAGGTCAGCACTTGATTTCATAGAGGAGCAGAATCCCAGAATGATTTGGGTTGGAAGGGACCTCAACACAACCCGGTCTAAGGGAAGAAGTGCCCTGCCCATGGCATGGGGTGGGACTGGATGGGCTTTAAAGTCCTCTCCCACCAAAACCATCCTGAATTTTGTGATTGTGTGGTCACTAACAACAACCTCTGTCCAGCTCCAGGCCACCAGAACCCTGTCAGCAGTGTGAAGATGAGCCTGGCACTGCCCCAGCCTGAAGAATGGGGCAGCCACAGGGCACAGCCAGGTTTTCCAGAACCTTCAGCCATGCGGGCTCCTGTGTGCTGGGACTGTGCTCCACCAACACAGACAGAAAGGCAGCTGCAGTGGAGCAATCCCCTGGCACTGCTGGGACCGAGCAGCCCAAAGGCTTCCACGGAGCCAAACAGAAACTCTTTTCTCCCTTTGCATCTCATCTGTTTGTACAAAGTGAGCGAGACATCTATAAAGGATTAATTAAGACAAAATGTGTTAAATAAAACATGTTCTTCCACAGTCGAGGATTATAGGCCAGCATTTTGTCAGCGTGAGGAAGGGCAGATTTATAGTGGGGAGGGGGAGAAGGGAGGGCAGAGCAGCGTTAAGGCGGCTTTGGCCAGCCAGCTCCGAGTGGCATCGCGTGGCTGTCTCCCTCACCTCTGCTGCCAGACAGGCTCCGGAATGGAGAAAATGCAGCATTTCCCCAGGACGCTGCCAGCCCTCAGCCCTGATCCCAGCTGCATCCCTGCCTGCTGTGCCAGGAGCAGCCGCTTATTTACCTAATAGACTCTAAAAGGTATCAAGGGAGTCATTCCCTTCAATTGGGTCATTCTGACATATGTAAATATGTATTTAAATTTGGTAAATATGTACAGTATGTAGAGTATGCGGAGAATGACACTTCTGTGGAATGGGGCACCTCTTTCCAACGGGCTTGTGCTACTCCAGGTAAATTAAGCTCCTTTCCACACCAATCATGAGAGCTGGAATCTGCTGCAGAAGAGAGCTCTCCTTTGTGAGCTGGTGTGAGCAAACCCTGAGGAGCTTGGCAGCATTGTGACTGCAGTTAGTAATTAAACGTACTGCAATAACCTAGCGGCTTTCATCAAAACAATTCCACTACCTAAGGACTATATATACATTTCTATGGATATGGATATATATGTCTATGTGTGTGCATGTATATGACGCTGGGGATATGGTTTAGGGGCGATTATGGTGGCCCTGGGTTGACAGCAGGAGTCGAGGATCTCAAAGGAAGGAATCCTTTTCCAACCTCAAGGATTCTGTGTTTGCCTACGTGCATGAACCACAGCTACTGAAAAAGCCTTACATACACATGTATTTCTCTTCTCTGCACTTAAAATGCAAACATTTCCCCAAAATGAAACTCTCAGCACCATTTTTCTCTTCATTCATTTAAAAAAAACCCAACAAACCCTTGGTCTCCTCTGCTTCTAGCCAGAATCCCTCACAAGAGAATAAATGTGTGGATACTACACCACTATTCCCACAGCTCTGCAACCCTGGATTTCTTGGGCCACCAATCCAAGCAGCCCTGTGCTACAGAAATAGTTTATTAAGGAGTTCTCCAAGTAAAACCACAGCCCTCTTGATGCACCCGGGTTAGAACTCTAACAGTCCTGAAACAACTCTATTTTTGAGGTACTTAAGGCAGGACTCATTTTTGTAGGAGAAGCTCGTCCACCATCCGATGGCTTGTTAAAGAATACTGGTGGGTGGGAGAGGGACACAGGAAATTAGAGTGCTCCAGAGTGAAGAGGTTTTGAGCCATAGCAAAAGCTCCCAAGGCTTTGTTTCACAGAAAATTCCTCCCTAGTCCAAGCTCGCACCTCGCACTGTCGGTATCAAATGAGAAACACATTAGACTGCACTCATTTATATTACAGCCTGAACAGCCAGTGTAATAATTTAGGATTTCTACAGCTTGAAGGGGAAAATAAACCAAACCAGCTCCCAGTATGAAATGGTAAGTCCCTTTTTGGAGTTTCTGGATGCAGCACTTCACACTGAGTATTTATGTGTGTGTGCACTGTATGTACAGGGTGTAGCTATGCACACTCCTTGATTAAAGGAGGCATAAAACCATGCAAAACCCCAGTAACATGTTTATATTTTACTAAATGTAAACAGTGCTGACACATTTCTAAATATAGCCTTAATTTCTATCTTCAAAAAGGCTTGTGAAAACTAATATAACCTGGATTTCCATATGCCCCAAGCAAACAACTACAACCCTGTCATATTCAGGTAACTCACAGGTGATGAAGAGAAACACAGGCAGGATGAGATGGTCCATGGGAATTACACGATTGACCTAACAACCAAAACTGTCCAAAAGTAGGAATAATTTTCATAATTCTAATAAAATCAGCCTCTGCAACCTTCAGCTGACTGTTGTTTGCCATTTAAGTCTTCCCTTAAATCAAGTTGTACAATGAAATTCAGCTCTCTGCCACCTCCATTTTCAACAGATTATAATGAACATCATCTTAGGTGTGCATAATGCCTTTAGTAATGTGTCAGAAGAGAAGAAAGTGTTCTTTCCAACACAAGCTGGGTTAGGGTAGGAGACACAGAGAAATCATGCAAAAAAAAAAAATCTTATGAACTAGTATTGAATTTCAACATTCTACTTGCTTATCATATAGTATAAATAATTCACACTTGAAAATCTTCTTTTCAGAAATGTTTACTGACACAGCAAAAATGCATGCGAGGGGTTACTGACATGGCATGTAAATGCACACCTGAAGAGACTGGAGTGATCACCAAAAGGAGAAAAGAATTAATCTAAGGAAAATGTCAGCCAAGAAAATACATCGTCCTGAGTAAACCAGGCAATTAACAGCTCAGGTCCCTGAGTCTCCTTGCCTTCAGATCTGTCCAATGTTAGATGTGCTCCAGAACACCATCTCATAGCACAGACTTCTTCCGCTACCGCCTCACTCTTTGATCTGGTTTGTATTTTGATTTGAAAGATACGCAGAGAAAATTACTGGGAAAAATCTACCATGATAGGGAAATGAAATTTGGCTCAGATGTTTTTCCTTCACGCTGCTGAAATGAGCTTTGTGGGTTAGCACCGGTTAAATAATGCAGTTTACCGGAGGGGACCGGGTCAAGCAGGCCGGCGCCAGAACACGGCGCTGGCAGCAGGAGCTGGCCCAGGCTCACCTGCCCTCACCTGCCCTCACCTGCTCTCTCCTGCTCTTACCTGCCCTCACCTGCCCTCTCCTGCTCTCTCCTGCTCTCACCTGCCCTCTCCTGCCCTCTCCTGCTCTCTCCTGCCCTGTCCTGCCCTCTCCTCTCACCTGCCCTCTCCTCTCACCTGCTCTCACCTGCCCTCTCCTGCCCTCACCTGCCCTCTCCTCTCTCCTGCCCTCTCCTCTCTCCTGCCCTCTCCTCTCTCCTGCCCTCTCCTGCCCTGCCAGACCAGATATTCCTGCTGCCATGCTCGTCCCATGTGGAAAGGCACGGGAGAGGACGAGAGGAGGTTGGGGTGGATGAACCCAGAGCAGGGTAATTTCCCAGTGCCCGTGCCCACAGCACTGCCCGGAGCTGCGGGACGGGACAGGGACAGCGGGGACAGGCACGGATGGCACAGGGATGGCACAGGGATAGCCAGGGATAGCCAGGGATAGCCAGGGATGGCACAGGGATGGCACAGGGGTGGCACAGGGATGGCACAGGGATGGCACAAGGATAGCCAGGGATAGCCAGGGATAGCCAGGAATGGCACAGGGATAGCCAGGGATGGCACAGGGATGGCACAAGGATAGCCAGGGATGGCACAGGGATGGCACAGGGATGGCCAGGGATAGCCAGGGATGGCACAGGGATGGCACAGGGATAGCCAGGGATGGCACAGGGATGGCACGGGATGTCACAGGGATGGCACAGGGATGGCACAGGGATGGCACAAGGATAGCCAGGGATGGCACAGGGATGGCACAGGGATGGCACAGGGATGGCACAGGGATGGCACAAGGATAGCCAGGGATGGCACAGGGATGGCACAGGGATGGCACAGGGATGGCACAAGGATAGCCAGGGATGGCACAGGGATGGCACGGGATGTCACAGGGATGGCACGGGGGTGGCACAGGGGTGGCACAGGTGTGGCACAGGGGTGGCCAGGCCCAGCTGAGGCACTGCCCGGCCCTGGTCAGGCGTCCTGGGCTCCCCTTCATGCCCACCACGGCCACCCTCAGTGACCATCACACCTTTCACAGGGAAAAGTGCACTGAGGGGAAGAAAGGGCTGGCTACTTCACACAAAAAATTGTTCAGGGAAAGGCAGAAAAGCCCATGAAATTGTAACTGCAATTATCTCAGATTAGAATTTTTGGCTTGAAAGATCTGGAGGGTATTGTTTTTGATAAGGCAGAGCCACTTGACAAGGCCTGTCACCACTCCAGGTCTCTCTGTTGTCAACTCGGGATGAAAGGACATCACAAAGAATTAACTTCAGCTTTTAAACATTTTGAAAATGTCAAAGAGGTCATAGCTGATCTATTTCCTTATACAGCATATTCACTTGATGAAATTTGTGGTAACAATGTGTTTTTACTTTTCATTCAAATTGGTCTCAAATCCTGGTAATTGATCCCAGACTAATGAGAGCTGACAGGGCCCCGGCGCGATTGGCTGAGCTTTGTATCAATCACAGCTGCTGCCGGGCCACGCTGGGCACATTAGACTTTGTAATGGCACTAATTGGGGACTACAGAAAAACCCGCTCCAGCTCCTCCTGGAGTTTCCAGCACCACTTATTTGCTTTCCAGTTACACTAAAGCCAATTTAAGCCCTTTTATAACCAACACCTTCCTGCATGTAGGACCTATTGTTCCTGCCTTCCCACAAGCCGTCTAAAGAGTCCTTAAAATATTCACTGAGATGACTCTAAATTAAAAACGGGTCCAACCTATGAAACAGCACAAGGAAAAGTAGAAGCTAAGAAGCTAAATACTTGAATTGACCTTCTAGGAGCATTATCCCAGTCAGTAAAATATCTTAAAGGTATTTGTTATGCAGAGAGAGGTGAAGTTTTAAAATCGCGTTTAAATGAACATGACCACATTTGCTAGAAAGGTTTTTATATTTCCAGGACACATTAGGGTCTGTAAATATGGAAGTTACCAGTTAAAACCAGTTGAAATGCGGCTGGATGGCTCTAACTCTGCCCCTACCCCCACATGACTTGGAGAGAAAGGTCAGGGCTGCTGTCACGTCCCTCTCAGGGATGCTCAGAGCCCGTGTGCACCGAGCATGAGACGGCTCCAAGAGCCCAAGGACCCGGACATTTTCTGCATCAACTGGACTCATCATAACCCTCCATCTTGAGCCAGAGCGAGGCACAAACACACACGTGTTTGCCACAGAGAGAGAGAATACACCCGAAACAGGAACAGAACGGACAGAACGTGGCACTAAGAGTCTGAAATATTTTGTATTTCAAGCCATAATCAAAGGGAAAAAAAAAACCATAAAATAAAAACACACACACAAAAAAAAAAACCAAGACAGAAACAGAGGAAAAGTTTAGAACAAGCAAGCAAAAGGTTTAGAACAAACAGACCTAATTATGCTGTTTGTTCTCCAACCTGAGATAAAAATAATCCTTAACGTATTAACAGGACTCTTCAATGATTCTTCAGGTATTCCTCCAAGGAAATCGTTTAGTGGAAGTATTTTAGGAAAAACAGCTCCCACCCAGGTTTCCTTGCACATTTAAGATGGAGGGGACATGAAGAAAAACATATTTGAATAAACCTCCATCTGAATTTACAATTATATGCTAAAAAATTAGAACTATTTACTGTACAATTGTTTAAATATATTTCTTTACAATACTTGGCAGACAGCATGAGGTCACATCTTCTGTACAAGCACAGATGGCTGAAGCTTTGCTCAGTGACCTGTCCTGCGAAGGTGAGCCAGGTTCTGAACGGAAACAGGAACAAGTCCCAGCAGGATCCACAGGCGTCAGCCAAGGTGACTGTTCCATTCAGAACTGTCTCACTTGTATTTTGAGAAGTGTTTGGCTTACGTGAGCCCCTGCTCCACCCCGGCTAAGCTTGATCCCAATTCAATTAGTCACTGGCAGCAGCAGCAGCATTGCAGTGTGTAATTACCCTAAGTATCATCTCCCCTGTCCCAAAATGTAATTAGTGTCACCTCCCCTCTCCCAGACAGCCACATTTCATCACTGGGCTCACCCTGCTCACCAACAAGTCGAACAGTGGGCTGTCCAAAGCACGGAGAGAACACCTCAATGAAATCCAGGTTTCACTGAAAGCTCCCCTGAACTGGCCCATTTCCATGTCCGGAGAGCTCAGCTGGACCGGCAGCTCCCATCCCGGGTGCTGGAGAGCCAACACAAAACACAAGGTGGGAAGGCTCCCACTTTTTCTCTCTCAGCAGGTTTTGTAGGAAGCAGAGGCAAACTCTGACACCGGGGCTTTGCTGGTCCTTGCCTGCTCGGAGCTGGCCTGGGCTGTGAGTTCTGCACAGAGCTCAGACTCCTTATGGACAAGAAAGACCCTGGAGATGCTCAAGTGCAGCCCTCAGGCCAGCACTGCCACGAGCCACGTCCTGCAGGACACACGTGGGGAAAGCAGCACAGCGAGGCAGAGGAAACGGAGCCTCACAGAGCAGCGAGGAACTTGGCAGAAACAGTTTTATGTCATCCTTCCAAAATTTCTACCAGGCCCTCGAAAAAGGTGTAAAGCTCTTTTAAAATGCAGTGCATAGTAAAAAACCTCAAGGAAGCAGCAAGGTCCCCTTTGCTTCCTCACCTTCTTTGTAGGCCGAAACACATTGCACTGACATTGGATTTTGGCACGGCAACATCTAAAAAAGCCCTTGACGAATATAAATTCCTCATTAATTATATTTGATGGCAATAATAGGCATCTTCTATTTTCAGTCCCAGGATAAAAAAACTCAGCAAACCAACATAAAGGCACTTTACATCCCCTGAACTCTGTGGCCCCCACTTTCTTATTAAGAGGGTTTGAGGTTAATCAGTTTAAAATTGCATTGATTTATATAATCATTTTGATTCGGTGAGGGAATAAATTGAAATGAATTATGAGGCACATCTTAAGTATATGCTCCATTTTGCTGCTTGTTCAAGATTTGGATATAATACAAGGGAAAGTAACACTTATCCCAACGGAATTCTCATGGATCTATGGCAGTCCCAGTGCCAAAGATGCAAAGCAAAGTCTCTGAAATAATATTTAAGAGTGAGGGAAGATGTGAAAGAAAAACTGAATTTATCAGCAGTTTATAAAAGAATTTACAAGATTAAAAATTAATATAATTCCTCTTAGTACATTTCTTAGTCCTGTTGTGTTCAGGAGTGGAAGTGAATTATCATGGCACTACCATCACCTTCCTCCCACAAACTTGTACTCAGAGATCCCCTCTCTCCCCTTCAGAGCCCAGGTTATTCTGGGGTAACTAAAGTCCCACTTAAAAGCTGGTTTTTAATCAGTTGCTTTGCTAAATGGAGAGGAAATTGATTAAAGCTTTTTTAACCTACTCTGGGGTAATACCTTCATAATCCATTTTCACCTCCTCAAGTTTTCTTGAGGAGGACAGAGCAGCTCCCAGAAACCTGATGCTCCAGCACTAGAAATCCCAACTGCTGGAAGCTTGACATGGAATTTATGGCTCCCAACACAATTCCCTGCTTGTTTCCAGGGTCTGACACCTGGGTCAGGAGGCAGTGAATGATGCTCAGAGAGGAAGCCCCAGGACAGACTGTTTGCTGCTCACAGCACTGCTGCTCCTGTGGCTCCAGGAGAGCAATCTGCATCCTTTACAGGCCCAGATCTCTGCCAGAACAACACCCGGGTGATGATGGTGCTCCTACAGCTCTGTCCCTGGGAATCCTCACCCTCAGGCTGAAGCCTTCCTTAGCTGGAGATTTTAAAACTCTCAGTTAGGGACGGGGAGGAGCAACATCCCCCTGTGTCCAGTAAGATGCCGACGACTGCAGTACTAGCAGTCAGTATTTTAGGGAACAAAATACTGGACTGTTCTCTAGCCAGTATTATTTGTTGAAGTATTCCCCAGAAACCTCTGGCCAGAACTAGAATCTTGCTCCTTTTCAAGACTGGAGCTGATTCCAACAGAAGGTGGGAGAGAGCTCCTCCTCCATCAGCTGTGCCAGGGGATTAAAGCACCCAAGCCCCCTCCCTAAAGGAGCCCTGCGCTCCTGCCCTCCCCAGGAGCAATGTCCCATCCCTGGCAGTGTCCCAGACCAGGCTGGACGGGGCTTGGAGCACCCTGGGATAGGGGAAGGTGTCCCTGCCCATGGCACAGGGTGGGACCGCGTGGGCTTTAGGGTCCCTTCCCAGCCAAACCCTCCCAGGATTCTGTGAACTCTGGCTGCAAAAGCTTCTCTTTTAAAAAGCAGAATATTTTTGGTGTGCTTACACAAACATTACTGCAGCATAGTAAATCCAGAAGCATTCATGTCTTTGGAATTAACACTAATTGCAGCTGAAGACAAAGACTTTAAAGATTTCAAAAAGGCCACAAGTGACCCTCACTCCCAGCACGCTGGGACTGCTTGAAAAAGCCTAAATTATTTTCCATATGCCTCATGGCTGTATTTTCTCATGCAATTGGAAGAGCTTTGAATTTCATTGAATTTAGATCCCAGTTTGACTTTTTTTTTTTTCCCATCTGCTTTTATTTTGGCATCAGACTAGATTCTTGAACAGACACAAACACGAGCAAAATCTGGTATTTTCCCCAACCCAAGGTGTACCAGAGCAGGAAAGTTTAAGTCTCTCCTGGTGAACACCTTTACACTGACAAACCAGAATCTCCTCTGCCCTCCTAACTGGCTTTGGTCTCACAGAAAGAGCCAGCACACACTAAAAGGTTGGAGAAACATTATATTTTTTAAGTGCAACATATTTTTTTCCTCTGATTCAAAACAGCAAATGTTAAACTTAAAGACTCTTCCTAGTGCATGTTAGTGACAGGCAAAGCTCCCAGAGGGGTGACTGCCTTCAAAGACAGGTAAATGAGGGCCCACATAAAACAGCCAAGTATTGATGTTGTAGTAAAATTCAAGAAAAACACATTGGCAGACAAGTAAATTTGTCACTAATAATTTAATGTAATTTCCCTAAAATGGAGGTAATAGGTACTCGGGGAATACACCTCCAGGGTTTACATCAAATGTGCCTGTGGAAAATTGTGAAATAATATTTTTTTTTTAATGTAGATGCTTTGGCTGACATGTTGGTTTATGATGAAAATCACTCTCCTGAACTGATAAAGGGCAGGGGAAAATCCAGCTCCCAAACACACCCCACTTGTCTCTTCCCAGAGCCCCCAAGCCGCCCTGGGAGCAGAGGACTGGCCTGGGGCACTGCCGCTCACGCAGACCTGCAGCAAGCCCCCTGCAAATCGGCCAGGACTGCAGAGCTGCCTCTGCAGCTCTGCAGCTCCAACTCTGTCTAGCTGCACCCACACCACCGGCAGCCAATCAGGCAGAAAAGTTCCGTTTTCTCTAAGAGTTACTGCAGGGGTTTTAGCCCAACTCCTGAGAGCGTTCACTTTGTATCTTGCAGGATGGTGCCTCTGATAAGAGCCCTTATCAATCATTATGGGGTTTCCAGAAATGTTAAACAATACCTGACTCACGTAGGTGAAATTCAGAGAAAGGAAAAAAAAAAAGAAAAAAAAGTCTCACTATTACTTCACTGCTCCAGATAGAGCCACTTCTGGTTATAAATTGAAATTTCACTGTGCAGGCTTAATATGGGAAAGGCTTGCTTTTTTTTTTAATCTAGGGCAGTAAGAAAATAGGGAAGGAAAATAAAGAAAATAAGAAAGGAAAAATGCGTCTGCCACAAGCTCAGATAGTGACAGAGGAGGAAAGGGAGCCCAGGAAAGGACACGTGAATTGTTTGAAAGCCAAAGCTCCATCGTATTCCATAAAATCCAGAACTCTGATTAAGTTGCGAGCAATTAAAAATAACAGTATCCTCTGGAACAGACTCGGCGTGCCATTATTTCGAGATGGTTGGCGGGATTCACAGCCCCTGGAAAGCCGAGGGTGCAAGACGCCCAGCTGAGCTCAGGCAGGGAGGGGCACAGTGCGCCCTGGCACAGCAGGGCACGGCCAGGCCAGGTGTGCCAGGAGGGACAGGCACCCGCGGGGACACACGGCTGCCGCGAGCCAGGCAGGACCGGATCGCAGTTTCAGCAAATGCAGACAGGAGAGGTGGAGAAGGTGAGGTGGGGCATGGTGTTTGTAGGGAGGGAAGAAGTAGCCTGTGAATTGCTTAGACTGGTTTTTTTCCAGTTTTACTGTAAGATGACTGAAGAGGGATCAAATTCTGGAGTAAAGTCTGTGAATATAATTGGAAAAAACAGATTGATAGTCCCAGAAAGTGATAAAAAACAAGCAAGCCCCTGCCCCACTTCCCTCCAAGCCCACAAACTTTCTCTCACCATTACAAAGAGCACGAAAAAGGTCCCAGATTATCCCTCAGCTGAGGCAGCTGTGGTCAGTGGAAATCCCACGGGAATGAGGAGCAGGGGCTCGTGCTGTCCTTGCGGAGCACCTGCAGCCAGGGCTGTGTCTGATTCCCAGGCAGCACACACAGCACAGGGAGGAATCACAGCCCTGAAAATCAATGGGAATTTAAATCTTTCTCTCCCGTTCACTGGCACTCACTGTGTTTGTTGTGCTGGTCTCTTTTAAGCACACAGGATAACTCCTGCACCTCTCACACAAAACACCCACTAATTTCTGAACAGACAGAAAAAAACATATTTTTTCTCTTCTCTGTTTCTGTTTAGCTTTGGAGTATCGAAACAACAAACAATACAGAGAAAATTCCCAGCTGCTTCGGTGAGAGCAGGGAAACCAGACATCCAAATTCAAGGATTTTTCTTCTTCTGTGAGAAAACGTCTCTTTAAAATTGCATTACTGGCATTTATGATTCATTCTGCAAATAGTGAGACTTCCCTGTATAAATCTGAAATTCATTTCAGATATTTTGAGTTTAATAAGAATAAAGGCACCCCATTTTTCACAGCAATAAAGAAAGATGCACCTGCCAGGAGCCTGACCAGGGAACAGACTGGGAAGATACTCGGTAAAGTTAAAACCAGAAAAAAAATATGTATTGACACAGAAAAGAGAGCTCATCTATCATTTCATACCAAAAGATGCAAGTCATATGATGAATTTAAAACAATAAAAAAAGCTGTTGGTTTTGCTTCTCCAGACTGGGAGAATCAGTGGAGCAGCAAGAGAGAAGGGATTCTGTAAGCTGTGACAGGCAGCGAGGCACAGCTCAGCTGTGAATGGGCCCTGCCAAGGCTCTTTGGCCAACAGCCTTTTTCTAAGCAGAAACTGAAATGTTTTGTAAGAGTTCGTACAACATTTAATTACATTTTTGCAGCAACAGATTAATTAGTCTTTAATCTGACTCGCCCTTTCACCTGCTGATTTTCTCTACTATTTCTCTGCTCTCCTAAACAGTCTCTCTTTTAGCGACTCCCTGGAGCACATCCCTGCACCCACATCCTTCCCAACACCTGCAATCCCCCTTCTGTTGTCCCCCTGCACCAGCAGGGCCCTGTGAGCACTCCAAGTTCAGAGTAAGTCAGGCTCTGCCAGGAGGCTGAGAGGGGAACACACCATCGTGATACGACTCCACAACTACTCAAAGGCAAAGCTAGCAAGATAGAAGAGGTTAGAAACTCTAATTTTAAGTAACTCACAAATGATGAGTCTTTTATTTATAGCAGTTTAGTTTCTAAATTTTGTTGCTTACTCAACAAAACACTGAGGTAATTTAGGTTAATAGGAACCTTTGCAGAGTATTTAATTTCTGCTCTGACTGTTCTCTAGTTTTCCATAGTATTTTGTGCATGAATCCTTCCCAGAGATGAAGATTGTACAACAGCAGCCTTTGATACACAGAGACAGCAGCCAGGAAATTGGAAGTCCAGGCTGAGCTTCGTCCTTCATTTACACCACTGCTGAGAGGGGAAAGCAGAGACACCGAGCTACGGACAGGGAGCGGCTTAACTTTTAATTTCCTGGACGTTATCATTTTAAATAGGAGCCTTGCTGTTATTCAAATCTGTCAGAGACAGGCAAAGGGAGCTAAGAAAAAAGAAATAACATGATTTCTTTGAGCAACAGGAGTTGGATAGTCAAAGTCATTTGCTCCAGAAGAAAAAAGCAACCTGCAAGCCAACAAGCCACAGAGCCAAGCCCCAAGGGGCACTGGTTTTCTGGAGCTCTGCTGGACCAGGCCAGATGGTGTCCAACAGCAGCTGCCACCACGGAGAAGGGAAGCTGAGGGCTAGGTTACACTGCAGGGACACCCAGAGACCTCTGTGCCCAGCCCCGCTCTCCTTGAACCAAGCGTCCGCTCAGCCTGCTGCCAGCCCTGGTTCAGCCAGCAGCACGTGCAGCACCTCCAGATCAAAGTTCTAAAGTAAATACTGGGAAAACATCCCGGATAGGAGCCAGCCCTTGGGAACCCCAAAGTCCTGCCATCACCCGGTAGGTTCTCACGTTCCCGTAGGAAGAACGCCGCTGATGCTGATGTCTGCTTGGTGCTGCCCCCAGCTCTGGCGGCTGCTAAGACTGGACACCAGAGTCCTTTGATGCCCAGCTCGTGGTGGTCTGGCCCGAGCAGAGCTGAAGGCTCTCCCGTGAAAACAGTGTGTGTGTGTTTTAGAACTGAGCAGTTGTTACTCATCGAGTGTCCCGATGCCCCGGTCTCGCAAGAGAATGAAGGATGTTCATTTGCAAACTAAAGAGTTACAGAAATTGGTTCTGGAAAAAGTGTAAGAGATTTTAAAGGGAAACTTTTGCACTTGATCACTTCATTTGCAAAGTGAAATAGGAGAAGTAGGAAAAAGGAGAAGAAAGCCCTGACAAAACAAGGAAGCCTTAGCAGCCTTTCATGGACTTCACAGCAGCTGCAGTGGGTGAAACGGGACGTTGGAGCACCAGCACAGGGACATCCTTCAGGCATGGCTCTGATTTATTTCCTTCTCCTGCACAAAAGTGCTGACATACATCCTGAAGCACATTTTGACATATGAATGTACACTAGACCATTTACTCCATAGGTAATTGTACCATTTCCACTGGAAGACAATTCTCAGGACTTGGTGAAAGATACTTTTAGTAATGGATGACACGTGAATAATTAATTATTCCTCCCCATTCTACCTCTCAGATCCAGGAGTCAATTTCTCCTCCAAACACTGCCTGGTATTTTTCAGAGTTCATCTTTGTTATTAAGTTGATTTTCTGGATCCTATTGCATAAATGTTGTATCTTTCAAAGGGTGGGAATGTTTCATGTCCTGAATCATGAGAACATGCAATAGTCTGTAGCTCTTGTCCAATAAAATGGACAGGGAGAATGGCAGAATCTGATGACAATAAAAGCTCATCAGTGTCTCTCTGATCTGGCTCCATTACATCAGCCAAATGAGAAGTTTATCAGGAAGATTTTATATCAAGAAAATTTAACAAAAAATCATCACCCCACTTTGCTATGTGGTCCTTGAAACTGCATTTGATTATTTATTTTTCAGCAGCAATGGGCTCACAGAAAGCTTGACTGTGGAAAGAAATACAGCATGTTATGTTCAGAAAACAGGCAGCCACTGGTTACACCACAGTGGTGTCACCATTGCTGAAAAAATTCACAAGCAGATATAGGAAAAATGTCCTTCCTTGCCTTGCACGTAGAGAGGAGAGACAGGGACAGCAGGGATGAGAGGAGATAACAGGCAGATACGTGGGAGCATCTGACATAACACACGCTGAGAGCACTGAGCACTTGAGGACTCCAGCCAGTTAAAATCTCTGAACATCCATGTTGCAAAGCACAGCTCCCACAGCTCTCCTACCACTCTCTTCCTGAACACAGAAAAAATGGTTTCCTTTTCATCTCCAAGGAAGGCGGTGCCATCAAACCCTTCTGTGCCCCTTTTCCAAACCACCCCGGTGCTGCAGGGTCCTCAGCAGAGCGAGCTGGTGATCGGTGTGAAAGAAAACACCTGAAGTACCACTTTTGGGAAGTGGCATCTCTGAGGACAATGCGTGATGGAAGAAAAGTGACCGGGGCAGAGACCAAGGACAGGGCAGTGGGAGAGGTGCTGGCTGGGCCAGCTCACTGCAGTCATTGCAGGGCAGGCAACACAGGGAATGACCCCACGAGAGAGAGGGGACGTGTGCTGTGCCCTGAGCCACGCCAGCTGTGAGTGCTGCCCCAGCTCTCCCAGGGCTGCACACCCTCCCTGGACACCAACACGAACTGCCATCGACCTGCACTTATGACCTAAAGCAAGTCAAAGCAGCAGCAGGGTTTCTGAATGAGCAGCACGACAAGGATGGGAACATTTGTCCCTAGCAGAAGGCAAACTCCCCCGCACACCCAGCAAGGTTTATTTCTACCAAGGCAACTTTAACTGGCGCTTCACGTAGCACAGCCATATTTAGTTCCTGGCTTTGCACTAAGAAACACTGTCCAAAGTAATCGGCTTCCACATTCACATTGGAGAGCAAAGACAAACCATGGAGTATGTTTGGAAAACCTCAACATCTGGTTATAGTAATAGCCTCATAAAGAGAGAATTTAAGCAGACCCATTTCCTTCTGTCATTCCAAACACCGAGAGGAGAGAGATGTCATCAGCCCTTCTTTAGTCCTTTAACACCCAAGTGCCCAAGCCAACGGATCAATGAAGTAAGAGGTCCACGTCCTCAGCTGCGCGGTGGGAACGGCAGGGCATGGGAAAAGGGCTTTGTTAGTCTCCACCAGCGACTTCTGGAACAGAAATGACAACTTGTCCTGATAATCTGCAGCACTTCAGGCAAGTCTCGTGAACAGGCTGCAGCATTCAGCATGGCCTGGGACAATTCCATGCACATGGAGAAGCAGGAGCAGAGCAGAGCCAGCGCTGCTCCCGGCAGTGGAGCAGAGCCGAGGGACACAGCCACACAGCCCTGGCTGCACTGCCACAATGAACACTCCTGTACAGACTCTCTTTTTTAAATACCATATAGAATGATTTTTAAATGCACCTGAGATTTGCCCACCTGTGGCAAAACATTAGGGATATCAACAACTCAGAGAAATTTTCCAGCAATAAGGAAAACCCTGTGCTCAGCTCTTGCCATAGCACTGCAGCACCCCTGAGGCTGGGATTTTAGCAACTTTTTAGCATTTTAAATGTTAGTGATGGAATTCCCAAGAAAGACGGCCCTTTACTTGAGAGCAGAGGCCAGAGACTTCACAGCCTGGGAGCTCAGAAGAATCCCAAGGTACATGGCCGTGGGGAGAAGGTTTCTCTTACCAGGCACAGAACAATTAAATCGGTACTTTTTATTTTTAATAAGTCCTGTATATTTTTTCAGTACCAATTTTACAATAAACACCCATGTATAATTTGCAAAGAGGGATTCTGTGCAGTTACTAGGAAGCCCAACTGCTGTTAGCAACACTCCTAGAAATTTGCTCTTCTTTGTATTTTGAGGCTCTCCACCTGCACTAACCCTGTGTTCGCCAGCAGCATCCCCCGTTTCCT
Source organism: Anomalospiza imberbis (assembly GCF_031753505.1). Lineage (NCBI taxonomy): Eukaryota > Metazoa > Chordata > Aves > Passeriformes > Viduidae > Anomalospiza > Anomalospiza imberbis. The sequence goes on along the minus strand of NC_089692.1, from coordinate 20,701,303 downwards.
GCTTTCACTTTGAAAGACTCAAGAAATTGAAGACTGCTAGTACCTAGGAAAAGAGTCAGCCTTTTTAATATTGTCTTCCACAGAACTGTGAACAAAGAAACCCATACAATAATCTCTGCACCAAACCCACATTTCTACTTTAGCTGTTCCAGTTACACAGGAAAAAAAACCTTAAAAATATCCAGCCTTGAAATTCCAGGCATTCAGTGACAGGGATCACAGGATCTCTCGAGATGCTGTTTTAGCAGACAAGGACACATGCTGCAAAAAACACACATCTTTTATTTATTTACATTACACACAGATCAGGCTCCCAGTCTTTTCCTATTTTCACAACTTACACTTCCTTTTTTTTTTTTTAATGAAGGCACAGCTTTGGATTATCGAGTATTAAAATGTACATTAATGACAAAAGGTGACCTTAAAAATTATTTGGGTTTGTCACTAAAATGGACCTGCACCCATCATTACTTATACAATGGCTTTTTTTTAATTATCTGCAGATTTGCACAACTCTTTCATACCTTTATGATTAATGAGTTGATTCTTATGTGATTCCAACCAGACCACAACAGATGTAAATTACGTTTCTTTTTCTTTAATGTGTTTTCTATGTTCTCTGTGAATTTTAGGAAAAAAGAATTAATTCCAAAATTAGAACTAAGAATTTAAAATTTGCTAAGAAAAGGAACGCAATCTCAGATGGAGAATGATGAAAAAAAGAAAAGGTCACGAGGTAAAATTCTGACCCAGTCAAAATCAATGGCTAAACTTGTATTTGCTCCACTAAGGTGACAGAATCACCCCAGAATTCCTTCCCTCCATGTCCCTGGCAGAGTCCAAAGGCAGGACAGGCACTCAAAGGCTTCACTGAGATCTGCTCACATTTAACCCTGACAGTTATAGTGAGTTTTCATTCTTCAATTTAAATATTTCCATTTTTTCTACCCTTATCAACCAAATAAATTACTTCTCCCTCAGGACTCTGTACAAGTGGGAAAGTTCAGCTTTTTCTGTCTGCATCAGTCCTTTAAATTGATTTTTTATATTTTAATGAAAACACTCCCTCCCCAAGTTAATTTCTGCGTGAGGGTTTGGCTCTCACATGAAAGGAGCAGCCCGGTGCACCCAGTAAGGGTCCGTGTCATCCTCACAGAGAAATTTTGGACAAGGAACAGAAAATCTTTCTGATGTACCATGAATCTTCAAAAGCAGATCACAAAGGAAATTCTTTTGAAACTGTAAATTCCCAGGTAACACAAAAGAACAATGTGCATTTTCTCAGCTTGTCTGTGGGCAAAATAAAAGCTTTTTATGAAACAATAAATTCTCAAGACGATTCTTGCACAGAAAATACTGGAATTTGCACATCCTTGGTACTGGGCACTGACGAATTCTCAAGAGACTCCACCAGGTTTTCCAGCAATGATAAATAAATGTGATTTTTTATATGCCTCTCTACGTACATGTATCAAGAGCACACCCACCCACAAGTGCTCTCTCCGTGTAGAAAAGCAGGACTGCTTCAAAAAAAAAAGAAAAAAAAAGCTGTTTTTTCTTTCTGACAAACGGGCATGAAATAAGAGGCCGACATCTGCCTCTGCAGGTCATTCCAGTCAGGCTGCTGCGTGTCAGAATTCCAACTGCTCCATCCATCAATGGCAGCCCAAAAATTAACGTAGCTTGGAAACTCTGCAGCAAGACAGTAACAGCCCAATTGAAAGGCTGACCTTCGGAGAACGGCGGGGTAAGATGGAAAAATTATTTCATGCCCTGTACCAAAGCCAACACCACAGTTCAGAGGGATTTGCAGTTAATTTTTTTAGTTATAAAATCTGGTTTGCCGGTGAACGGCAGTGAAACTGCAATAGCAGATAAGGAAACTGTTATAAAGGCTTTTAATTTCAAAGGCATTATCAATTACATCCACAGAGATGCGCTTTCATGGCATTCAGGATTTTAATTTCTCTGAATTACTGATTAATATATTTTTTTTAAAGCATAACCTATTCAGTGTTATAAACAACACTATTTTCTCAGTGATTGATTGGGTAAAAACTATAGTTGATTAGCCTGAAAATTTTGATTGAAACAGGCTGGAATTTTTGCCAAAGACACATTTTCAGGTCCAATTAAACCAACGAGACGATCTGTTTTGCAATGGATCCTCAAAGTTGCAGTACCGACTTCTTTTGCACAGGAGTCAATCACAGAAGTTGTTTAATAAGCAGAGACAAACAGGTCAGCCCTGTGCACAGCCCAGATCAGAGGTGCCCTTACCCTCCCAGGCTCTACCCCAGACCATGGCAGCGATTAATCCTCTGTTAAATCACCTGCTAACACCCTCTTAATGGCTCCATAAGCTAATTGAACTGGAAGCTTAATAACACACAAATCGCAGAAATACCTTATAGCTTAAAACTTCAAGAAGTTCAATAAAATTGAACCAATTAAAAAGAAAATTCAAATAATCCAATAAAATTGCCAGATCACATTTTAAATGTGCATCCCAAATTTTAGAAAGTAATTTATTTTTCCCAGGCCTTTCTCCGGAGATCATTGAAATAGCTTACTGAGCGTTTTCTTCCCTTACCGAGTTTTTCTAATGTTACAAAATATTTTCCTTCTTACACAGGTAGTTACTTCTGCAACAGCATCAAAGACACCAAGAAATCTGGAAGATGTAATTAAATACCAGGACAGAACAGAGAGCCTTAGTGTCTGAGTTTGTCAAAACAATAACACATGTATATTTTGTTTTATACAAAAATGGAAACAAGCATTATCCTGTTTAGACTGAAATATACTTAATGGAAACAAAGCCCCCAGAGTAGTCACAGAGCTAATTTCTTTCACCATGGTACAATGATACAGAAAAATTCCAGGATTTTGAGAGACAACCACCACCCAGATTTTAGTTTTGATGAGCCAACGGTTTTGGTTGACAGCGTTGGGAAGGGTAAAATTAAAACCGCTCCCTTTGTTTTAGTACAATAAAAGATTTCAATGACCCCTTTGCACAATGATCTGCACGGGCAGAAACCACCCGGAGCTTTGCCCAGAGCAGCGGCGGCTGCCCCTGGATCCCGGCCGTGCCCGAGGCCAGGCTGGACACTGGGGCTCTGCCAGCCTGCCACGGCGGGAGCTGCCCCTGCCACGCTGGGCTGGGATTTAAGCTCCTTCCCACCCAAACCACTCTGGGGTTCTGCGACTACGACCCGATTGACAAATCTAAAATGTCTTGGCCTGGGAAGTGCAGAAGCCGAAGTGGAAGCAACTCCAACACAAAGATTTAGCCTGCCAAGGCTGAGCGGTGAGGGAAGAACAGCAACACGAGCTGAACCAGCACAACATGGACTATTTTAGCACAGATCTGAGGCGAACACAGAATGAACAGGGCTCATTTTAATGGCACTCGTCATCCAGGATGCCAGATTAGATGGTTTAACACTCCTTCCTGGCCTTCAAATCTAGAATCAATGCCAAAATCCATGAGCTGCACTTCAGAGAGTCTCTCTCACGTTCCTGTGAAGGAGCTGGTGGCCAAAGCTTCCCCGCCAGACTGCTGCTCCCTGCTCCCTGCTCCGGGAACCGAGTCCCTCCCATTTCAGTCACCCCGAGAACAGAGAGGGCTGCTGAGGTCACTGCAGCGAGCTCATCACCAAACGCACACCTCAGCAAAGCTGCTGCACACCACTAGGAACCTGGAAAAGTTCAAGTTATTCTAGGCCATCTGATCAGCAATCACTTTCCACATTCTCTCTTCTGCTGAAAATTACTGGTTTAAGCATTAAAAACCTAAAAAATTAAAAATCAGATGTCTTGTGCAAGAGTTTTAACAATTTTCAGTGACTATGCAGGCCTGAAAAAACCTTCTACTTTAATAATTATGATTGTTTACAGCAGTAACAACCATATGGAGTTCCTTATAGTATTCTAGAATCTTCTTCTTCAAATACAGTGTAATTATAACACACTGGAGAAACTGCGCCATTATCTCATTTCCATTAAACTAATGGAAATTATTTACTCTTTTTTTTTTTTGTTTTCCACAGAATTAATGCACATGATGAACTGTTTTTAACTAGTCCTGAGACTTAATAATTTACACTCAATTCACAGATTTCTTGCCAACGAATTGGACTTAATGAATTCCAGCTATTTTAGGGGGAAAACATCTTTAACAATCATTACACCAAGGGAAGGTACATGGAATATCCCCTGCTTCTTTTGAAATAACAAAAGCTGCAGTCAGTGTCCTTTAAAGGAAACTCTCCAAACTTTAATCTGCAACTGAGTAGGACTATTCTAAACAAAGTAAGTGTTCATGCCTGTCTGACGGGCTCTTCCCAGAGGGTCCCGTGGCAGGAGAGTGTTTGCTGAGGGAGGTGACCCCGATTCCCAGCCAAGGAGAAGCCTCGGGTTTGCTCTGTGAGCAACATTGCTTTGCACCAGGGCAAAGCAGGACATTCACCACTGCACAGGCATGGGAGGGGTGGCTCGGGCAGACCTGCAGAAAGTGTCATTTCTAGACACAAAGATGAAGGGATTTGTGCCCAAGGAGAGCAGCGGAGCCCTGCTCGTCTCTCCCTCCCAGTCACACACCTGTACAATGCCACAGAGCTCTGCTGGGCAAACGGGGCCACCTCCCGTCCTCTGCTTCTCCCCGCAGAGGCCATTCTGGGGCTCTTCTGGAGAAGGGGCTGGGGACCACACGTGCTGCAGCACAGAGACGGCCGGTGGCACTCGGACAATCGCTTCAGAAGTTGTGCCTCAAGGAGGGAACCTGAAGTGGAGCAGTGGTCACCAGGATGAGGCTCTGCCATCAGCCAAAACCCCACCTGCTGTCCCTGTCCAGCACCCCTCAACCTGTGCTGCAACGGCAACCAAGGACACACCTTCCCCATTCCCAAAGCCTCCAGGCTCCTGAACTCGGGGAGGGGGATCCCGCAGTGTTAGACACGGGCCAGGAGGAGCTGTCCTTCCCCAGGGCCCACGGGGGCACCGAGCCAAGGTCTGCTCCCACAGGCGTCTCCAAACAGCTGCCTCCAGTTAGGAAAGAACGTTTCCCAAAGCAATGAGCAGATTGCCATAGTCCAACCGGTGTGATTTCGGGTGTTTAGAAGTGATCCGAAGTTCACGCACAGGAAAAGCACAAAAGGCAGGCAGGTGCCTGCAAACAAGCTCCAGCACGGACTGCTCAGGGTGTCTCACAGCCTCACAGACACCCCGGAGAGCAGGAACAGCTCTGGATACTCTACAGACAGGTACTTTCAAATATGAAGCCTGCTTTCTCTCTCTAACTTATTTCAGCTCTCAGGCATTAAATTACCAGGGCAGTATCAACGTCCTGTGTTTAAAAGCGAGTCCGTTCTGGAGCAACAAACGGAAACTTATCCATGGCAGGTAACTGTAAGAGAATTATTACATAAAATCACGCATACACTAACCTAAGTTTACATTCCCCTTCAATAAGAATTCCAACTACATACACTAAATGTTAACAGTATTGTGACTAGAAATGGGGTTACAAATTATTGTTCTTTTCATTGGAAGTTTGGAAATTGGGTGGGGGGAAGGAGGGAGGCTGGTTTGCACTAAATATCAGATGGGAGAATTCCCCCACTGCATTATGGTGAAAAACAGCGGCAGCTCACAAGGGCTGCGGAGACAGGCAGGACAGAAAACGTGCAGAGATGCAGAGGAACAGACAGGGAGATGTTGACAGCTGCCCTGAGCAGCTCCTCCAGTGCTGGCTGCCACCACGGCACGGGAGGCATTGCTGGGTACTGGCTGCAGCGTCCCTCGGGCCAGCAGCAGCAGCTGGGTGACCAGAGCAGGACCAGAGCTCCTGGGCTGGGCCAGGCAGTGCCCGTGGGCTGGGCTGGGCTGAGCTGGGTGTGCTGCGCTGACGGGCACAGCGCCGGGTGCCCAGCTGGGGACGTGCCAGCAGCCAGCCCCTGGTGTCACCGGTGCACTCGGAAATATTTCAGAGTCTGATTCTTCTTCTTGACAGGGAGCAGGGCTCCACTGAAAGCTCATTTAATAAAAATAATGCAATGCAAATGAACCTGAATCAGAAAAATTAGATTGATGGAAGTAGCTCGGTCGCTGTAATTACACAAGGTGTATTATTTCTTAAATTCTCTTTGCATTAAACATATACCATACATTTATCAAACATAATTAGCAGTTTAGGTGACAAGGATTTGATTTTTCTCCTGCAACAAAAAATCCTTCTACATGGGTATATACATCTGAAACGCAATATGAACATTTTCACACTATCATTGTTTGCTCCTCAAAGAGCATAAAATCAAAGATTCAGAGGGCAAAGACTGTGTGAGACTTACAAAGCAGAAGATGAGGAAGATGGCCAGGCCAGCCTTCTGTGGATTTCACGAGCTTAAAACAAAATTAAATCAGTCCCAGCTTTTAAGGCTGTTAGTCAAATAAATCATATTTGAAATCAAAATAATTGATGATATCCCAGATTTCCCTTATAATCAACCTTTACTTTTTCCAATCATCTAAATAAATTGATGACAAAACAGCAAGAGAAACAGAAGATGCAAAAGAAACTTGACAAAGTTGAATTTCCAACACAACTAAAATAATTGAGTTTTTCCCTTTCTCAGTGTTTCTTGGGGGTTTTGGACAAACGGAGGGCTTTGTTTAGGTTTTGGGTAGTCTGGGGTATTTTTTAAACAGTTTCACAGAAAATAACTGTATCAAAATAATGGCAGAAAGCACTTTCATTTTTTTCTCTTCAAATCCCCATGGACTACGTGGGGACCTCAAGTCAAAAACCTTCACTTTAGAACAATAAATAAATAAACCCACTAAACCCTTCCCAAGGCTGGTCAACTGTAGCATAAGTAATGCAAGAGGCTGAGAGATGCCAGATAAATTTGATTACTATAAAAGATGGGAATATGTTTCTTTCCTCAGAGAATTCACAAAAAGGGGTCAAAAACAAAGCAGCACTGAAAGCCAACAACTTCATTTTGCCAGCAACTCAAGGCGAAAATACAATACAATTCCACAGGAACGTTTTATCACATCGGTGCAGACACCTCCTAATCTTCTATTTCTGAAAAAGGAAAATAGCAAAGATAGAGTCCAGGCAAAATGGGGCTCTTCTTTCTTTTCTGGAAAAGGCACTCTGATTAGTATATCAATTTAGCAAAGAGTTCAAGAACTGTTTTCCTCTTTCACCTGCTACCAGTGTCATAGAGGCTCTAACACATTTCCGACAGAAAAAAAAGTAATCTTACACTTCTTGTTATTCTTCCAATTTGTCAGATTTCCAAATCATTTGTCTCAAATGCATTCAGGAGCGCCATCAGGAGAAATGAGCCATCGTCCTTTCCTTGTTAAAGGAAAACAAAGTCCTGACTCAGTGTTAATTGTTCCAGCCCTGAGTAATGGTGAGATCCAGAGATCCCCCTGCCTTGTTCCTGGACTAAGAGACAGTCCTGATTTCACATTTTTCCTCAGTAACAGATGAGCTCCTGCCAGCTGCTGTTACCACAGCACCAGTATTTTGCAAACCTCTCTGGAATTACGTTTTCCTTCGCATGCCTGAGAGTGGCATTTGATTTTTTCACATCGTGCTGGTGGCAGTCGTACCACAGGCAGCTCCGGGCCCCTCCTCCCGAGAAAACACTGCCCCTCCAGCCAGCAGGAAAGCCATTCTTACCCGAATCTATTATATTTCACCTTATTTTCATCACTTCCTCAAAGTCATCCAGTTCTTCCTATTTAGCATCCCAAACTCTTGCTCCAACCACAGCATCTCCTAGCACTGGTACTTACACAGAAGAGGTACAAATAACACGTATAAAAGAAGGTTGATCTTTGAAGGACAAGTAACTTCCAGACAGCCTGGTAAATTCACTCTAGGCACACAAACTTCTTGCACGACACTTCTTACAAACAATCTGCTCCAAAAAGCATTTTCCATGGGCTGACAGCACCAGTTGCTCTGCAGGACTCAAGAAAGAACAGCTTGCAGCACTTTCTCGTGGGTCTATTTTTCAGAGACTAAGATTCACACCCAAATTTGGCCAAAACCTGTTCAGATTCAGTATTAAATGCTTTGCAGTAATCAAGCAGAGTCCTTTACTGTGTCAAACAATTTCAGTTAAAAAAAAATACTATCTGGTTTATTCATGCTATTGCTTCTTATTTTATCATGGTCTATTACGTAATTGCCCTGCAAATATCACATAACTCCTTACTTCCTTTTTTCCATGGTATATGCATTCCAAACCCCTCCATTTCAAGTAAAGCAAAGTCTAATTTATATTTGTAATAACACAAAATACTATATACAGTAAATGATCATAAAGGTAACACCTTCATTTTCAACTTCAAGGCCAGAAGCTGTCCATGGCCTGGAATGAGGAGCCATTTCCTCAGAAGAACTAACCATGAAACCTTAACAAACACCAAAAAAAAAAAAAAAACCAAACAAACAAAAAAAACCCAAAACAAAACAAAAAAATAAAAACCCACAATAAAGAGAAAAAAACCACCAAAGCAGGATTTATGAAAGTGTTCTCAATTTCTTCAGACACTGTTTTCTCCTTTCTAAAGAACCTGATGGCACAATATAAAAACTATTTCTCTTCCACTATTGTTTTCAATAATAATGTAAAAAATCCTGACCACCAGCAATTTAAAAATACAACAAAATTCTCCGATAAGAGACTTAACTATGCAAAGACTACACAGAAAGGGTGCTGAAAGGGCACTTGTAGAACATGTGTAAAACTAAAATGCAAAAGCGTATGCAGTTACCTGTGCACACGTCCCTGAAACTCTCAAAAGTCCATTTGCAGGCTGGCACGGGTGTCTCAGACTCAGCTGCTAGGAAATGCAGAAGTCTGACTAGCCAGGATAGTGCTGCTTTGGATCCTGTGTGTCTGGTAGAACTGAAACCACCTTGCTTTTCTCTACAGGAGCCACATCATGAAACGCAGCAGGACAGCCTGGGTGACCAAGCTGGAAACAGAGAATTGCTGCCCTGGAGCTCCTGCTGCACATCAGCCATGCAAATCCATCCTTCCCCCCAGACCCTGCACTCCTGGCTCTCACTCCGCGCCAGCTCCTAAACCCACTCTGCCTCTCAAACAAACCACTGGGCTCCTGATCTTGAATCCCACCCTTCAACTTTTAAAATTCTCACTTTAGGACGGTTCAAAGCACCCTCACACCCACATGGCGCTCTGTAAAGTAGTGCTGCTCAGGCTCAGAAACCCACACAAACCTAGAAAACTGCCTTAGGATATTTATTGATGCACCATCTTGAAAGATTTTTCTAATGAATTTTGTGGCTGTGAAAGACTTCTGCCTTTCAAAAGCAGAAGAGTTGTATAAAAAATTAAAAGTTGGCATTTCTGAAATACTATTAGAAAAACTTGAACAACCTGGTCTAGGGGAAGGTGCTTCCCTGGCAGGGGGTGGAACGAGATGATTTTTTGAGGTTCCTCCCAAGCCAAACCACCCTGTGAGTCTCTGAAATAGCCTCTGCAGCAGCGATTTCACAGACATCAATGGCTCTGCTCGCCCTGTGCATCAGACAGGAATTTTTCATTTCATCCATCATTTAAAACTTACTGCAGTGATTCCACAAACCTGTCTACAAGCACCTTCTTCTTTCCCAGCCCCCTCCAACTCAGGGTATTTTGGCCAAGTAGACTACCGTAACACTGACAGCAGAGAAGCAAAGCAACACTTGGCACTGGATAATGAAGAGAAAGATCTCGTGCACTCAGGTAATACTGCATCTTGTATTTGAATACATCAAAATAAAATCACCCTGACTACATCATCAGCAAACTTACCCCAAACATCCCACAGCAAGCAACTAGCTTTAGCACACAGGCCTTTCAGTATTTTTAAACACAGATTTGCATTTATATCACATTTTCAGAAATTCCTCTCCCAGGACAGTGTAAGAGTGTGGACAAAAGCTTCTCTTCCCAAAACCACTTGTTTAGACCTCCATAGTCTGGAGCCCTTCACACAGACAGATCACTGACTGCTGCAGCTGCCCGGATAAAATTATAAAGATCACAATTATTGCTACATTTACTATTTCTGGAATAGGCCTTCAATGCTCAAATACAGAGATAAGTTCTGAAAATACAGAATTCCATAATCTACATGCAAAGACTTCAACTCACACTGTGGCCACAATTCACAAATCTCCAGACTGAGAGCTGAAAATCAGACAGCTTCCACCTAAAACTCATTGAAATAAAGCTAAAACTCAGTGTGCAAATCCAAAGCTAGAGGTTTACTCACCATTTATGAAGGACTTCTGGACTGTAGCACCTAACACAGGACACTCACTGCCTGGGCGTCAATTCAGTAATTCCTCTTCTCATTCAGGATAAATCCAGAAAGTAGCTGGCACAAAGAAATGGAAAACACACATTTAGCTGGGGTTGGATGTGAACAAACAGAATTTTGTCTTGTCCACATGACTAACAAAAAATCTTCCATAACATCCTTCTTTTCAGTCAACACCAAAACATTTCTGTAAGCACTGGGGGAAAAATTTTGATTTAAAGTAAATTAAAAGACAAGGTTCAATGATTACCTGAATATTCCTAATACTTTTAACATGCTGGAACACATGTGAGTTTCAAACTGTGGTAAGTCATAGCACTCAAATGCTCTTGAGTCAGGAGAATTTTTGTGTGTAGCACAGCATGGGAGCACAAGGAATGTTACAAAACCTAAGACCACTCAATGACAGTCTCTGGAAAGCTTCCCAAACTCCTTGTCCCCAGCAACCACCCACACAATGAAAGATTCTACTAACCACGCATAAACACAAAGGGTTCTCTAGCTCCTTGTGCAGGCAGCGTGTACCTGTGCCAGCCTGTGCTCCAGCTCAGGACCTGCAGAACACCAGAGCCAGGCCCCGGGCAGAGCCCCCAGGCTCGCAGCTGGGAGCTCGGGGGCACCTCCAGCCCCTGCCCTGGCTACCAGGGGTGGGTGAGGCACAACGGGGACAGCCCCCACCGGCTCTCCTGCACCCTGCAGCCACAGGCTCCCCACCCCTACACAGCACAAAGGAAAGATCCATAGCTCTAAACTGTTCCACTTCATCATGAACTTCTCAACTCACCAATCGATGCGGTATTGAGCAATAAACAAGCCAGAAATATTCTTGAACAGAAAAAGCAAGCCCACCCTTATTCAGAATTGGGAATCGTGCAGCTCACACGTTTTCCAACATAAGTTCAGGAAATAAAAATCTCATTAAAGCCTTAGCCAAAATTTCTAATTCATCAAAGCACCATGTTTTGAATACCAATGAATTTCATGAAAAAGCAGTGCTTTTTTTTTCTTGTCTGCACGTCTGTAAAATCCCTCTCAGGTTACAAAACCAAATCTGATGACACTGAAAAGTCTTTCAGGAACAAAGACAGACGAGTAAAACAACTACCAGATCTCTTTAATTCCATGCAAAAGTGTCAACAGCAAAATCACTGCATCTCTGCCATAGCAGAATATTAAATAGTTCATTAATATCCATTTTCCCTTCTTCTCTTTTCAGAGGCTACTAAAATTGTTTCTGTTTGATTTTACATGAGTGAAACTCCTCCCAAATGAAACAGGTACAAGGATCTTGAAAGAACACTCAAGTGCACATCACTCAAGCCCTTGGCAGGCCCGATCTCTGAGAAACAACAATAGCATCCCACTAATAACAATGACTTGCTTAAGTATTCATTTTGGTAAATAATGGAACTGAAAATTATCTAGTGATGGATTTACACTTTTACAATGCATCTCGGGGATGAACATGAATAGGGACAGAGAAATTCTGTGTGTTACAATGGCTGACACCGCGACTTCAGACCCCACCTCGCTCCACAGAACAACACCAGCTGGAAAATGTGGCGCTGCCGTTTGCAGCCTCTTACCTTTGTCTAGTTTTACTGAGAGACGTCCGATATATATTATTTGTATTACAGAAGCACTTACAGGTGCCAATTAAAACCCAAACACAGCCGTAAGTAGGCAGAAATAGTATGAAAACTGCAATAGCGTCATAGGCATTTTGATTCCAACCACAATAAATCACCCATTCCTCAGACAGTCCTTCTTTTATCCGTTACCACTGAATTTAGCATATTCGGATTTATATTTGAGGGAGCACTGACAGAATGGCCTAGGCAGCCTTTTTTATGTGAAAGTCGTATTAATATTTCCAGTGGAGGTCCAGAGGGACAAAGTCTGGTGACACAAGGCTCGCTCTCCACCACCCTCCTTGAGAAGCCCATGGAACTCCAAGACCATGTGGACCATCAGGTGAAAAATCAGAATATTTGGAGGCAGGAAGCTGACAAAGGCAACAACTTTTCTGGAAGCAATGGGAAACACTAAGTTTCTCTTTAACAAGTTAAAGATTACTTTATGTTTAAGTAACAAATGGCAAATGTTTACCTGTGACTATTAGTTCTCTCCTAGGGAGTTTATTATAAACAGTATTTCAAACACAGGACTTTAAGAGACAATGTATAAATATTTTAAATGGTAAAATATAGGTGCTGGCTTTTTTTTGTACTATGTCCAGAAAATTTGCACAAACACATCAAATTCTCCACCTAGGGAATTTACTTTATTGTTAAGTTTGCATTTAAAACAAATGTACATGACCTATTTTGGGGCTAATATAACTAAAAGGAGCCTATTTGTTGTTTATTATTTATAGAAGATTCACTTCAGATTAGGCCTTTTGCGGACGCGTGTATCTGTGTGGCATCACAAAGCATCTCCAGATCTCCCCAGCACTAAAACACACGAGGAAATGACAAGTTAGGATGTATCCAGTACACAGAGTGTTTTATAAAAGCCAAGATTAAAAGCTGGTTTTCCCTCCTCAGAAAGGGCACATCAAAGAGCCGCTACCCTGGGTAATGCATTGACCTTCTGGGGCTGATAATGACAAGTTCAAGTTCCTGGAGTTGGGGAAGATGTGGAACTAAAGTGCACTCAAGCAACCAGTCCGTCTGCTCTGTTAGAATCCCACTCACAAACCAGCCCCACACAAAGACAGAGGAAAACAGTTTAATTTTTTATTTATATAACCCAGGAGTTTTTCTACACCATCAGCATGGCTCAAAACTGCTTTCTTAGAGACTTCAATCTAAGGCACTGATTATTTCTTTCCATTTTAATAGAAAACTTGAAATTATTTCATATAAAAGGTGTCAAATTTATGAAAATAGAGATGCAAAATTGCCGCTCGTGTCTAAAATTTTGCATTTTCAGCTTTTTCTTGTAAACAGAGAAAGCATGGTAAAACAGAAAACATGGTAAAATCATATCTATTCTGTAAGAGATAAAACATCTCTTTTAAACCTTCGAGAAAATCAGAAATGCATTTTTATTCAACAATGAAGAAAAGCCAGAGTTGACCCAAATGACTGATCCTAGCAGTCATTCGTTCCGTACAGGTTTGTGGGCCGCAGTGCCTGGAGCTCTTCAGGGGCAGAGCAGAAGTCCCCGGGATGCTGCAGGCGGGACTGCAGCACGGGGAAGCAGGCTCGGCAGCTCCAGTCCCTACACAGCTGGCACTACGAACGGCACATCACAGGAGGAACTACTGCTACCCACCTACAGCTGCGTGGTAGCACATTTTGCATTTTCAAATATTTATGTTTCGAATCACACAGAGATATTCCAACCTTTACATCTTTGTTTAAGTTATATAAGACAAAAAAATAAAGTCTAAAACAAATGCTATGACTCCAGTTGGTGTAAATCAACGTGTACATCATCAGGTTTTAATCATCAGCTCATGCCAAATGGTTTACATTGAAAGATTCCTGCCAGGACAGGCTGTGAGCGCAAAGGGAATAAAATCATTCCAAAATAAATTCCCTTTTCAATTTTGCTCTAAAACAGTATTTCTAATGTCTTCTTCCTCACCCCCAATTCAATCTCATCTCAGAAACATTAATTTATTTATAAAGAGAAATTAATCATGGGCATCTCTAAAGGCCTGGGTGATTCCAGTCCAGTCAATTTTTGCAGGTTTTTGCCTCTCCTTAGAAAACACGGTGATTTTAAATACAAAACCCCACACACTGAAAGAACACTAACACTTCTGAAACAAGATCTTGAGCTGAAGTTAAGAAATTGCTATAATTAAACTTGTCCAGGAAGACAGATTAAGGTCAAACATGTCTATTAATTTTGGGTACCCAGTCCAGGCCACCTTAGACTGGATGTTTTTCCTTTGAAGCGCAGCGTTCCGCAGCATTGAACAGGTCGCTGGTGGTTTTCCCGGCGGCGTTGTCCAGCCCCGGCGCGGCCCGGCGGCGGAGCGGGCTGGGGCAGGAGCGCTGCGCTGCGCTGCGCTGCGCTGCGCTCCGGGGCGGCTCTGGCAGAGGCCGCGCTCCGCTCGCTGCTCCGCTCGCTGCTGCGCTCGCTGCTCCGCTCGCTGCTCCGCTCGCTGCTCCGCTCGCTGCTCCGCTCGCTGCTGCCGGGGGGCGCAGCCGCCAGCCCAGCGCCCCGCGCAGCGGCCGCTCCCGCCGCGGGCAGCGGAGCGATCCCCGCGCTGCGGGCTGGCCGCACCGCCTGGCCCTCCCCTTGCCCTTCCCCAGCCCGCCGGGGCTCCCCGAGCGCCGGCCGCGGGAACCCGGCACGGAAGCGGCATCCGAGTGGCCTCGGCTGGTGGCGACAGGCAAGGGACTCAGAGTTCAGCCACAGGGAACGGTTTGGGGCGGAAGGGCCTTACAGCCCATTCCACCCCACCCGTGCCATGGCAGGGACAGCTCCCACTGTGCCAGGCTGCTCCAGCCCCAGTGTCCAGCCTGGCCTTGGGCACTGCCAGGGATCCAGGCTGCTCCAGCCCCAGTGTCCAGCCTGCCCTTGGGCACTGCCAGGGATCCAGGCTGCTCCAGCCCCAGTGTCCAGCCTGCCCTTGGGCACTGCCAGGGATGCAGGCTGCTCCAGCCCCAGTGTCCAGCCTGCCCTTGGGCACTGCCAGGGATGCAGGCTGCTCCAGCCCCAGTGTCCAGCCTGCCCTTGGGCACTGCCAGGGATCCAGGCTGCTCCAGCCCCAGTGTCCAGCCTGCCCTTGGGCACTGCCAGGGATCCAGGCTGCTCCAGCCCCAGTGTCCAGCCTGCCCTTGGGCACTGCCAGGGATGCAGGCTGCTCCAGCCCCAGTGTCCAGCCTGCCCTTGGGCACTGCCAGGGATCCAGGCTGCTCCAGCCCCAGTGTCCAGCCTGCCCTTGGGCACTGCCAGGGATCCAGGGGCAGCCCCAGCTGCTCTGGGCACCTGTGCCCGGGCCTCACACCCTCCCAGGGAAGATCCCTTCCCTCTCTCCCTTCCATCCCTGCAGGCCCGGCGAGCAGTGACACCAGGCTGCGGAGCCACAAACGCTGGACCGAGGGCGGCGGCTCCCGGCGGAGGGGCCCGGGCTGGGCTGCGACCCCTGAGCCAGGGAACGACCCCGCACACCGAGTGCCCCTGAGCCGGACAATGACCCCTGTCCCGGACAATGACCCTGCACACCGAGTGTCCTGTCCCGGACAGTGACCCCGCACACCGAGGTGTCCCTGAGCCAGACAATGACCCCTGTGCCGGACAATGACCCCGCACACCGAGTGTCCTGTCCCAGACAATGACCCCGCACACCGAGGTGTCCCTGAGCCAGACAATGACCCCTGTGCCGGACAATGACCCCGCACACCGAGTGTCCTGTGCTGGACAATGACCCCGCACACCGAGTGTCCCTGTGCTGGACAATGACCCCGCACACCGAGTGTCCTGTGCCGGACAATGACCCCGCACACCGAGTGTCCTGTGCTGGACAATGACCCTGCACACCGAGTGTCCTGTCCCAGACAGTGACCCCGCACACCGAGGTGTCCCTGAGCCAGACAATGACCCCTGTGCCGGACAATGACCCCGCACACCGAGTGTCCTGTCCCGGACAATGACCCCGCACACCGAGTGTCCTGTGCTGGACAATGACCCCGCACACCGAGTGTCCTGTGCTGGACAATGACCCCGCACACCCAGGGCCCTGTCCCGGACAATGACCCCGCACACCGAGTGTCCTGTCCCAGACAATGACCCCGCACACCGAGTGTCCTGTGCTGGACAATGACCCCGCACACCGAGTGTCCTGTCCCGGACAATGACCCCGCACACCGAGTGTCCTGTGCTGGACAATGACCCCGCACACCGAGTGTCCTGTGCTGGACAATGACCCCGCACACCGAGTGTCCTGTGCTGGACAATGACCCCGCACACCCAGGGCCCTGTCCCGGACAATGACCCCGCACACCCGAGTGTCCTGTGCTGGACAATGACCCCGCACACCGAGTGTCCTGTGCTGGACAATGACCCCGCACACCGAGTGTCCTGTCCCAGACAATGACCCCGCACACCGAGTGTCCTGTCCCGGACAATGACCCCGCACACCGAGTGTCCTGTGCCGG
Source organism: Anomalospiza imberbis (assembly GCF_031753505.1). NCBI lineage: Eukaryota > Metazoa > Chordata > Aves > Passeriformes > Viduidae > Anomalospiza > Anomalospiza imberbis. The sequence goes on along the minus strand of NC_089692.1, from coordinate 20,684,819 downwards.
ACAATGACCCCGCACACCGAGTGTCCTGTGCTGGACAATGACCCCGCACACCGAGTGTCCTGTCCCGGACAATGACCCCGCACACCGAGTGTCCTGTGCTGGACAATGACCCCGCACACCCAGGGCCCTGTCCCGGACAATGACCCCGCACACTGAGTGTCCTGTGCTGGACAATGACCCTGCACACCGAGTGTCCTGTGCCGGACAATGACCCCGCACACCGAGTGTCCTGTGCTGGACAATGACCCCGCACACCGAGTGTCCTGTCCCGGACAATGACCCCGCACACCCAGGGCCCTGTCCCGGACAATGACCCCGCACACCGAGTGTCCTGTCCCGGACAATGACCCCGCACACCGAGTGTCCTGTGCTGGACAATGACCCTGCACACCGAGTGTCCTGTGCCGGACAATGACCCCGCACACCGAGTGTCCTGTGCCGGACAATGACCCCGCACACCGAGTGTCCTGTCCCGGACAATGACCCCGCACACCGAGTGTCCTGTCCCGGACAGTGACCCCGCACACCGAGTGTCCTGTGCTGGACAATGACCCCGCACACCCAGTGTCCTGTCCCAGACAATGACCCCGCACACCGAGTGTCCTGTGCTGGACAATGACCCCGCACACCGAGTGTCCTGTGCTGGACAATGACCCCGCACACCGAGTGTCCTGTGCTGGACAATGACCCCGCACACCGAGTGTCCTGTGCTGGACAATGACCCCGCACACCCAGGGCCCTGTCCCGGACAATGACCCCGCACACCCGAGTGTCCTGTGCTGGACAATGACCCCGCACACCGAGTGTCCTGTGCTGGACAATGACCCCGCACACCGAGTGTCCTGTGCTGGACAATGACCCCGCACACCGAGTGTCCTGTCCCGGACAATGACCCCGCACACCGAGTGTCCTGTCCCGGACAATGACCCCGCACACCGAGTGTCCTGTGCTGGACAATGACCCCGCACACCGAGTGTCCTGTCCCGGACAATGACCCCGCACACCGAGTGTCCTGTGCTGGACAATGACCCCGCACACCGAGTGTCCTGTCCCGGACAATGACCCCGCACACCGAGTGTCCTGTGCCGGACAATGACCCCGCACACCGAGTGTCCTGTGCTGGACAATGACCCCGCACACCGAGTGTCCTGTGCTGGACAATGACCCCGCACACCCAGGGCCCTGTCCCGGACAATGACCCCGCACACCCAGGGCCCTGTGCTGGACAATGACCCCGCACACCGAGTGTCCTGTGCTGGACAATGACCCCGCACACCCAGGGCCCTGTCCCGGACAATGACCCCGCACACCCAGGGCCCTGTCCCGGACAATGACCCCGCACACCGAGTGTCCTGTGCTGGACAATGACCCCACACACCGAGTGTCCTGTCCCGGACAATGACCCCGCACACCGAGTGTCCTGTGCCGGACAATGACCCCGCACACCGAGTGTCCTGTGCTGGACAATGACCCCGCACACCGAGTGTCCTGTGCTGGACAATGACCCCGCACACTGAGTGTCCTGTGCTGGACAATGACCCTGCACACCGAGTGTCCTGTGCCGGACAATGACCCCGCACACCGAGTGTCCTGTGCTGGACAATGACCCCGCACACCGAGTGTCCTGTCCCGGACAATGACCCCGCACACCCAGGGCCCTGTCCCGGACAATGACCCCGCACACCGAGTGTCCTGTCCCGGACAATGACCCCGCACACCGAGTGTCCTGTGCTGGACAATGACCCTGCACACCGAGTGTCCTGTGCCGGACAATGACCCCGCACACCGAGTGTCCTGTGCCGGACAATGACCCCGCACACCGAGTGTCCTGTCCCGGACAATGACCCCGCACACCGAGTGTCCTGTCCCGGACAGTGACCCCGCACACCGAGTGTCCTGTGCTGGACAATGACCCCGCACACCGAGTGTCCTGTGCTGGACAATGACCCCGCACACCGAGTGTCCTGTGCTGGACAATGACCCCACACACCGAGTGTCCTGTCCCGGACAATGACCCCGCACACCGAGTGTCCTGTGCCGGACAATGACCCCGCACACCGAGTGTCCTGTGCTGGACAATGACCCCGCACACCGAGTGTCCTGTGCTGGACAATGACCCCGCACACTGAGTGTCCTGTGCTGGACAATGACCCTGCACACCGAGTGTCCTGTGCCGGACAATGACCCCGCACACCGAGTGTCCTGTGCTGGACAATGACCCCGCACACCCAGGGCCCTGTCCCGGACAATGACCCCGCACACCGAGTGTCCTGTCCCGGACAATGACCCCGCACACCGAGTGTCCTGTGCTGGACAATGACCCTGCACACCGAGTGTCCTGTGCTGGACAATGACCCCGCACACCGAGTGTCCTGTGCCGGACAATGACCCCGCACACCGAGTGTCCTGTGCCGGACAATGACCCCGCACACCGAGTGTCCTGTCCCGGACAATGACCCCGCACACCGAGTGTCCTGTGCTGGACAATGACCCCGCACACCGAGTGTCCTGTGCTGGACAATGACCCCGCACACCGAGTGTCCTGTGCTGGACAATGACCCCGCACACCGAGTGTCCTGTGCTGGACAATGACCCCGCACACCGAGTGTCCTGTGCTGGACAATGACCCCGCACACCGAGTGTCCTGTCCCGGACAATGACCCCGCACACCGAGTGTCCTGTCCCGGACAATGACCCCGCACACCGAGTGTCCTGTGCTGGACAATGACCCTGCACACCGAGTGTCCTGTGCCGGACAATGACCCCGCACACCGAGTGTCCTGTGCCGGACAATGACCCCGCACACCGAGTGTCCTGTCCCGGACAATGACCCCGCACACCGAGTGTCCTGTGCTGGACAATGACCCCGCACACCGAGTGTCCTGTGCTGGACAATGACCCCGCACACCGAGTGTCCTGTCCCAGACAATGACCCCGCACACCGAGTGTCCTGTGCTGGACAATGACCCCGCACACCGAGTGTCCTGTCCCGGACAATGACCCCGCACACCGAGTGTCCTGTCCCAGACAATGACCCCGCACACCGAGTGTCCTGTCCCGGACAATGACCCCGCACACCGAGTGTCCTGTGCCGGACAATGACCCCGCACACCGAGTGTCCTGTGCTGGACAATGACCCCGCACACCGAGTGTCCTGTGCTGGACAATGACCCCGCACACCGAGTGTCCTGTGCTGGACAATGACCCCGCACACCCAGGGCCCTGTCCCGGACAATGACCCCGCACACTGAGTGTCCTGTGCTGGACAATGACCCTGCACACCGAGTGTCCTGTGCCGGACAATGACCCCGCACACCGAGTGTCCTGTGCTGGACAATGACCCCGCACACCGAGTGTCCTGTCCCGGACAATGACCCCGCACACCCAGGGCCCTGTCCCGGACAATGACCCCGCACACCGAGTGTCCTGTCCCGGACAATGACCCCGCACACCGAGTGTCCTGTGCTGGACAATGACCCTGCACACCGAGTGTCCTGTGCCGGACAATGACCCCGCACACCGAGTGTCCTGTGCCGGACAATGACCCCGCACACCGAGTGTCCTGTCCCGGACAATGACCCCGCACACCGAGTGTCCTGTCCCGGACAGTGACCCCGCACACCGAGTGTCCTGTGCTGGACAATGACCCCGCACACCCAGTGTCCTGTCCCAGACAATGACCCCGCACACCGAGTGTCCTGTGCTGGACAATGACCCCGCACACCGAGTGTCCTGTGCTGGACAATGACCCCGCACACCGAGTGTCCTGTGCTGGACAATGACCCCGCACACCGAGTGTCCTGTGCTGGACAATGACCCCGCACACCCAGGGCCCTGTCCCGGACAATGACCCCGCACACCCGAGTGTCCTGTGCTGGACAATGACCCCGCACACCGAGTGTCCTGTGCTGGACAATGACCCCGCACACCGAGTGTCCTGTGCTGGACAATGACCCCGCACACCGAGTGTCCTGTCCCGGACAATGACCCCGCACACCGAGTGTCCTGTCCCAGACAATGACCCCGCACACCGAGTGTCCTGTGCTGGACAATGACCCCGCACACCGAGTGTCCTGTCCCGGACAATGACCCCGCACACCGAGTGTCCTGTGCTGGACAATGACCCCGCACACCGAGTGTCCTGTGCTGGACAATGACCCCGCACACCGAGTGTCCTGTCCCAGACAATGACCCCGCACACCCAGTGTCCTGTGCTGGACAATGACCCCGCACACCGAGTGTCCTGTCCCGGACAATGACCCCGCACACCGAGTGTCCTGTGCTGGACAATGACCCCGCACACCCAGGGCCCTGTCCCGGACAATGACCCCGCACACCGAGTGTCCTGTGCTGGACAATGACCCCACACACCGAGTGTCCTGTCCCGGACAATGACCCCGCACACCGAGTGTCCTGTGCCGGACAATGACCCCGCACACCGAGTGTCCTGTGCTGGACAATGACCCCGCACACCGAGTGTCCTGTGCTGGACAATGACCCCGCACACTGAGTGTCCTGTGCTGGACAATGACCCTGCACACCGAGTGTCCTGTGCCGGACAATGACCCCGCACACCGAGTGTCCTGTGCTGGACAATGACCCCGCACACCGAGTGTCCTGTCCCGGACAATGACCCCGCACACCCAGGGCCCTGTCCCGGACAATGACCCCGCACACCGAGTGTCCTGTGCTGGACAATGACCCCGCACACCGAGTGTCCTGTGCCGGACAATGACCCCGCACACCGAGTGTCCTGTGCCGGACAATGACCCTGCACACCGAGTGTCCTGTGCCGGACAATGACCCCGCACACCGAGTGTCCTGTGCCGGACAATGACCCCGCACACCGAGTGTCCTGTCCCGGACAATGACCCCGCACACCGAGTGTCCTGTCCCGGACAGTGACCCCGCACACCGAGTGTCCTGTGCTGGACAATGACCCCGCACACCGAGTGTCCTGTGCTGGACAATGACCCCGCACACCGAGTGTCCTGTGCTGGACAATGACCCCGCACACCGAGTGTCCTGTGCTGGACAATGACCCCGCACACCCAGTGTCCTGTGCCGGACAATGACCCCGCACACCGAGTGTCCTGTGCTGGACAATGACCCCGCACACCGAGTGTCCTGTGCTGGACAATGACCCTGCACACCGAGTGTCCTGTGCCGGACAATGACCCCGCACACCGAGTGTCCTGTGCCGGACAATGACCCCGCACACCGAGTGTCCCTGTGCTGGACAATGACCCCGCACACCGAGTGTCCTGTGCTGGACAATGACCCCGCACACCGAGTGTCCTGTGCTGGACAATGACCCCGCACACCGAGTGTCCTGTCCCGGACAATGACCCCGCACACCGAGTGTCCCTGTCCCGGACAATGACCCCGCACACCCAGTGTCCTGTCCCGGACAATGACCCCGCACACCGAGTGTCCTGTGCAGGACAATGACCCCGCACACCGAGTGTCCTGTCCCGGACAATGACCCCGCACACCGAGTGTCCTGTCCCGGACAATGACCCCGCACACCGAGTGTCCTGTGCCGGACAATGACCCCGCACACCCAGTGTCCTGTCCCGGACAATGACCCCGCACACCCAGTGTCCTGTCCCGGACAATGACCCCGCACACCGAGTGTCCTGTGCTGGACAATGACCCCGCACACCGAGTGTCCTGTGCTGGACAATGACCCCGCACACCGAGTGTCCTGTGCTGGACAATGACCCCGCACACCGAGTGTCCTGTGCCGGTGTCGCGCTCGGGCCCTGCGGACGCCCCGCGCTCCTCTCGTTATCATCGCGACCTTCTTGCTTTGAACAAAGGCGCCGCTCCCGCATCCCGCGCCCCACACAAAGGCGCCAAAGACGGCACCGCCACCGAGGGCAGCCAGGGGTTAAAAACCGAGACCGCACACAAATGTTTCCATAATCAACACTTACCGCAAGCAACGCTCACAAAACTACAGGAAAAATAATCATTTTCTGCAAATAGCAGAAAAACGTTTTCTTCTTTAGGGTGAAATACCCCTTTTTTCAAGTATGTCTTAACCTTTTCTATTTCAGGTTAGCTTGGAAAACAGAAAAGAAAAGGCTACCCTGGGTTTTATTTTTAATTTGATGCATTAACAAATGAAATACCCCTCTGAAAATCCTAGAGCCTATGGCATAACTTCTTTATTGAGATAAATTCTAAAGTAGCTGTTATTTACCCAGAAACCAAAGAACAATCTGTGTTATTAAGATATTTTTCCCCAATACATAACATTATTTGTTAACATTCCTAAATATTCATTATAGAAACATGCAGCCTTTACAAAGCTGGGTTTTGTTCATTAAATTTGGATACTTGGGAGGATTCTGCGCACAAGTCAAATAAACAGATACCTGGCTAATTTTCAAGTGAATGTTTAGAATACAAATAGTATCAATCATGACAAAGGCAGGTGCTCCCTGCCTCAGTGCTGGTTTCTCCTCAGCCCCTCGGGGAGCCCACCCTTCCCCTCCCAGCCTGCTGGACCTGCAGGGAGCTCCCGACTTCTCAGCAACTCTCTCAGAGGGAAGGCAAGAGAATTTTGCTGGTTCAGGACCTTTCCTTCTTTTGAAGTTCCGTATCTGGTATTTTTAAGTCACATCCTCTTTCCCATCTTTCTGTGACAAGGAAAACGTCACTCTTTGCCCAGATACAATTCCAACAACTTCATTTATATCAGACGGTGCTTATTAGTACATTTATTTCAATCAGATACTTATTTGCATTCAAAGTTACTGCAAAAAATTTAAGTACCAGAAGATTAATACAGTGCCTTAATCTGAGCATAGTAAAGTCCAGGAGCTGATCTTGAAACCTGCACTCTAAACCTGTTGACTTTCTAAAAGCGTACACAAAAATCAAGTAATTGCAGAGAAAAACAAAAAGAAAGAAAGGATATTTTTTTTTTAGTCTGAGCCAGACTGTTCCTACCATTTATAGGAAAAACTGCTGAGTTTGCACAAGAAAATAGTATTTTAAAACAATGTCTGAGTCTACATCCCTTCCTTAAAGTAATTTTTAATGCAAATTAGTCCTTTCTAACCCAAATGGGGTTTAACCCAAGGCAGAGCTGTTGGCCACCGTGCAAACCAGTCCAGCAGAGTTTTACCGCCAGAGGAGATTGGGTCAGAGATGGCTCCTGGTGTCAGATCAGTCACTGACTGCCTCAATTACCTTTGGCAAACCATTTAACCTTTCTGTATTAATGGTTTCCTGCCAGTAGAATAGTTCTTCATCATGGTCAGGAGGAGTTTAGCCCACTAATTAATAAAAATAACTATAAAAATACTCTTTTTTAAATTCCAGTAGCTGTCTGTTCTGCAGAATAATACTGAAACCCCAAACTCCTCTGCACATTAGGTAGAAATGAGCTATTTCTAGGTAAGTGGGTGCTACTTCAGAGCAGATTTTCAGCATCCACACTCTAATGGCTTCACAAATTAAGAAGAAAAAGGCTCAGGGTTTTCTTGCAGTTCATGACTAACAACAACAAAAACAAACAGCAGTTTGTCCTGAACTGACAACTTGCCTGGTTTAGAACACTTCCCTAAGTTTTAATGAGCTAAATGAGTCTAAAAGGTATCTATTGTGAAAATCACCTTGGTCTGAACCCTTCCATGCCTTGTTTCAGCCCAAACAAACTCCAGTGCCTGGAAAACACCCCTGGCAAAGGGAGTTCCGAAGGGAAACTGTGACAGCTCGCAGCTCCACTGCAGCATCCTGACGGGCACCACAGCCATACAGTCTATTCCAGAATCATTTTTCTTTTTATTATTTCATTAAGTTGTATCTCACTAAAGTTCCTCCTAGGATCTCTCTACAGCACCAAATTTTTCATTGAGAAAACTATAAATCACAGGCCTAAATTACAATTTAATTATAAACGCCTTCCCTTCTAATGCTGCCTGGGACCTTTTACCCTCCTACATAATTCTAAAAAATGACCCCTGTCATAATTTCCTTCACTAGAATAATATGCAGAGATCTAATCCTGAATCCTGCTGTCTTATAATTTAATATAAGAGGTAATTATTATTCAAAAGATAATGTTGCAGATATTGAAAATATTCTGAAGTTTAAGTCTAAAAAAAACCTTCCCTTCGTATGTAAAAGCCTCTTATTTGACTCTTGCAAGAAAGGAAATAAATAACAAGGCTTTAAGACTTTATGCAAAATGTTAGAAATATTATTTGTAGCTGAGATTTGTCAACTATAATTTCTATAACCCTTGAACTACAGAGAAAACACTCACATGCAGCAAAAACAGGAAGGCACCAGACCATTTATTATTGATCTCTGCTTTTTGCCATAGGTTAGACAGACAGCTCTGGACTGCTGATACCCAGCTGAAAAACAGGGTTTAGGTGGCTCCACATTTTGGAACACAAAGAAGTCTAAGGTGAACCAAAGACAAAAGAAAACCAAATCAAACAAACAAAACCCACCATCATGAAACCACCTTCTTACACCTCAAATTGTATTTGAAATTGATCACATCAAAGGCACAGTTACGTTTGTGCAAAACACTCCTGTGAAGAAGTTAGATTATAACAAAACCTGAAGGAATTCGTTTTGCCAGTACTGGGAATTAGTACATTTTTCCCTAAGTCAGAAAAGCAAGGAGTAACACCATTATGTCAGTTCATCTTGCACAAGAGACGTGGATTTAATCTCAGCCCAGGAACACGGCTCTTACTGCCTGGCTGTTCCCTCCACATAGGAAGGCTTTGACCTTAAAGCCCTTTTTTCTTAAAACTGGGATTCATCAATAAAAATGTGTTTTCTTTCAAGTTAACTCTTAGGGTATGCAGGGATATCTACCAAAGAGGGGAACTGAGTGCAGCTGGAGCAGGAGAAGGTGAGGATGAACATAAGGAGAGAGAATTAACAGAAACAATTCAAGTACAGTAGAGTAAAAGTCACAAAACTGGAATGTTTTCTCTGTTTCAAATTCAGGGAGCAAGCCCCATTTTTTCAGGTAAATGAGATATCAAATGAGCTTTAATGCTTTTAACCATATCCAGCTCCATCAGTGAGAACAAATAAAATCCCCTAACTGACAGATTCAACATCCTGAAGAGGGAGAGGCCAGGGAGGTTATCAGAAAATGGGGTTCATAAGAGGTAATTACAGCCTGTGCTCACCCTGCTTAGGTGAGGCAGAACATCACGATACGGCTCCATAAAAATCAAACTATATAATGCAGAAGCACCAGTTTACTGCTCTCTTTGGTTTTGCTTTGGGAGCAGTTCATTTAAGACATAATAAATTGAAGGTTTTTTTCTCCTGTCCCTCCATAAATCCAGGGACAGTGCAAATGAGGAGGTGCTCATTATGGACAGAGGAAAGGGGCTCCCCAGACAGTGACACGAGCTGGGAGCACTAAGGCTCTCATTAAAGGGAGCCCTGTGCCTTTTGTAATAAGGAATATTACTTAATAACACTCCAAGCATGGTTCACTTCATACTGCTGGAGCGAGCTTTTGGGGGGCAGTGAAGGGGAAAAGAGGGAGCACCCACAGCACCACAAACATCATAAAAGCAGAGATGGAGTTTTGCCTGTAACAAATTAATAATAAGTAAGGCAGTGTCACCGACTGCCTCTAACTGAATGGCTTCACGCAACACACGGATTCAAGGATCCTACGGGGATTCATGGAAGGTGTTAGGCTTTACTCCTAAATGAACAAACAAAACCAGACTGGAGGGACACAGGTAGAAAATAATTTCAGTTCTCAAAGCAGAAGGATAACGAAAGGTTTGAAGCCACCACCAGGGCAATTGGCCAAGAAACCACTACTATTAACACATTACCACATCACGAACTTTCCCTAAGAAGATCTTGTGGTTATCCCTACAGAATTTAATTCCGGTTTTGCCAAACCATCACTCCCACCTGTCAGACTACTTTGAGTTGTGCAGCTATCACTGAAGGTACTCACTAGCTCAGCTTTCTGTTGTCTGAAAGCTCAGTAAATGTATTTCCTACTCTGTGATTCAGCTCATTAAAGCAAACACTGCAGTGACCCAGGGTCAGGGCAGACCCCTGCCAAAACTCAGTGTATACCTCCTTGCATTCTGACAGTGATGAGTTCACCCTAAAAATGATTCTTCAGCCCATTCTACACCGCTCATTTCAACCAAATTTCCTGAGCATGCTAATAAATAAAGTCATGTGAGGAGTGACAAAAACCTCCCTGAAGTGGAGATCTACGACAGCGAGTGCTCCTTCCCTGCCCACACCTGTTATGGTTCCATACAAGATGCTGTGTTGCTTAGACAATATTTTTTCTGTCAAGTCTGTTTGTTATTCGTTCCCTTGTCATCTTCCAAGTGCTCACAAATAATTTGGTTGCTTTTCCCAGAGTTTCAGCAGGAACTGGAGGCTACCTGACTGGTTTGTTGTTCCTGTCTAAAGGCACTGAACTGTCTTCCAGGATTTCACCTTCCCTGTACAGGTCTTCAAAACAAGCCAACCTCCAATTCTCAGTTTGTTTAGGCTCTACATACACTTTTATTGGGTTTTGAAACCAACAGTTCTGACAACAGCTCTCTTGGACACTTTAAGCTGTTTCTTCTCTCTTCAGGACTCAGATCTCACCCCTTTGGCAAAGGCATTAATTATGGTAACTGCTGTCCCATGGGCAGCTTCAAGAGAGACGATACAGAAACTTTTGGCTGTCTCAAAATTCTCTTTGCTCTTCACTGAATGGTGATCCTACACTTCTCTTTATTTTCCCATTCCTCATGCTCTTAGCATTCTTATTCTTGCTATTTTGATACATCTTGCATCCTATTTGATGATTTGGCCTCTCTGGTTTTATCACTATGTGCTCTGCTGTATTTTTATACTTATTGACGCCAGTCTGCAAGGTGGTTCCTTACACCTGGCATCCATCCTCTGCACTAGGACAGTTTGCACTCGATAAAAAGATCCCACTTATGCAGTTATTCAGATTCCAGGTCTGAATAATTCCCAATAATTGCCACATTAGGTGTCCAAGACTTTCACTGTCACTGAGTATTCTTACTTTCAATTGCCCACTAAACTCAAAACTTGCTGCCCTTTTGTCTGTGATGGCCCAAGCAGTCTTGGCTTGGCCTTCTGCCTTCCTTTGACACACCTGCTCTACATTCCAGCAAGCGTTGAAGTTTTTTACACTACTGGTATATGGGGGACTAACAATAATGTCACTTTTCTCCTGTCTGTAACTGGAGGCCACAACAAAGAGAGAAAATGCAAGCCCAGGCCTGCAGTCGTTGCTGATGGCAGCACTTACTCACGAGTCCAAGAACATCCATTCCTCCAACTCTGCAGCAGTACTTTTGCAAATGGAACCCAGCCCCAGCACATTCTCTCTCCCATTTAATAGGCTGCTTTAAGAGCACGTTTACTTAGTCCTCATCAAACACGGGTAATTGACAGCTCTCCACCCCCAGCATCCCCACTCCGAGAAGGCCTTTTCCCCAGGAGCCGCCTCAACCAACCTCAAACACTTTATTACTGGTCAATTTGGGTTTCCTGCCCACTGTAAGTGGCAGTGCTGAGGGTCTCTAACTCTCTCTTGTCTCGCTAATCAATATAAGCAGTCACTTCCACGGCGTTTCCCTGCTACTCAGCAAGAAGGAGGAGAGAGTGCCACGGGTTGTAAATAGCAGAACAGCCTCAGTGTTACATCAGAAAGTTAAACTCCAGAAACAGGAACCTGCTTTTATTTTGGACTTTTGGGTTTCTTTTGGGATTTTCTCTGTTTTAAATTTTTCCAGGCAGAGCAAAGCACTGCACTTGGTTTTATGCCATTCCCACTAAGAGCCTCCTCGGTGGGGAGGGTCACAGTTACCCTCCCAGGAGCAAAACTTCTCTGGGAGCAGCACGTGGCTGGAGACAGCACCAAGAAATTCCATAAAGTGCCAACCACAGCTTTACAGTCACCGCGTTATGGGTATGAGAGAGTCAGGATTAAACAATTATTGCCTGGAACTAAGGCAGTAAAATTTGTTTATGAGGTAAATTTTAACAAGAAACAAACAGTTAGTGTTGTTTATAAGCAAACTCGAGCTGTAAAATCCAGGGAATGCTTTGTAAATGCCCGTCCATGGGCCAGGTGAGGTCCTGGAGGGAAGCTCCCTGCTGCTTGCAGCTGGCTCTCACACGCACAGTGTGACCAGCTCCAGGTGACATCAGAGCCAGTGGCTTTGCCCAGGGATGGCAGGGACAAAACCTTCACTTGCTGGCAAAGGTGTTTCTTCTCACAGGCCTTCCCTTCCTGCACGGAACGACCTCCTTGTCCTACCCACTCCCAAAACAGCCACAATGACTACTCGCAGTATTCTGGTATTGTTTAGGTTTGAAAAGGCTTCTAAGCCCCTCAAGTGCAACCGTTAACGCAGCGCTGCCAAGGCCACTGCTAAACCATGTCCTTGCCAAGAGACAGAAGAGCAGTCTATGACCCAGCGGCAAGTAAGGCAAGCAGAGCCTGCGCGAGGCCCCTCTGGCCTAGAGCAGAGGGCTTGGATCCAGTCCTGCATTCAGTATAGTCTGGTTCCCCACTGCCACCTTGTTTAAGAGGAATGGCCTGTATTTTCACTCAGCACTGCAACGTACTCTGTTCCAATGAAATCATTTCATCAGGCTGAGCCCCAGGAGGACGCTGGGGTGTCCCCGCAGCGCAGCACGAGGAGCAGCCTCAAAGCTGGCTCTGGTGGCAGGCAGCAGAGATGGAGTATCCACACTTCCACACCCCAGCACAGGATGGTCCAGGGATGCTGCACATGTGGAGACTAAAGACCGGCCCCTGGAAAGCCAGAGCCAAAGGCTGATGGGGAACAGCAGGGACACAGATGTAGGGCCAGAGCAGTCCCTGCACCTGGCCCTGCAGCACAGCCACCCTTCCACCTCCACGGCCACCCAGTGAGCACACACTGGCTGGGCAGTACCCAGGAATGCTCCTACTTTCATTAAAACCCTCTTGGCATACTTTGAGGAAGGAAGTCTACCTTTGCTGATCCCACTTTACTCTTCCACAACAAGAAAGAAATAAAAAACCTGGGGGGAAAAATGTAACATTATTATTTTTACTGCACACACGCAAGAAAAAAAAAAATCTTTAAAAGTGAGTATCTGCCTACTGCAAAGTATTGAGGTGAAAAGGGAGGTGTTACCATCCCTGTTCCCCCAGGATCTCTTAGAGCGTGTGTGTTTCTGTGGTGGTTGGCTTGTGGTTTCGTTGTTCACTACAGTTTCCCAGAGCCCTATATTTTACTGAAACATAAGTACAGGCCCACCAATTTGCTGACAAGCTGATCTATTGGCTCTAGGACACTGAGGGGAATTATGCTCCTGCCGCCCTGATGCTCTCCTTTGTTTAGAAAAAGAAGAGAGAAAGAGAGAGAGTGAAAAAAAAAATCCTCAATCGTTTAGTACAAGTCATTTTACATGCTGGGATAATGAAGTATAAAAATGCCTTCAAAGGACTGATTTCCTACTTTTAACTCACTACCAGCCGAGCTCTTTGTGAGGCCCTCTGGAACATGCATTCCCAGCCCCACTCAAACAAAAGAGCTGCGAATTCATTAAACTATTTAATTATGCCTTTTTATTTTTCTCCATTAGCAAGCCCTGCCAGTACAAAGTAAATAAAGCCACCATGGTCTTTCCCCAGCAGACACACTGACTGTTTTTATTCTTTATTCAGTTTACAATATAAAGGGCTATTTTTCCCCCCTCCTCCTATTCTTGGCGAGTTTCCTAATACAAGCCCTACAAACAGAAGCATCCAACTGTACATGCGACGCATGGAAGCCGGGAGCAGCACTCAGCATTGCGAGCACATACCCCAGACAGCTTTCAAAGTACCAGCAGCCAACGGCAGCCTAGCAGCACTTTGCAGCCAACGCGGAAAAGATATTAGCTTTTTTTTTATACTCTAGTAAATTTGCTTTTTACATCTATTTCTTTTCAGAAGGGCTTGTTATTGAGCTTACTGTCCACAAATTCCATTGATCTCAGGCTGTGACTCAATCCATATGCTCACGCTTTGACACCAGCACAGCAAGCAAGCGATACAAATCCTGTTCAGGCTACAAACTTATTGATTTTATAGATTTCCCCCAAAGTTGTGATAATGATATATCATTGTTAAATTTGGTAGAACAAACTGCTTTCCCAATCTGTCAATGCGAGCATGAAAACCAATTCACAGCCTTGTTTAGAAGGCTTTCCCTTCAGAAGAATAACTACTGCTGGCGGAGGCAGATCACCAACACCCCGCCGCTGGCAGCGGGGTGATGGATGTCACCTTTCCAGTTGCCCTTTCCTGACCCACAGCCTGCTGCGTTCCCAGACTTGCCTCCTGGTTATGAGAACCACCCTTATTTTTCAGAAGCCTTTCTCAAATTCATTATTTAAAACTTGCAGTAGATGTAAACCGTAATAATAGCTTTTAAACATATTTCCTTTAAATATTTTAGATGCATTAAGATGACATGAGAATTATTGATTTTAGCAAATCACTTTTGCTTGTTCTGTTCCTGGGCTCAGATAAATGGCAAAGCCGTGCTTTTCCCTTCCATGAGAGGGAGACAGAACACTGGCTTAAAGAGGAGTGGCCTCACTCCCTGCTCCACCACAATTCCTCAACCTCCCAACAGTGGGAACAACGGAACGTGTTCCTTCACAGACTGCCTTGCCCTCCAAACCCACTCGGGCGTTCTCCTCATGGCGTCCCACTGCCAAGGCAGAAACCTGATCCACCACATCTCCAACCAGCGAGCACGGGGCCGTGCCAGAGGCATTAGGAAGACGAAACTCAAGCTGTTTCTCAGGTTCTGAGAACGCGATGTGAGAAGCTCATCAGTCCTTCTGTGCTTATCACAGGACAGAAAGGCTCTCACCAGCACCACGTCTGCAGGGTGCAGGAGATGGACACAAACTGTAAACAGCTGTTGTGTTTTTAACAAACCATGAAATAGCTCCAACAAAACCGTTTGCTGGAATGACAATGTCAGCTTTCATTCCCACATTTCCCTCCAGCTCTGAAGCAACTATTAGGCCTCCAGAAGGGGACCCAGAAATCATTAACTAAACACTTGCCAAAGAAACTGAATAATAAGGCAATACTCACTAATTTAAAAAACTGAATTTAGGTAATTCATGCAAATAAATAGTTTCTCTTGCAAACCTTCTCTTTTCCAGCCCAGCCTTTCCATCTGTTATTTATCCATCTTCACTCAACATCCATCTCTTAGTGCTGGAAAAGCAGCTTAACCCCTCCGACATGATGTCACTGGCTCAACATACCCCACAGAGTGAGAGCTTCACTGTGCTCTCCCCAGTCCTGCTGGTGATACGTGCCCACATCTGGCCACACAGCCCCGAGCATTCCACCGTGTTCCTGGGACAACAGCTCGGAGACACGTTTTGAAGGGCCGAACATCTCCCACCAGTGCCTGTCCTTTCACGTCTGATTTAATTCAAGGTGATAGGTGCTGAACTCTTTTACCTACCATGGCTTTTTCTGAACTTGCTGAATGCCCTTTCCAAATATGTCTTTGTGAAAAGTCTTTCTGAACTTCAGGGCACTTGAAATTCAAGCACCCACCTGCATTTTCTCTTCTGTCTTCCAACTCTGGTAAGAAACAACAACTCTGATATACTTCTCATTCATCTGTGGTATTTTCACTGTTTCCTCACTTCTCAGGCTAAGAGAAAGGTGACAGAACAGCACAAATTCAGATATTTTATTATCATGTCGCTGAGGAGCTATGCTTCATGCTTCTCTTTCAGAGCATGGGCACAAAGGGTCTCACAACAGCAGACTGTCTCTTTGCTGGGCAGAGGAGCTTCTGTCAGTGACAGAATCAGCATTCAGCTATTGCTGTTGGAAGAAGTGAAGACCTTAAGCCAGAAGTGTCATCATGAACTCACTCGTGTGATGGGAAAGCTGAGACTTGGTGAAGCTGTAGGGCTGGGCAAAGGCCTCACATGAAACCAGTGGTAAGGTGGTGCCTCAGAGATGGAGACCCTCACTCACTGTATATTACACCCATTCTGGATCATGTCAGCTCATGTTTCCTTCAAGAAAAGAGATTCACAAAGGGAATGTCCTCTCATATTCCTCATTATTCCTTGTTTACGGGACAAATAATGGCTTTACTCCAGCCAGTCCCTGCAGTAGTAAAGGCATCACAGGCTCCTCCTGCTCATCCTGATGACCCTCCATATCACCTGATATTGAATTTACATGAGCCCCACAATAGGAAAAACCTGTTCTTGGTGTTCTGTGGTGTTCCCACTCAGGGTAACAGAATATGGAGGATTAACATCATGGTTCCAGATGATGACAGAAGGGAACTGCTGTCTCAGAAAAAATTAAGTCTGGATGTGTAACAGGAATCTAAAGACATCCAAAGAGTACAAGTACATCCAAAATTATCTTAATTCCTTCCTTGCTCTGTGCCAAAGCAATCTGTTTGGACAAGCCGCAGAATCTCTGCCTTCAATTTACACTTCTGGAAAAATAAGTCTTTCCTTTCTCGCATCCCACTCTTTCTCACTTTCCACATCCCCCCCCCAAAAAAAAGGGAGAGAAAAAGGGAAAAAAAGCCCTTCCTGATAATTGCACTGGTCCAAATGTGCAGGGCTTTCATACAGAATGATGGCTTCCCTTGTCTCCTGCATTTGTTCATCTCCTTTGGGAGGAGCAATTTACAGAAAGCATTATCGATTTTTGCCATAATAGGTACAGAGATGCCTCACTGTCCCCGCTCAGCCAGCTCACTCTCTGCATCACAACTGTCAGGCCAGTTTGTGAAGACCGTCATTATTTTTTTTCAAGTAAATCCATCACAGGAGTGGGGGAAAAGTGATGAAAATAAAATTATTTTCACCTTGCCATAAAAAAGAATGGCCGTGTTCCCTAACAGAAATAAGTGCAAATGCTGTCAACTAAGAGAGCGGAAGGGAAATTCAAAGCAAATAAAAGTGGGCTGGGGGGAGGACGGGAAGGGGGGTGCGAGGAGGCATGGCAGGAGCTAATTTACTTTGAACACATTCTGGAATTTTCCTGTTAAAGCCACTATTTACAACTCTTCCAGTTGTTCTTCATGTTCTCATTTCTCAGGAAGTGCTGAAATCTATACTTTGTACAGATATTTACTTTGGCTTTTAGGGTGTAGAGGAGATTGCGGGTTTGGGGATGCAGTTATTAAATATTATTGGTCTGGGGGATGAAATGTGCCGTGAAAGCTCCCTGTGAATGCAGACCACCCACCCGCCCCGGGATTACCATTGCTCTCGCTCCTTTGTGCGGGGCTGGGGGCTTCTCCCACTCCCCGTTCTCCAGGGCAGGCTGAGGCCACCAAACTCATTCTGTCCCTGATCAGCATGTGAATGTTGTGGGACACTTACTTCAAATATTTCTGAAGCTAAAAAAGCCTTTTAGAAATCACATCTAAAAACAAACAATTCCCCCCTGCCCCTCGCCTGCATTACTGACTCTCCAACAAGCCCTTTGGTATTCATCCCTCCTCCTTGATTAGTTTTTGCTGTACCCTTCATGTTGGTCACTTATCTCACATCTTGAAGGTCACACTCTGTACTCCCCTATTCCAGCCACCCTGGCTTGCTTTTTATTCCTGAAGACAGCCTTGTTTTGGGCTCAGAAGGTTTAATCCAAGAATTGGCTCTGGATCTAATTCCCAGATCCTCAGTTCATTAGCCATGAAAAGTGATAGCTGCTTAAGATTTTTATGAGCCATTGTTCCAAAGCAGGCCACAGAAACGGCACAATTACCCAGTGCAGTGCACAAAGCCCAGGCTGCCTCTGGCACTGACACGAGGAGCTCGATAGCAATCAAACAGCTTAATGAAAAGCAGCAAGTTTGCTCTTGGTGAGGAGCAAGGGATCTGTGAAGTTTGTTTCCAAGTGGTGCTTTCTGTAAGGACACTTGTTAGGACAAAATTTAAATCACCCTACCCCATCCTTCAGGAGCACTGGTGCTAAAGGAGACACAGCTTGGCTTTTTGACCCTTCCACACAAGCACTTGTGAACATCACAGAGTGATGGGTTGAGAAAGGATTTAAAGACATTAAGCCCAGCTGTTTCCCCAGCACTGCCAGGGCCACCGCTAACCCATGTCCCCAAGTGCCACATGCACATGGCTGTTAAATCCCTCCAGAAATGGGGACTCCGTCACTGGCAGCCTCTGCCACTGCCTGGTCATCCTTTTCATGAAGAAATTCTTCCAGATGTCCAACCTGAACCTCCCTGGCACAGCTTAAGGCTGATTCCCCTTGTCCTGTTCCTTGTTCCCTGGGAGCAGGGAGGAACCCCGAGAACAACTGGACTTCTATTACCTCCAGCATTTAAAGCTCATGTGTCCTGTCCCTCTGGCAATCAAGCAGATTTAGACAATAATACTGAAACTTGAATCCACTGCAATTAGGCCAGGCAAATAGTGAGAAAACCAGCAAGGTGGCTAGACAGAAACATCAGAGGATTGCTCCCAGGCAGGGTGCAGCGGAAGCCCAGGAACAGTCCCGTGTCCAAGTAATTACAAGGATGTGATGCAGGCCAGCAAAATGTAAGAGGTTTAGAAGTAAAGTGGGTACTCTGCTGAGTGGTGGATTAAGAATAAATGTAGCCAGACCCAGCACAGCTCCAGTGCTTTCAGCAGCCCCTGGGGGCCAACAGAAATCCCACCTGCCTGAGCTGCCATGCCAGACAGCGCGAGCTGGGCTGAGGGCACCCTCCAGGATCCGCTCCCAGGTCCTTCCATCCTGCCTTCATCCACCTTGTGGCCACCCAACAGCTGGCTGGACCATGTCTGAGCTCGGCAGCATGTCCTGGACAAAGGGATGTCCCAGTGCCTGCATCTGCTGTCCTCACTCCTCAAGGACAGCCCCCGTGCCCAGCACATCCCACCAGGCTGCAAACCCAGCGAGCTGCCCCTTGCAGAGGGAATGCCCTGCCCCGAGACTGCCCACCCAGAGAAGCAGCACCCAGCCAGCTGAAACTCACGCCTCAGATCACCCCACAGCGACCTCCCCATGTGAGCCTTTCAGGACTGAGGACAAGCAGCAGAGCCTTGGCACCGTGTGTCCTTGGACCCACAGTCATCACAGCAAAACCTTTGTGTTCTGCAGGTATTTCTGGTCTCTTTCTCACGGGACGTATTTATATAAAAGCTCCTATATATTAAGAAAATGAAACATAAAGCAATTGCTGGGTCATCCTAGCTACACATGCATGAACATGAGATGATGCTGCTGCTCTCAGTAAACAGCCAGCGCCTTTCATGGGGGAGCAGGGCTGCCATGATTCTGGTGGGTCCCTTCCAGCTCAAGATATTCCATGAGTCTAGGATTTCATGGGAAAAAAGTGAGAGCTGGGAGAGCAGCAGTGATGGGGACTGCAGGCACAGACAGGCCTGGCAGTGCTGCACTCTCCCTTTGGAGCTCCACCGCCCCCAGAGCCCGCAGTGACACCCCACCCACGGGCTTTGCATCTGCCTCAGGATCTATAGAAATTCAAACCCTGGTTTCTCACTAGAAAGCAAGAAGTAAACTTTGTCATACAGATCAAACACATCAGGACAGATTTGCTAGTTTATTAATTGTATCTCACACTCTCTGCTGTGCAAACAACAGGGCAAAATCCTGTCAATAAATTCCCATCCTAGGGGAAACGTTAGTTGAAATTAGTTTAGTTTGTTCCTTTGCTCTAATGAGTACATGTGAGATTGTAACTGTTTCTAACTCTCTGCTCCCTCTGTCCACACTGAGGGCCGTGTCAGGGCAGGTGGCCACCTCCTGGCTCTGTCATTTAGCCAATATTGAGCTGCACTTCATTCCTACATATGTTCAGACACAGCCATCCCCAGCCGGAACAGATGTACCTACCCACGCATATGTGGCTGCTGGTTAATGCAACAAGCACAGTAAAAACAGGAGGACTGGGAAAATTTGGAAAACAGCCTGCAGAAAAACAGCTTTCATTTAACTTTTTAATTTTAAACTATATTAAATTAACCATGATCACAAGAAGAGTAAGTGCTGAAACCAAACAAGTTCAAGGGTTTGACGCCAATGTTTACATTTGGGAACAAATGGGATTTCACTGCAGACTCGGAACACGTGCAGACCCGCCCCTCTTCCTTCCAGCTGGAGCATTAAGTGTGGCTTTGCTCTGAAAAATCACAAGAGAAATGGCAACTTCATATTCAAAGGTTCCCTCCCCACGTGTAAACACGGTCAAGTCCATTGACTTTAGCAACAAAACAGCTATTTGCCAAATTTTTGTGATCTCACATCATTGCGGATACTAATAAATGTGTAGCAATACTCATGCCACGTTCTCCACATTTACTGAGCTCTCATCAGTTCTAACTGAAGGGGCAAAGAGAGGGACAAGGGAAATGTCCAGGTCCAAGGACATGCTCACACGAGTGACTGACATGGATCTTACCTGAGGTGATCCACCTGCACCAGTGCTTGCTTTGGCCAGACAGTATTTGCTGGCATCTCCCAAGGCTTTTCTTTTTCCCTTTTTTTTTTTAAGAGACAGAAATTAATTTCTCACATGTCCCTCTACACTCCCTGAGTTTGTCACTACAGGCAATCCAGCTGTTATCAAACCTGTATTTTAACAACTTTGTTTCTTTTCATGTTTTGTTAAGTCTGACGGTGTCATGCCACGGTTCTCACCTACACTTCAAGCACACTGTTACCATGAAACAAATAAAATATAAAGAGAAATTAACAGAACTGCTCATCTTAGAAGAGATAAATAGAACCGAGCACCTAATTTAAATGTATATTTAAGTGAGCAAATAGGGTGGGTGATGCACCCTCCTTGCCGACAAAAACACATGAATTTCCATGGGTTTGGTGGCCCATGGAGAAGAAGTTGGAAGGAAAAAAGAAATATCTCTGGTTTTTGGGTGGAATTAAACTAGGAAGGGAGTACATAAGAAAGCAGGTTATTTGTGGAAAAACACTAGGGCAGAAATTGAGTCTGCTGTGCTGCTTTGTGCTCAGCCTCTGGCTGTCCAGCTGGTAACCAGATCATGTGGAACACAGGCCTCCAAAAGGTGGAAAAAGATCTGAAATATGAAGCACTGCTGTTTTACTGCTAATTCAATAGGGAAAAAACCCTATAAAATATTAAAGAAAGTATTTAAAAATATATTAAACACAATTTGTACCATAATAGCTTAACCTGACATCAAAACGCAGCTTACAGCTTGTTTGTGCCGAGTTCCAGAGTGCGGCTAACGGAATCACAGGCGGAGCGTTCCACACAGCCTCCAGCGTTCGGCAAAATAGGATTTGGGCTTCGTTAAAACAAATTCCAGGTGGAAAATTGGGCATGCTGATAAAAGCAGTGCAGGAAAGAGTGTTAGCTCTGATAGGGTAGGATGGGTATTGAATTCACTCTTAACATTACAAGACTTAATTAAAGAGGTTGACCTGAGGACCCCAAGCGGCGCCGAGCTAAGAGAGCCATTCCTGCTCCTGTGTGGTGTTACCAAAGTTAATTCTCATTAATATGACTCCAACTGGAACACGTAGAGAAACATCCTAATTCAGGGGTGAAGGCTGCATCACTGCTCACCAACAGAAATAAAGAACACAAAGATGCAGATAATGCTTCAACAGCAGTGTATTCAAATGCAGTTCTCATCCAGGGAAGACTAACTTTTATTTTTGGATCAGAATGTTATGTAATTTCCCATGGACATGCACAGCATTGACTTCCAAATGACCCTTCTTATTGCAAAGGGGACCAAAAGGACAGCATGAGGGCTCAGGAACACCTTTTGTCTTTGAAGCTGTGGCTCAGTGATGCTGGTTCTCAGCAGCAGCCACACTGGCTGCTACAGCATTACCATTCTTTTTAAAGAAAAGCCTAAATTAATAGGTATTTTTAAGACAAATTCTTCTGTGATTAATTTTTTTGGCTGAACGTCAGTCATGCCAACCGCCATGCCTGTGTTGGACATTGGCACCTGCTGTCCCTCACCCCCTTCCACTCACTGTGCTCAGGGAAACCAGCAAGAAACCACAAAGATTCTTCAGTAAGACATGGAGAGGAAGAGACTTTTGTGAGGGGTGAAAATCCTGGGTGACAGGAAGGCATCCCTGCCTTCATCCCAAGGGAAGATGAACTGTTAGAATTCTGTGTTTGAAGGCCACCAGTGTTAGACTGCACTGGGTCCCTAATGCACTTCCAAATAGGTTGTTTGGCCCTTGGCCGTGTTGGGACAGGGAGAGATGGGATCAGAACACGCCCATGGCTGTGTCCCGGCCCCTTTCGCACAGGGACGGACCTACAGCTATGGATGAGGTTTCCTGCTCAGCTGAGAACATTCAGCTTGTCATCCTTCACCTCTGCAGAACCAGGATATTTTATTTCATCAAACTAAAGCAAAGATGTGATGAAAATGTTAGAAATCATACATCTCATAACATCTGCAGAAGTTGAGGTGCAACAAAAAAAAAAAAAAATTATTTCCTCCTTTGAGAACTTCCTCATACACCAAACCAGGCCCCCATCAAAAGCTACAAAAAGAATTTCTGAACAAAACCACCGTGAGCCTAAACAACATCTGGCCAATCAAATTTACAACAATAGAAAAAGCGCAATAAAAGTTTACTTCTTTTGAAGAAGAAAGACTTATTTTTAAAAGCTTTATATACAACCCTGAAATTAGGGTTTCTAAACCAAACCTCTCTTCAGCTGCAGGACTGGACAAAGACAAGGAGCAGATGAGAGTCAGCCTCTAACTGTGCTCTGCCCTCAGCTAAAACCTTCCTCTGCTAATCCTTGGAAAGACCAAAATGAAGAACGCTGTCAGCAAATTCAAGGCCGTTTCTTGTCACTTGCCAGTCCACAGTGATGCTCTGAGAGCCTCCTGGATGGCCACCACCACCACGCTGATGGGCCACCTGGGGCTGGAGCCCAAGGAGCTGTGAGTGTGGGAGCGTGACCGGATCTGTGCGCGATCGCTCCGATACATCACACACACAGCACTGAACTGCAGCTCTGCTCTCCTGCAGTTACTGCAGGGAGAGCACAAACAGCTGCACTGGGTCCCTCAAATGCCCACTCAGACCCACGTCCAGCATCCAACAGCCTTCAAAGGGGTGCCCAGGAGCAGTGTAAATAGAGCAGGCAGTGCTCTTCCCCCAGATGCCCTGCTCCAGCAGCGGGGCCCAGGCACCGCCCCAGAGAGAAGGGAAGTGTTCGGTATCCTGGATTTCTCTTGCTGTGCATGTGCCCAGTCTGCCCTGGCACCCACACAAACCTACAGTGTCCACCAGGTCTGAGGGGCAAAAAAAGGGAACTTCCATCTCCCTTTCTGCACTACCTACCCTGTTCGGTAAATTTTGTGCATAGCTTAAACTTTACGATTTTTCCAGTGCCCCTCCTCAGGAAGCCATTCTGATGGCAGCCAGAATCCCAGTTTAACTCCATGATTTCCCCTCTTTACTGTGAGAGAAATTAATGGAAACTTGTTTTTTGGAAAAGCTGGAATAAATAGCAAGGAGGCAAGGGCTGTCAGTGTTGTCTTCCCAAGGTAAAGAAGTAATTCCCACCAAAAAAGAAACCCTGTCTA
Source organism: Anomalospiza imberbis (assembly GCF_031753505.1). NCBI lineage: Eukaryota > Metazoa > Chordata > Aves > Passeriformes > Viduidae > Anomalospiza > Anomalospiza imberbis. The sequence continues at coordinate 20,661,170 of NC_089692.1, read as the reverse complement.
ATATCTCCACCAATTTCCAGTTGCCCAGTGCTTCATCACACCAAAAATGAAATGATGGGCTCTTCATCGCTGTGGGTTTTGGAAGAAAAGAATCTAAAGAATCCAGAGTGATCCATGTACTTGCTTTGGCTAACAAAGGACAGAACCATAGATCTGATTATGCAAAGATTACTAAAAACCCAAAGAAACGTTTAAAACCCCAACAAGCCTGTAATCTGCATAGGTTGACTGCTGCTGGCCAGAATATAAGCATTTTTTGGAGCTACAGAGAATGACTTCCCTTCCCCTCTAAAAGTTATTACCGAGCTTATCCTGTTTGATATTAAGCATTTATTACTATTCCGTATTTGTATTGTGGCATCATCTTCAAGTTCTGTAGCAGTGGAAGAAACTACAGGAACTGCCTCTGGCAGTGCCAAGTTAAACATGCAGCATGTCCAGGGCTGGACAGGTGACGGGAGAGCACGGAGCACCCTCAGCTGGCTGAGAGCAACTCCCCCGGGAGCTGCAGGGCTCCTGGCTCCCGGGGGCTCGGGACTGCAGGCTTCAGTGGGCACCGAGGGGCTCAGGAGGGGTGAAGGAAGGGAGGGCAGTGCCTCTGGGGACTCGCAGCGCTTTTCTCACCCTTTAGTGACGGTACGGGAGAAGGTGCAAAAACACTCATCAGAAGAACGAGTAATTGAAAAGGATGAGGAGGGTGGGCCCCCACCCCGAACCACACCGGAGAACTGAGCCCTGGCAAAAGCACGAGGGGATTGAAGGAAAGACAGAGTTCTGCTGGGCGCAGCAGAGCCAAGGACGGGCCTTAGCCAGAGCTGTGGCACCGCGCGGCCGGGCGGATCTGGGATCTGCAGCGCATCCCAGAGCGGCGGCGGAGCAGGAGCTGGAGCAGGAGCTGGAGCAGGCGGTGGCTGCCCGCGATGGGGACAGTCCCAGCCCTGACACACACCAGAGCCAGCTGCTGTGTCACTGTTAGAGCCACGCTTCCCACAGAGCCTGCGCGTGTCTCGAGAGCAGAAACAGCAACACAACAGGAACAGGGCACCAAGCACCATTTGGCACAAAATTACTACCTCTGCTTTACGAGAACATCTCCTCTCCCCACCCCTTGTGCCAATCACCTGGCAGTTTCCATTTGTCCCTGCATCTAAGCACAGGGGAATTTTCTGCCCACAGTCCTTGATCCCTATGTTATCTGTAGAAACACAGCTGTTAACCACACACTTTAACCAAGGCATCAGATCGCACATTTTCCATATAGACTTGGACCTTCTTTTGCGGCTTGGAAGCACACACATGTATTGGGAGCAAGATTACTCCAGAAAAAATTCACTAGCAGCTTACTTCTGAAACATGACTCCCACTATAAAGATGTTAAATCCTGTACCTTAAGTTCAGTTGGTTTTACAGAAGGTCCAACACCATAAGTTTTCTAATCCCCAGTTTTGGTCTCTTCTGTCAGTCTTCTCTCCTGCTATTGACTGCCCATCCAGGATTTTCCAAGCAATACAGCTGATCATCTGATCATCCTTCTCTCAAGCCTGTGCAAGTGCCTGGAGAGCCCAGATTCCAGCAGGGACCCTGCAGGACACACTGTGCACCAGTCCCCTCCTTGAGACAGCCTGAACTGCCGCCTCAGGGCATTGGAGCGTCCCCTGATCTCCTCTGAGATGGGCACAGAGCACACATCATTCCCTCTTTTAAGTGAGCCAGCTGCTGCAAAGAGAAGGGTTGGCCCAACCCCTGTGACTGCTGGCTCACCTCATGCCCAGCTTCACTCCTGCACTTCAGGCAGAGGGGATGAGGTTAAGAACCAGCTGTTTCCTGGCTCTTGCCTCTCTGATGTTCACAACTCCCTGACATTCAAGGGTACAAACTTCCATTTAATGCTACTTTGAAACAATTCCTTTTCCAGAAATGCTGCTGCAACCCCAGAAGCACCAACCTCCCACGGGCGGGCGAGGAGCAACCAGCGCACCCCATGGACACAGATATTTACACCATTTCTTCAGAAAACAAGTAGGAAAACACTGAACACCTTGGGCTTTTCAGCTTTGGGTACAACAAGTCAGAATTAACTTCAGTTTTCCCAAAGAGCTCAGTGCAGGTCAGGCTGCCACGAGGGCCATAAAATGGCTTGGCTTAGGAGGAACCTTAAACCTCATCCTGTGCCACCCCCTGCCTTGGGCAGGAACACCTTCCGCTATCCCAGGTTGCTCCATGTCCTGTCCAACCTGGCCTCGGACGCTCCGGGGGATGGGGAGTCCACAAGCTCTTCACAGCCCAAAGGGAGAGCAGCTCGCCGTGGGAACACTGGATTGTCTTTCCTCTCCAAAAGAAAGCCAAACCCCACGCCAACGGCCCGGGGAAGAGCACGAGCAGGTGCCACCCGTGAGCCAACCTGTGCCCGCCCCAGGCTCGGCACGAAGCACTCTCGCTATAGGTGTCGCTGTGGACCCATCCAGCACCTGGAACGCATCCGTGTGCGAGGGGAGAAGAATGAATACTTGAAAATTAATGATGTCAGCCTGTCTTCATATATCAAGCTAATTTGAAAGGGCTTTAATTTTCTTAAAGGATAAAAAAAGGTTTCTTTGCTAGATTAAACTTGCAATTGTCATTCATATATTGTTTATAAGGTACTCATCTCCTCACTCGCTATTTTTTTGTTTTTGATTTTGTATACTAGTTAGCAGTGAAGACTTGTCTGCGTGTATCAGAAGGAATAAAGAGAGAAATGTCCTTAACTGTCAGTTTTAATAAGAGGAGTCAACATGCCTCTATTCAGGTTAAATATTGCCCTGTCACATTTCAATAGAGTCAACAGATTTTTTAAAGAAAAGTCAAAAGCACTGTGTTTGCAAAAAATAATAATAAAAAACCCTACCCCCCACCTCCTTGTCATAGAGTGTCAAAGCCCTTCTTTATTTGGGGGGGCGTGGAGGCAGGACAGAAAATTCTTTTGTAAAATGTGAAAAATTACTACTCATAATTGGCACTGACATGAAAAAGGTTGGGGTTTTTTTGTTCAAAAAACAAAGAAAATCTCTAATTTAATAATCACCTGCAAAGTGTTATTGTGATGGGAACAAAAAACACACAATCAAAGTCATCTCTTTTAAGTAACTATAGTGTTTTTAAGCAATCACTGCGCTTTACTGCAGCTCACACACATAAACCGATGATGTGCAAAGTATAACACGACACTCCAAATTCCTCAAGTAAAGTTTCTCAAATAACAAGTGACAACCTACACAGAGGAAGAGCAAGAAAGGATCTGTCAGGTAGAAGGCAATCACCAAAAGGATGTAAAAGGAGGAGATTCCACAGCGATTGATTCCATAAGAAAATGTGCAAGAGTTGACTTAATCCCCTGGGCAGAGCCTGCCCGTGCCTGCAGCCTGGTCAGGAGGGTCCTCGTGACCTTCAGATGCAAACTCACGTGGGCTCATCCTGCCCAGTCAAGACTGGTCTAAGCCTGTGGAGGAAGATGAGACACAAAGCAGATGTCCCATAGAATAAAATGCAATTTCAGAGTTCCTAATATACTTTGAGTGACAGTGTTTGAAGCCCAAGATCATTATTTGGAGTTACTTGTGCTTTACTTCCTTTGTTGACGAGAAACATTGTTTTGGAGCCAGTTCTCGTTCTCTGCTGCCTCGATTGTTCACAATCGCTACCCAACGATATTTCATAAATCAGCAGAGCACACAGACCTAGGGAAGTCACACAGCCCCAGAATTGCACCAGCAGGGGATGAGCACAGAACCACTTCCCAGGAGAGGAGTGTGAACTAATTCATAAGTGAACATCTGTCCTTGTGGTCACCCAGGTCTGGGGGCTGAGCAGGGATGGACGGCTGATCCCTGCTCCCCTCCCATCAGACCCCCACAGTCTCGACCAGGGCAGCTGCTCAGATGAGCTATGAGAACCCCATAAATCCTCAGGCTGCCTGTGAGGCTTCTTTTTCACGGGGCAATCACCAGGGTGACACCACGTCCTGCATTTGGGGAGCGCGCAGTTTTCACAGCAACGCTAACATCTGTAAAACTGGTTTCACATGAAGTTTCCAAAGCAAAGCTCACACAGGTCAGCGACACCAGAAAACCTCCTCTCGCTTCAGGTAACCCACGCCCCTAAAATCCAGGTGGCTGCTGAGATTTTGTTTTACGAGCCATCTGCCAGATGCTTACATTTCATTTTGCAGACTGTCTAGTTTTCGTGCAATGGCCCTAAGATTTATTCGGTGAAACCGAATCCTGCTGCCGCGGAGCCGGGCGAGGCTGAGCACAAAAGCAGAGCTCGGCTGCTCCGTGTGCTCCTGCACCGGCACGGGGACCTGCTCGGGATGGCTTTTCCATCCTGCCTGGAGAGCTCTTCCTTTGGTGCCGGCTCGCCTGTTTACAAATCCAATGAGCAGCACCTTCCCCTCTGACTCCTGCCAAGAGAAACCCTGCAGGGACCCTCCTGCTGCTGGAGCTGGGGACAGAAGGCTCACCCCAGACCATCCCACCCCTCCTGCTGGACACCAGCCCCACACAACTTTGGCACCAGTGGGACAATGGTCCTGTGTCACACTGTGCCCCAGAAGCACAGGGCACTTGGAAATACCCAAGAGCCAAACTGGGACAAACAGGAGTTCCAAGAAAAACCCAAATAACGGTCAAAAGAAGTGTTTCATTAAAAAGAAATAAACTAAAAAATGAGTGGAAATTGATACATCAATGTCACACACAGACCATCAATGAAAAATCCTCCACCAGACTGTTTAACAGCAGAATTGTCTTCCCATGAAAATTACTTATTTTGAACTATTCCTAAACTTATAGAAACACGCACTGGAGAAGCATTGGAATTTCCAGTGAAAACAGCAGTTTACCTGAAACCAGTGCACAGTTCAAGTAAAGCCACCAGCAAGTCAAAAGATGAATCTGTCAACACCGAGATCGGGTGAGGTTGGTGGCCCCAGCGTTCAAAGAGCTCTTCATTAGAACATTCGCTGGAATTAGATTTTCTTGCTTTACAGCAACTTGTGGGGAAATAAACAACTCTGCTTATCACGGAATCATAAAATGGTTTGGGTTGGAAGAGACCTTAAACTCATCCAGTTCTACCCCTCTGCCACGCCTTCCACTAGAACTGGTTGCTTCAAGCGCCATCCAACCTGGCCTGGAAGACCTCCAGGGATGGGGCAACCACAACTTTCAGGTTTTATTGGCTTTTTACATATTCTACTTGCTGCCAAGCTTCTCCTATACGCTGTTTCCAGCTTTATATTTCCTGCAAATGAAGTAAATCTGGTGGAACTGGCAAGGGTTTCATCCTCCTGCTCGTTATCTAACAGCTCCCAGCAGCGGAGGATGTTTCACGTCAGAACGTTTCCCATTCCTGCAGGATGCTCTGTCGCTCCTGAAATCATGACCTGATGTCACAGGAAGTTAATTTTTCTTGGCGTTTCATGTTTAAATTCAGCCGTTCACACACACTGCGCTGAAGCAGACAGTGCCAGTGTGACTTCATAGAAACAGACAACAAATATTTCATAAATTAATCTTTGCAAGACAGGGTTCATTAATCTGTAAAAGACTCTGGTTGTGTGTGAACCCAAAGGGCATAACACTGGAATTCTGTGATGCCTTCTGACGTACAAAAGTAGTTCCAAATTTGCAGTCATTATCCAAATAAGCCTCTTGATAAGTCACAGAAATCAGATACTCGATTTGGGAAAAAAAACACAAAGAAATTCCTCTAAATCCTTATCTTCACAGGTAAAACACATTTAATTGTACAGCTTCACAAAGTGATGTTTAATCACAATTTGGGGGATTTTTGCTCAATGTACATGGACATCCCAACATCTCTGGCAAAGCCCACAGTGACAACTGCAGGACCTAAAAATATTGAGTATGAGTACCTGGTTCAGAAACTCTTCCAGAGCTACATCCTCAGCAATTAAAGATGACACAAAGGATATCCAAGTCCTTCCACTTGTTTTCTCAGAAGTGAAAAATGGCAGAAAACAGCCCAGAATTTACCTGAACATCAACTAAATCCCTTACTTGCAGAAGTGCCCACTTGGCTTGCCCATGGCCCACATTTGCCAGCCACGGGGTGTGCGCCAGTAATTTCCTCTTTGCCTCTGTGGTCACTGCCTGGGGATGCCAGCGAGCCCAAATGTTCTCTGTGTGGGTGCCCTTAGGAACTCCCATGAAAATCTGGACCTATGCATCTAAAACTGCCCCGTCTCACAAAGCCTGGAGCCTTTTCCTTCCCATGCCAGCACTGTTTCCCTGAACATCACCATTTTCCCCTTTTTTCTCCCCACACATAAGGTATTTCTAACTTTGGAGCAGTACTTTTGACTCTTGCAGGAACCTAAAATGCTTTAGCAGGAACAAAACTCTTCAGTGATTACTGCCCACCCCGGATTAAATCCCACAATCAGGAACTCAATTTGCATTCTCAAACTGAAATCTATTGTTATAACCACAGCCACAGTTGACACAGTAGAATAAGCCATTGTTGAAGTAATTCCTGCAAAAGGTCAGATACTTAAAGCCTTCAATTTTACTTGACAACCTCTCAGAAAAGAACAGCACAGCTGCTCCGGGTCCAAATAAGCCACACTGACCACCGTGTTTACTTGAGCTGGGACTGTTCTCAGCCATCACAGGCCTTCCGGGCTGTAAAACATGCTTTGGGACATTTGGGAGACCTCAGCATCCCGATGCTGAGAATGTTTCACCCTCTGGAGGAGCAGCACACAGCAGTTCTGCCCCTGCAGTGCTCTGGGTGCCATGGAGAAGAGATGCAGAGCTCCCAGCTCTGTGCTAGAGCATCAGCAAGCTTGGACTCGATGGCCTGAAAGGCCCTTTCCAACCCAGATCATTCTTCTTCTGCTCAGTGCAACGAGAAAATGTGCCTTGCCCAAACCGGGAGTTTTGCCAGGCTGGTTGCCTATTCTAACCTGTATTTTTTATTATGTAGGTAGTCTCTGCTTTGGGTGGGGAGGCCCTGGCACGGATTGCCCAGTGAAGCTGTGGCTGCCCCAGCCCTAACTCCTGTCTCAGTAAAAAGACTTTTACTTTTTAACATTTTAAAAACTATATATACTGCATTTTACACCCACTTTAAACCACCATTTCTGATTGCTTGGTTGGGTTTGGCTGATGGGTTCATACAAAATTCTATTTGGTAGCAAATGTGATGTATTTGTGGGTATTGTTGTGATTCATACAATTAATCCTTTTATTTAGCATAGCTGCTTTAGGCAGTAGAGGAGAATTTCACAGAATATCTTTAGTGCTGCTACCATGAGTAAATAATGTTGTCAATAGCTTGGAACTTAAAGTGTTTTTGTGAAATGAATATTCCCTCTGCGCAGAAGATCTGACTGACCTTGCCTAAATGCTGCTATTTAGTGCAGATCTATTCAGTTTAGGGCCACAGGTGCTGGTGTTACTCCTAAAGTGCTTTAAACCACTCTCACACCTTGGGCTGCTTCAGCACTGAGTGGGGAATCTGAAGGGTTTCTGTTCACACTCAGCTCTCGCCAGTCACCGACACCATCTGACGCTCGTGTACAAGTCAGAAAGCAGAGACAGGCTCGGGAACAAACCACGGCCAAACCCGACCGGAATCAGCCAGTTTGTAACAGAGTAATATTCTGGGGATGGGGCAGTCACAAGAGGCGAAACTCCCTAAAGACTAAAGGAAATTATAATCCATCCAACTAAGACAACTTTAATTATCTCAATAAGCAGAGAGAGAACCAGACTAGTTTTTGGGATAGAATATAATGTATGAATAATTTTTTGTGCTATTTCTAGACTGCTTTTAAAGAGCATCCAGAAATTATCAGAGTGAGCAAATCCATGAGGTAAAATTTTAATAATGTAGCAGCATCATATAACATTTAATGTGTCTTTCCTCAATGAGGAGAACAGTGGCCAAGCATTGGGTGTTTCTTTAAAACAATTTCCCAGTTGCAGAAAACTGCCCCGCTTGGATTTAACATACTTCTAGGTATAAACTTCCCAAAATGCTTGAATTAAATACTATAATATTTTTTTAAGTCTGAAGAAATCCACAAATGGAATGCAATTAAAACATATACAATGTAACTAATAGGTCTGAGTTAGGTGTGTAATTATAAATAAATTCTAATTAATTTCCTGCCACATCTTGCTATTATCCCTGTTTCACATGAACCCATTTATGTTCATTTGCAAATGAGGAAGGGAAAATAGCTGATGCTCTCTGAGGTGTGTTTGTTTTGTTGTCTGGTGGCTCTGCCTCCACACAGACACAGCTCCACCATTCCTGCTGCCTCCCAGGGCCCTTCAGGGAGTGGAGGCACCAATCCTTGGTACCAAAACCTACGTTCTCTGCCAGAATGAAAACAGTAAGCCAACCGAAGAGCAGCCCAGCTCCCTCAGCCACAGACTTTCCCACTGGGTCTTGCTCTGAGTCTTCCTAAAATTCAACACACGCTTGGAGAGAGTGAGACTAAGAGAGATGTTCCTCACACTCCTAAGGAGAACACAGGTACGAACACTGGAGCAGCCACACTATGACCAGCCCTATGGGCTCTGCAAGTTTTTGGAATGTTCTCTCTTTTATTTATTACACTGAAATCAGATTTTTTATTTTTTTTAAGCTTCAATGGATGAGCACACAGGATTTATTTCCATTTATCTTCTCAGGTGATCAAAAAGTAACAGATAATTCACTCAGTGCACACGGGGAATACGTCTACCAGCGGATTAAACGCAACCATAACATTTATTAAGCGTTCCTTAGCTGCCACATGTCCCGGGCAGTGGAAGCAAAGGGCACACGACCGTCAGGGCACAGGAGGAGAGGAGAGCTGCCCCAGCCCCAGCGCCAGTGCCAGGGCTCTGGGCTGAGCACCTGCCCTGGCCCCGAGCTCCCTTCCCTCTGCCGAGGGAGCTGAGCACTTGCCAGAGCTCTCCCACAGGGAAGCAACTCCTGCCTGCCTTGCCCTCCCCGGCACGCCTTGGACAGAAGCACACACCAGCACAGCCACGCGGGAAAAACCGCTGACATTTGGATTGCACTGGGATGGTTTGACTGAAACCCCTGGCAGGTCCTTTTCTGACTCGTTCCTTTGGGCTGAACATCCTTTTTGCACCTGAAATGCATATTTCTCATTTCTCTGGGTTCCTAAAGTTAGCTTCTGACCCACTGGCATTTCCTGCTTCTGATTTTGAGGCCAATCTCAATAAGCCCTGTTTGATTTTCTTTTCCTAGAGTCAAGGAACAGTTTGAGTTGGGAGGGACCTTAGAACTCCTCTGGTTCCACGCCCCTGCACTTCCACCAGACCAGGCTGCTGCAAGCCCTGTTGGGGTTATCAGCCTGGTAACTCCACAGGTAGAGCACGAGCTTTCCTTTGGTGTTCCTTTATTGTTGTCATTTCCCAAGAACTTTTACCAGTGGACCCAGCTGCCGTGAGTCCCAGACAAGCTGTGAACTCTTTTTTTCCCACCCCGATAACTCAGAATAGGAAAACAAAAATCAGGATGGGACAGTTTGTCTCCAATATTAACAACATGAAAGTTTATCAGCTATTTACATTTTAGCTTATTCCATTTCCATGCCACACCAGAACCCCCAAACCCAGTTGTTTCCTGACACCGCTGGGTCCTGCTGCACCTGCAGCACCTCCACTGCTGCTCCTGCTCTGTGGGAGCTGGTTTACCTCAGGATGTACAAACTGAGCCCATTTCTCAGCTCAGGAAAATCAGATCCTCTGCCTCCAAACAAAATAAATAATTGCACTATAAGCAGCATGAACATTTCTGCGCAACCAAGAGGTTTAAGATAAAAGCACTCAACTTAAAATAAAGGGAAAAAAAAAGAGCAGGAAATAAAAAGGCATCACTCCCAAGGACACCCGAACCCAGCCCCACATCTTCGGGGGGAAAATAAAAATCTATAAGTACAACTGAGGTTTCTTTATTGCTGTCAAGTGGCAGGAAGGAGGCTTTTTGGATTGGAATATCATCAAGATGAAGAGCAGCCTAGAACAAAAGCTTTCCGCAGCAAAGGGCAGTGTTTACTCTCCTGTCTGCGTGCTGAGCCGATCTCCCCTCGCACGTTACCTCTCCTTTGCAGCCCACAAAGGCGTTTTTAAGGACACGGATGCCCAGCTGCCTTTTCTCCGCTCTGCTGGACCCTTGGGTAGCACTGGGAGGGGCAGGAGGGGCGAGAGGCAGGACAAGGTTGGATGCCTAGTGCCGTATGCAGTCTGTCCTTTCCACCCAGGTGAGGGAAGAAATGCTCCAGGGGCTGCTGGCACAGCAGGGCCATTCCCAGCCCGGGCTGGGACCCTGGGAGGGATGTGCTGGGCTGGGCTCACTGCAGGTGCTGGCGCTGCCTCGGCTACCTGGGCTGGGTCCGCACTAAGCCCCCATTGTGTTCAGGCAGCAGAGGAGAAAAATAGGGATATTAACCTCTAACACTGATGAAAATAATAGCCACAATAAAACCAGATGAAAGCCACAGTGGCAGTAATTATTCTGCTCTCATTTACCCAGGAGCAAGCAGAGCCTGGAGGAATTGCTGGTCCCTCTGGCCGTGCACCGGGCGCAGCAGGGCCGGGGTCTGCGGGGGCCAGGGGACCCTGCTCTGCCACCCACGGGGTCAGCGCCTCGGCTCTGCCCAGCAGAGCCCACTGGAAAACCTCCTGGGCTGGATGTGGGAAACCAACAGCAACGGGCTGAGCGCGCTGAATTCTTGCTTTTGAGTCCGGCTCCTAAATTCCTACAGACCTGACTTAGCAGACAAGGGGGGGCCATAAAAGCCAGCCTGTGAAACCAAAACAGACCTTTCAGGATTCCTCATGCGCGCACGGCAGGAAAACCAAAACTCCTTTTATTTGTTCACCCCATATTCCTTGGTGCTCCGGGCGCACCCGCATCCGGATCACGGAAAAGGGCATACAACCAAAGACCAAGGATAAATCCCCAAGGATGGCGTGGAACACAGGCTTTTGTGGGAACAGCTATAAGCATTGCTATTTAAAAAGCAACTGTTTCTTCTCTTCTTCCCCACACACACTTTTTTTTTTTTAGATTCTCCATGTCTGTAATTAATTTTTGACATAAATAGCACAATTCCTTTCCATGAGTGATCTTAGTTATTCTCAGGTTTAAATGTCACTCTTTCTGTGAAATCTTCTCATTCAATAATCAAGTTGGAGCTAATAAAAAATTCAAAGGTGCATCTAATAATAATGAAATAATAGCAGCAAAAAACATGCACCTGTATTTATGCCAAAGAACAAGGGATAAAAGAGACAAAAATGTAGGGAAAAAAGAAATTAGAGAGAAAATCATGATATTGCTCAAGTGCTGCTCTCACACTAAGACCAGGGGGATTGGGATAAGGCTAAAGTTAATTGCATTTCCAGATGACAAACCTCTCACCTCTGAACTGAATGGCTCTTTATAAAAGCTATCAGTAATAAACTGTAAATCTCAGCTATGATTGCAAATAAAGGTCATCCCTTTCATGCTGCCACTTTCCTGGGCCTTATTATATTCCTGTCTGAACCTTTCTTACTTCTTAAGGTGTGCTAGCTGCCCATATAAGCAATCAAGGAGGCTTTTTGATTTTATTTTGAAAGACACAAGGCAATGGGATTTACATTCTGGCACCGCACTGATCCAAAATGGAAAATCACTGAATTCTGACAAGCAGACAGAATCCTGCTAGCAGAATTAATCTTCATCTTATATTAATGCAAAGAAAGGCAATCCCTTCCTCTCCTTCCCTCCACTCCTGAAATCTGTATTTCCTCCTTCAGCAATACAAACGGGCGTCTCCAATTTTCTTTTAGCCAAATGTGAAGATGACTGCGATAATATTCAGGGGCTGAAGTGACCCTGCACCCCATCCCCAGCAGCTCCTGCTGTCACTCAGCCCATGCAGGTGCTCCTGGAGTTGCCTCACCAGACTCTGCAGGGAACATGTGGGATGCTGGGCCCTGACTGCCTATTCAGAAAGAAAATTCTCCATCAGAGATAAAATGTACCTCAGCACAAATTCTCCTGAGTGATTTTCCTCTGCAGAATACTCCATATTTGTGAACACTAAGATTTCTGATACAAAGAATCCACCCCTCAAACCTGCTCCTGTGAGAGCACAGCCTGTTCATTACGGAGGCTTCAATCCGAGCAAGCAGAAAATTAAATAAAGCAATGTGATGAATTTGGGGACATCCATTTCCACTCTGTACCATCAGGTCACCACGACAGCTTGCTCCTCACAAGTCCTTTCTGATGGGTTGGTGCTGCCAAATCCAAACGCCAGGAATGTCAGGAAGGGAGGGAGGGCAGCCCATGGCACAGTGCAGACCTGGGTCTCATTCCAGTGCCCCAAACTCCAGGGTCAGAATGCAGGAGCCAGTCCAGGCACTGTCATTTCAGACCCACAGGGGATGTTCTGCACGTGTGGGGGCTGCTGGTGCTGCACAACCCTAAAACACGTGGACAGTCCCATGGGCCCCAGAGATGTGACAAAGCCATGCCCTTCTGCTCCTGCCCATCCCACGAGCGACACCACAGCCCAACCGAGCAGCATCTGCCTGATCAAGCCTGACCAAACTTAGGGGACCCTTGCCACATCTGTCAAGCAGGATGGGAGCCCAGAGATAGGCAGGGTTCAGCACAGCAGATTTATCTGCAGAAGTGTAAGGTGAACTGGCACATGGGGAATCCAGGTAAAGTTAGCTTTACCAAATGTTTATGTTTGCAGCCTATGCAAATAGGGAATCTGTTTGAGCTGCAGCCTGGACCATCTATTGGACTCTTTAAATAAGGAGGAAAAAACTGATACTCAAATTGCACAGCAACTGGTGTAAGGAACAAATAGACTTGTCTATGGGATGGGATAATTATCTTCTACATCTTCAGGCTCTTGGAAAATGTGACAACGGCATCTCTGAATGAGGCTTCTGACAAGTCCCAGATGCAGCTCAGTTTCATTTAGTTTCGCTTTTAATTTCAGCTGCTCATTTGAAAGTGATACACTGATAGCTCCAGTCAGAGGCAGGAAGGACGCACTTCGGTACGGCGTCTCAGCAACATCCCTACTCATAAATTACACCGGCCCCAAAGCACCATTCCTCCAGCCCTGCGTGATCCTGCCAAGGTACCACACTCCTCATCCTTTCCAGCCCTGAACACCAGTCTTGGGAAGACGAAAGAGACTTGTGATCAAAGGACTGCTGCAGCATACACCGATTTTCTATGTGTTTTGTTTCCTTGGCCATTTTTACACGCACTCGGATCATTTGTGCAGAGAGAAGCAGCTCCTGGTGAACACCTGGCCCCAGCTGTGGCCCAGGGTGGGCACAGTCCCCCCATCTCCTGGGGCACAAGCTGGATTCAGCTGTGGTGCTGCTGGGGACTGAGTGCTCTTTATTGTTTCCACTTTTTCTTTGATCTTTAAGACAAAGCCCTGGATTTCCCCAGCAGACGGTAAGTGGGGAACCCTGAAGTGGCACTGTGTGGAAACAGCAGCCTCATGCAGCCGGAGGCAAATGCCTTCCCCCATCTCTGCAGACCCCAAGTGCCTTCCTCCACATTTCACCTCCTGTGCCTCCTCACAGCCAGGAAGTCACATCCTGTTCCACACTTCCCACTCAACCTTCTGTTCAGATGCCCAGAAAAATCAAGCAAATCTTGTGCAAATAATGCAAGGCATTAACACTCTGTAGCACATGATAATTAGCAGCCTTCCTCGTGTGGGAACATCCCTACTCTGGGTGTGCTCTCCAGCTGTGACCCTGAGGAAGAGCTGGGTTTTACAGAACACATTCATTAGCTGTTCTTTCAGCATCAGGGCTGTTGGCAGGAGATCTCTTTTAGCACTCATGGAGGTGTTTATTCATCCCAGGAAAAATCAAGAGGAATGTGGTTTGGGAATTCCCACATGCCTAGGGATGTAGGATTACAGTTACATCAAGTTTTCAGGGGGAACTGGAGTGCTAAAGGAGGATCTACTCTCCACTCATCTCCCAAGCCAACTGACCCTGGCACGGATTCCTGCTGGGGACACCCCTGGGCAGAGGCTCAGCAGCCCCGGCTGGGATCAGGCCTAAGGGCTCTGGGAGCGCTCAGCACGAGCGAGCCGGGGCTCATTCCTGCTCAGCACAGACTCAGACTTGCCTGAGGTTCTTCCACTGAGGACAACGGGACGAGCACCTGGGCAAACAGGCTTTGAAACCCGACTTGGCAATGAGATGTGACTGCCTCTGCTGTGTCTAAGGCCAAATACTCTTGACAAGGAGGAGAATTAATTTGAGGTCTTGCTGCAAGAGCCACGGCCTGAGAGGCTTCTCCTGGCAATCCCTGTCTTTCTGCACGTTTGCATGCTGAGGATTAGAACAGCTCCCAGGTACCACATCAGCTGCAGGACCTCAGTGGTGAGCTGGGCTGGGTCATGACCACCACACCGTGCACAGAGCCTGGCACAGCCTGGTTTTGCTGTGGGAGCAACCAACACATCTTACCCTGGACGGCACCAATAGCACCCAGGGCAAACAAAAATTGTTGCACATGACAAGATCAACTTTGACTCCAGCAAAAGCCCTGGAGAAGGGTCCTGCCTGCCAGGTCCACCTTCCTCCCTCGCCTCGGGATGACGGCCACGGAGGCAGGAAGAGCTCCACGTCCCCACGGCAGCGATGAGCTGCACCTGCTGGGGCTGACAAAGCCCCGCTGGGAGAGGGCACTGGGAGCCCCGGGACGCTCCCCCGGCAGCAGCAGGGAACGCAGCCCTGCCCGGGGCTCCAGGGACTCGAGCCTGTCACCTCCTGTCAGTCCCCAGGACCAAAGGGCACCTCTGCTTCGATGCTGGCTGGACGCATCATCCAACACACGTGCAACTGGATTTACTGCTATTATTAAAAATAACTACAGCGCACAGCAACCATGTAAAACCAAACTAATTGCTTGAAATAGAATAAAAATTCTATTGTGTGGGTAACGCGCACGCGTTACCGAACCTTCTGAATTTATGGGATCCCAAAGAATTATTTTATATTGATGGTATAAGAAGTATATATCAAGGCAGCACCATCCAACTCAAATGCTGAAACATAATCAGTCAGCAGAATATTTTTTTAAGCTTAAAAATACTCCCTTTCTTGAAAACGGACACTAACCCCCTAGGCAATGTAACCACCACGGTTTTACTATAAAATACATTTCAAAAGAATGGCTGAAAGACTTAGGAGCACAGGAGATGAAAAAGAAGAAGTAAACAAGCCTTATTCCACCATTAAATGATAAATTAAAAGCAGTATTTTGCTGTTCTGCCTCATTTTTAATTTTTTTCACAGGGCTCTGGCTATGGTGGTGTGAGCTTTCCCATCAAAAAGCACCTTTTACTGAAGGTTTACAATTTGACATAGCCATCATCTGTCCCAGACAACACACAGCCAGGTAAAAACCTCATTCCAAACCCAAATTTTCATTAAATTTTCAGAAAAAGCACTGCAGGCTTGACATTACAGACAGAGCCACAAATGCCCCTCACACATGCCCTTTAAAAATTTGAGTAATTTCAGAATGCAGGCTTTCAGAATTTTAAGAATAATAGAGGAGATACTGGATGTGCCGTTGTTGCTATCAGATAAAAAGGTAAATCTTAATCCTCCCTGCTATCTTGCCTCAGCGCAGATTATGCTGCAGCCTACCTCTGTAAAATGCTGGAACAAATACCAGCCAGACACTTGCCTGGGAAAATGGAGATTTACAGAGTGAGAGGGAAATGGGGCTGGCTTTATAGTCCCTTGCTCATTAATTTTTTTACTAATTAATAGACTATTTGGTTTTGGTCCTACTGTAAATCTGTAACAGAAGTACCAATGAAAACATGTGGAGCTGTAAATCCATTCCTACGTTTTTGTGGACAGACATAATGTGGGTGACACCCAAAGGCACCTCCAGCCCCCAGCAGCTGAGAGGACCTGAGGTTCCTGCCCATCCCAGCCCACTGTGTGGCTCCCAGAGAAACGGGCTCTCCATGGCTCATCCTGCTTCCTTCAGGAAACTGTCGCACCTCCAGGAGCTCTGCGAGCTCTGCCTCGTGCCAAGGTTACAGCGGGAATAAATCACAGCCAACACCCTGCCCACGGCAAAGGGTTGGAACTGGATCATCTTTAAGGTCCCTTCCAAAGCAGTCCACGATTCTATAACATTTTGTTCACAAAGTGTCCTTTTGCCCTTACTTTCCCCAAAAGCAATCATGGGAACACAGATTGCTTTGGGTGGGAAAGCCCATCCTGTCCCACTCCCTGCCACAGGCAGGGACACCTTCCACTATCCCAGGTGGCTCCAAGCCGCACCCAGCTTGGCCTTGAACATTTCAGTGATGGGGCAGCCACAGCTTCTCTGGACAAATCAGCAACATTAAATCACCAGAACAATGAGAGGTGAAAAATAAAAAGACAACTGTGGACAAAATGAAAAGTAAAGTTCGATTAATGCTAAACACACTTTCCCTTTTGGGTTTGCACTCCTGCTTCCGTAACTGTTTCCAGATGGTTCAGCAGCTGTCTGAGCAGCAAGCTGGGAACAGCCTGCACCTCCCCAGCACCAAAGGGCAGAACGCTGAGCAGAAACATGATTTATGGATTTGATAAACTCAAAACAAAGGTAAAGACACGTTGAGAAGAGCAGGAAGCAAAATGAAAAATGCATTCAGAAAATAAGCCCCTGGCAGCTGAAGAGTTAAGCACAACCTTCTCCCTTTTAACACAGCCTTCTGTAGTAGCTAATGAAGGTAATGAAATATGACATGTAGTTTGGCCCCTGACCACAGCGAGCACCTCCCTCCCCTCTGCCGGCGAACAAAGCCAAACCAGATGGAGCTGCTGCGGCCGGGCTGGGCTGGCGGCCGCGCCACGGAGCCGGGCAGCGGGCACGGCACGGGCAGCGCTGCCAACAGCCAGGGCCACGCCGGCAGTGCCAGCGAGACCTGCTCTGACTGCCGGCCTCCTCCGCACCTCATCCCTAAAACCCCACTCCTTCCGTCTAAGTAAACGCCAGCATGGAATTCCATGGAAGCTATCCCTGCCCTGGCTGGGGGCGGAACAAGAGGAGCTTTAAGGTCCTCTCCAACCCAAATCAATCTGTGATTCCATAAATATGGCTTTCATGTGCCCAAGTAGTTCCTCTACTGCTAGTCTAAGTATAATTTAACAAAAAAGCACCACCAGTAAAAAGGAGAAGACAGGGTATTGCTTGGGCAGGGACAGGCTTCACCTCCCAAATTATCATCCTCCTACCTCAGGGAAGTGACCCACCACAAACATGGCACTCAGCATTTCATTAGCACAGAGCCAGGGATAGAAAAGGCATATTTAAAAACTTTTTTAAGAAGAAGCTTTAAATTCATAAAAGACTACAGAACTTATCAACCTTTTTAAGGTCTTTCCAAAGGTCCTCACGCTTGCTATCAGGCAACAGATTCAACCTTAGCACACACTCTGGGCTGATGCAGCTGCCAGGAAATAACTTTGAGCAGGTACCAGGCAAAAATGTGTGCCAAGAGGTACTACACAGACACCTCATCATCTAAAGACTGGGAAGCTCAATCACAGCTGCTGGCTAACACCAAATACATGGATAATGATCCCTGCCGGACCAGTGACATCAGCTCCATCCCTCCCTTGGCTGAACAACAGCTGCACCAGGGATGTGTTGTTCCTCAGGGTTGAGGTCACCCATCCATCTCCCTGAGCACCCAGCAGGGTTTGGGGGCACAGAGGGGTGCAGGCAGGGTGTGCTGCTGTCCCCACTGAGACACCCAGCTCCTTGGGAAGTCTGATTTCAGCAGCCCCTGCTCCCTGCACGGCCACAGGAGGGGACGATGTGGCACAGGAAGGCGGAGGCCGCAGACGAACGGCTCCCCAGGGAGGGACGGGCAGTGCCCCGACCCGTCCGAGCCGCTCCCGAGAGGGTTCATCTGTCCCCACAGCGAGCCCTGAGCGCTGCTCAAGCAGCTGCACCCAGCTCCACCAGCAACAGACACCACGTGGTGACACCTGCACCCTGCCACCGCTCCTCCACGGAAGGACAGACACCCCCAGTCACTCAGACCGCCAGAGACCTGAGACAGCAAAACTCCAGATGCAGAGGAAGCCTAGAAAACAAGTGTGTCTGGAGATCATGAAACCTATAGATGTAGCAGATGAACAGAAAGCGTCCTCCAGCCCCACAGCTGCTGGGAGCCCCTTGGCCAAGCCAGTTGAATCAGCCACCTTCCCAGTGTCCACACATCCTCCACGGTAACCACTGGCCTCTGTGGCTGCCCCCTCCAAGAACTATGCATGGTGTTTATTTAAAAAAAAAAATTCAAAACTAGGTATAAAACCCTTAAGGTGCAAAAAACTAGAAAATACCATCATTAAATTTACCCATTCACCCTTAATTTGTCCCTGTGTTGCATATGCATTATTACATGTGCCGGAATTCTGTGCTAATTTGCTATCACTGGCCAGGAGCCCGACCCTGTTTAGTGAGCACAGCAGGGTATGCTACAGGGTGCTGCTGAATCACCAACCAAGTTCTCTGTTGGTTGTAGACATGCAGCCTCATTTCAACCAAATTCAAGTATGAAACTCCTGCACAGGACCTTAACCATGGCAACCCAGCTGCCTGTGTGCAAAAAGGGCTTAAAAGCAAATTGTTTAGGCCTTATACCATATGATAACACAGCATTTCACAAGGAAGTGTTGAGGGTATTTTCCCAACTAAGTCCCAATGCCACTCAACAGGTGATGAAGAAAGAAGGAAAGAACACATTTTGGAGCCTGTGTGTCGTTCAGCTTGTCTACAGTGAATAACACAGAGGCAGGAGCAGGGGGGGAAGAAGAAGGTGAGATGTTCCCACCTTCAGCACCTCTGCTCCCTGTGCCTACATCAGCCAAGGCCTCCCCAAGAGGAGCCCCACGAACTGATGGCATTTCAGGCTGGCTCAGACACATCCACTCAGGGAGGGCAAGTCAGGGGTTTTGTGCAAACTTGAGCGCTTCCAAAATTTTTCGGTTCGTTGCTTGATTTTGCAACTTTAATGACTTATGGGCACATAAAGCGTGGAACACTAAAACGTGTGAAATCAGCCCTCCCAAGGATCTTCTGGGCCAAGGGTGGTGACACGGACAGGCTCACTCACCCGGAGACCCAGCAGCTGCCCCCGGTCCGAGGCAGGAGGCAGCACAGCCAAAAGCAGAGCCAGGCTGGGAGCCAGGAGGGATCCGCTCCCACCCAGGGCTCGGCCAGGTTCCGGAACAGCAAGGGGAGGCAGGCCCTGGGAAATTGATAGCCTGTTCCAGGCATTATTTATCATTCCCAGCACAGACACTGACATGTGCCTTTTGAAAGGGGATACTGTACCTTTAACCTTGACTCTGAGCGCGTTGGTAATTTGGGATGCGAGCCCGGGTTCAAGCAGGGTGACCTTTTGGGGGGAGGGGAGGGACTGCATTTATTTATGAGGCAGTTGGAAATTTTTGACATCACATGCTAGTCCCATTATTCACATGTTACATGACACGAGATTGGCCCTTTTAATGCAACAACATCACATCAAAAAATTTGATTTTCTGCTCTGACAGCGGGCTTGTCCTCTGCAGCTCCCCAAAATGTAATCTGTGGGGGTTAAAGGCCACAGGAAAGTGATTTAAAAATTGCACAGAACGTGGAAGAACGGGTCCTGGACCCCGAGCAAGAGAAGGGATGCTCAGGGGCTGGAAAGAAACAGCCTGCTAAGTGCAGAAGCTCAGCCGTAGCCCAGTGAGGCGAATCCCTCCGTGTGACCCTGCCATGCGGTGCCTGGGGGTCCCAGGACCACTCCAGCCCCCCCAGGATGCCCTGTGGGGGAAATCCCACCTTTCCTCACTCCAGAAATCCAGCCTGTGCACTGTTATGGATACACACACACAACACACCCATCCTCCCAAACAGCAGGAAAAGCCTTTGGAAGCCTTTGCAACACAGAACACCATGAACACATTTAGCAGGAAAAAATGGGGATTCTCTACAGTAAAAAAAACAACAACACAAACAAAAAACCAAACAAAACCAACAAACATCTATTAGGTTATTAGGTTTTATTTTTTTAGGTCTATTACCCTGATAATTTCATCTGGTAATAATTGTGTTTTCAATGCACAAACTTCAAAACTTCACTTCCAGGGCTGTGCTATATATACACCGAAGTGAAGTGTTTGCTAATCCAGATCTGGAAGAACGTGCCCACACTGTGCAAAAAGCTCAAGCTCGAAACTACACTTCCATTTTCATAGAATTTAAAGTATCAGCTAATGCACTTAAAGCTAATGAAATATATTTCACAATAATGCATCACAAAGCACATATATTAAATTACTCATCAGCTAATTCCACAGAGAGAAGAAAAGAGTTTATATGTTTAATTTTTCTAAATATCCTTGGTTGAGGGCAGGCAAAGAAGGAATTTTGATTTATATCTGGAAAAGCGTTTCTAAGATTGCTGTAATTTCTTTTCAGAAATATCACATGATGGTGATGATGAGGCTTATACTAAAATAACATGTAAATAAACCAGGCTAATTTTATCAATATTTTATCAATTTAAACACAGTGTTTTCTACTGTGTACATGCAATGAGAGCAACAAACCCCAAAAAACAACCAGGTTGGATGGGGTTTGGAGCACCCTGGGATAGCAGAAGGTGGCCCCACCCATGGCAGGGGGTGGAACAGGATGAGCTGTAAGGTCCCTTCCAAAGCCATTCTGTGATTCTGTGGTATTAAAAACGAATACCTGTCTCTTGCAGACCCCAAGGATGTTTGTTCTACCCTTGCAGCAGAATATCAGGTGCATTATTCACTTCAAAGGAATCAAATCAAGGGCAGGATGGGCCATCCCCAGCTGAGCCAAAGGAGGGGAAGGTGAAGGTGGGCCAGAGCAGCCAGGCCTATGAGCCAAAGCTCCAACACCTCCAAGAAAACCCTCCTCCAGGAGCGGGAGGAAGAGGCTCCTAAGGCAGAATTACATGTTTACAGATTTATACGGGTTTTGAAGCCAAGTCCCAAGACTGGCAGAACACAGAGGAGGAATTATTTTCTTCTTATTAAAAGAATGAAAAGACCCACCATTGATTTTGTCCTTCATGACCACACAAAAACCCTCCCAACCACAGCGAGGATGACGGTCTGGATTATCACAACGCCGTAAATCAAAGTGAATGTATTTATTAGGTCGCCTCTCTTTGTTGCACATGTGTGTGCTGTTTGCTGGCCCATACTGTTATTATTTTAATTTATGGTTTGCTTTTTCCACTCTTTTCTCTCCCTCACAAGACTGGAGCCTGTCTACAAGTTCTCCTCGTGCCAGTTAAAATCAGCATAACGAAATGTCACGGCCAGATCCCATCGCTCTGCAAGGACAGCCCAGGGACGCGGCCCTGAGTCTGGTGAGCTCTGCGGCGGCGGGGCCAGCACGGCTGGCTAACGAGCCCACAGCCCTCCTCAGCTGCTTGCCAGGTCTGCCTAGCATTAAGTGCAGTAAGTTCAAGCAATTCGCAAACCCCACCTCATCTCTCCTCCCGCGACAAGCCCCATCTCGTTCCGAGTGAGCCGCAGTGCCAGGGAGCCGGGCTCAGCCCCAGCTGCCTCTCAGGCACACCTGGCACCCCCAGCTGTGGCAGCCAAGGACAGCACCACTGCCCGGACTCACCGGGCACAGAGACACTTCCAGGCACGCTAATTCACATCTGGGTGCTTGGAAAGCATGGAATTTCCCCCAAAAACACCCACTCAGGATTCTTTATCTAAACTACTGGGGTGATTTGTTTTAATCCTTTCTTGGACACCATGAAATTTTAGGCTATTTTCCAAGAGTCTCTGGAGAATTGCAGGAGTGGACAGAGCAGAGACCAAGTCACCTTCCAGCTCTTGGCAGCACAGCTCAAGGGCTGGATGGGAGTAAGATCCTGTTCCTTCCCACTTAAGAGAACTAAAGACTCTGCAACTATAATATCCAGATGAGTCAGAGAATCATAAAATCATTGAGGTTAGAAAATACCTCTGAGATAATCAAGTTCAACCCTCAGCCCACAGCACCACCATGTTTAGCACTAACCCGTATCACCAAGTACTACATTCACAGTTTTTGAACGCTTGCAGGGATGGGGACTCCAGCACTGCCCTGGGCAGCCCCTGCCCAGGCTGGACAGCCCTTTCCATGAAGAATTTTCCCCAGTACCAAACCTAAACCTCCCCTAGTGTAACTTGAGGCTGTTTCCCCTGGCCCTGTCACTTGCTACCTGGGCAATCCACACAGCTGTGAGAACAGAGTGCAGGAGTTCCTGTCTGCCAAGGCTTCACTCAAACTTTTTTAATTAGAAGCTGGAGATTGTGCCAATGTGACCTTAGGGTGTCAGTCCATGTGAGCTGAAGGATTTGGCTCATCCCTGCTCTCCACCTACACCGAGGACAAGCTGAGTAAGAAGGGACCTGGGTGTGAATAAAAACCAGCATCTTTGAGGAGAGGAGAATTTTCAAAGCATCCCGTTGAACACCGAACTGAAAGAACAGCACAAAGCACCACCAGGAGCTTCGTTCCCAGTCTTACTGAGGTTACTCTGTAGCTGGCTGTGCCTTTGGCGTTCTGTGGGTTTGTCTCAGGGAAGACAGACACAGCAGGCTGGAGTGGGTGAGGCTCCTCTCCCTGCCCTCCTGCAGCAGGCTCGCTCCCAGAGCCGCTAATCCACTCGGATGCTCCACGGCAGAGCCTCGAGTTTTCACGGATTTATGCCCTGCGCTGCTCCCAGCTCCATCTGTTCCACGGTTATTGTTCTCACCAACTCTACTTCATCATTTAAATTATTAACAGCAGAATTACACCAAGTGAGAGCTGGAATGGGCAGCTTTAACATACAAAGGCTTGTATGTAACATGTCAATACACACCCAGTGGAACAGAGAAACTGGGGGAAATTCAGATGTAGGGGTCATTGCTTCACTTCAGTGCTGATCTGGGGGGGGAGTTAGGATGAGAATACCAGAGGAAAAAGCTGGAAAAGCTCCTTCAGGTGGTCACCCATGAATTGACACTCATGTACCTTCACTCAGTGAGTGGCCTGGAGCTGTCCACAGCAGCTGTCACACATCACCTTCATCACTGCCTGGGCCCTCCAGGGCTGGGCAGGTGCCCCTGAGACCTTGGAGCAGCACACACCTCCCAGAAGCCTCCAGCCTGGGAGGAGCACGGCTTCCTCCACCAACCGTGACAATGCTTGCAAAGCACACACCTTGTACAACCACGAGCAGCAAAGATGCAAATTACACACTGGTGTAAATCAAACCCCCAGAGAGAAACACAGTGACTCCAGAGGGTGAGAGATGAAAAGGAGGACAGGAGCATCAAGAACCTTGTGGGTTCCAACTCACTGAGGTCTTCTCCATCATCTTCTCCTTAGGAAGATGAAATAGTTTCCTACCTGTTACACCCCTACTGCTGTCACTAACGATTCAGAAAAGAAAAATCAAGTGTCACAATTGCATGAAGTCTCAGTAAAGCACAAAATCCCAAGCAGATTCACTCCTCTCCTTTAACTACATTTTTCCAGTTGCAGCACACGGGAAAGGCTGATGGTGAAAAGCCACTTCTGTTCCAAACCCTCCAAGCCCCACCTGCTGCCCCTCAACTACCTCAAGCAGGTCCTCCTGGCCACCAGACACTGCATTCAGGGGTGACTCCACATTGATCCCAGACTTAACAATATCCATTAATAACAGACCAGACAGTGCCCACGTTCAGCCCGGCCATATGGTTTGAATCCAGGGAATTTGCTTTTCCCATGCACTGCATTACATATTTATATCAAAATAAGAGCTTTTTTCCCCCACCTCCCCACTTCTGGGGTAATTGGCAGATGGATCCGATTCCAAAAAGGGTAATCAATGCACTCAAAGAGCCTCAACCATGCTGCTCTGCCCCAGCTTCAAATGCTTTATTACACAAGGGTCTGCGGACATTTTTTTTTAGTTAAAGTTCCTGCAGCTTTTTGTGGGAGATTTTCTTCTAAAAAACTCCAGCCTGCTGCAGCAAGTTTCCCTGCAATCAAGTCCAAAACCCAACAAAGCTTTCACAGTATTAATAATGAAAGTCTTGTGCACACAAATGGGCTCCTTTCAAGTAAAAATCGTGTGTATTTTTGCTACATCGTATACCCAAACCCACGATATTCCGCTGGACACCCCAGCAGGAGCTGCCTGAGGTAGACAGCTCAAGGTGGTTTCACAGCCACCAGGTGTAAGTGACACCTGAGCACACAGCCAACAGTTCAGACAGTAACAGTGAAAATAAAATGAGGAAAAAAAATCATAACTGCATGGGGAAGGAGACAAAGCAGGCACCTGAGGGGGACTCAGCATCGGGATCTGCCAGGATATGCTCTCTCAAGAAATCTTAAGTCCCAGCTGCCCTGAGCCCCACCACACAGATGTCCTAAAGCCTCCTCAAGACAGGGACCACAAAGCACCACTTCAGCACTCCAGGCACAATGGACAGGCTGGCTGAGAACAGCAAACTCCAGCAGAACCTTCCCTGCTCGGGTTACTTACATTGCACAAGGGCATTTCATCACAGACGCGTGGAATTAAAGTTATCCTGTGACTTCTACAACTGCAGAGAACCTCAACCAGCAAACCAGAGCAAGAAAACGCAATGTACCTTAACTCCTCTCAGAGCAGCTCCTTCTCTCCTTCTTCCAGGACTCCTCAGAACTCTCACCTGCTCTACCCTCACCTATGTCCTCTCCCTCCTGCCCACAGGACACCTGTGCTCCCACTCCTGAGCAGGACTGGGTAATGATGCCACCAATGAGCAGCAGCTGATGCTCGTATGGTCCGACACAGGGACCAGGTGTAGCCCATTGCCCTCACCCTTGAAGCAGCCCTTTGCAATAAAAGACCCCCTAAAAGAATTAGCAATAAACTCAGAGGAATCCTTTCAGCCCTAAGTCCCAAATAAGCTCCTTTATCAACAGGCTCCCACAGCAGAAGTGCACCGGAGAGGCCTAAACCGTGATTCTTCCAGAAAAGAAGAATTCTGTGTTTATCACACTTCCCTCATTATTCATAATTAGACACCTGACCCCAATGACCGACCCTCCCCACTCAGACCTAGCAGAGATGGGCTCTGGCTGCCTCATGGAGCTGCCGCTGGGCACAGCATTCTTCCTCCTAAGGCAGAACAGGTCCTGATGACACTTCCCCTTGGGAAGAGCTGGCTCTGTTCCTTGGAATGAATCAACCCCCAGACATGATGCTGCACAAGGGGGACTACAGGGCCACAGAGCCAAGGTTAGAGGTCATGTCTGCAGATCACACAGTCCAACCCACCTGCTCCAGCACGGTCATGCAGAGCGGGAGTCCAGGACCAGGTCCAGATGAAAACCTCCAAGGATGGAGACTACACAATCACTGTGGGCAGCCTGTGCCAGAGTCTGACTGCCCTCGCAGTGAAAACGGCTTTTCTGGTGTTGAAATGGAGTTTCCTGGGTTTCAGGTTGTGCCCCGGCTCCCCGCTCGAGGGCTCACCAAGAAGACAGGACAGGTGTACCAGCAGATCTCCGCTCCATGGGCTGAGCTCTCCCGTAGCAGCAGCTCCCAGGCCGGGTTACATTTAGCACTACCTGGGGAGGGCTGCAGTTGAACAATTCATTTGTGTCAACCGTACCTGCTAAGGCCTGCAGAGGCTGTTTGGTACAGGCATGGTTTTATTCACACAACCCTTCCCCAGGCAGGTGGTTATTGAATGGAAAATGTTCTGGAGATGTTGGTAGGCAGCCACACAAGTGCTGGCTGGGTGTCCCAGCAGTGTTGTTGAGAGGGCTACATGCACGACAAGAATTCACCATGAGAAGCATTCTGAAGTTTATCTGTGTATTGTTCTCTTTTAGATCACTTTTTTCCCCACAACACCTATAACCAGAGGGGTGATAAATATTCGATATACATTAATCCAGCTAATGTTCCCTATACTCCCCATGATTGTGAGTTTGCAACAAAAACCGTGCCTGAGCTGCAGAGGGGAGGTGACCTCAGCCATGCCCCTCCTGCCAGGGCCACGTCCCCCAGCCATGTCCCCCTGCCACACTGCCACGCTGCCACGGGGGCCCTGCTGCCACGGCCACCTCCCGCCTGCCTCACGGGCTCTTCCAGCCCAGGATCACCACAGAAAGCATTAGACATGCTCTGGAAAGCCTTTGCCCAGCTGCTCATTAGGACTGCATTAGTCTGTAAACTCGAGCGCAGAACGCCTAGTTCAAGTTGCTCTTTCTTGATGTACTTGAAAGGTCCTGGGAATTTATGGCAGGATAATGCGGAGCACAGCACCTATTTATGAGTTGATCATTTGTACAAAACCCCTCTCAAAGCACCGAAGGTTACCATTCGACCAAGAGCTGCACTTAGCTGCTCAGAGGGCAAGAAAGCCAAGTATATGAAAGTTAAAAGCATTAATAAAAGTGTGACTTATAAATTACTTCATCTTTGTCACCCTTTTTGAAATGGGGTGAGAGAGGCCAGGGTAAATTTATTTTTTAAGTGCTTTCTGAGACCTGCAAGGGTCAGCCCTGAAATGCTGTACTCTATAAATCATTCCATGTGTATCTGAGAGATGCGAGTGCATCACAACATTAACAAATATTGATTTATTTATCATTTGCAACTGTTTATCATTAAACAGCTGCCTTTATACTCTTGGTAGGGAGAAGAAACTTTAATCCCTGAGAATGCAGAAGAGAAGCTGCCTTGGCTGCAGGAGGAAAGAGCAGCCCCCGTTACCCTGCCACCCGACTGCCGGCTCAGTGTTCGTGTTACGGTCGCATTATGAAACCAGTCATTTCACAAAATGACTGAAATTTCCAGGCGTTCCAGGGAACCGCTCGTGTCGCTGCTGAGAGCCAGGCGAAACCTCGCATTAGGGGCTTGGCTGCGCCACAGCACGGGGAGGCAAAGCAGAGCCAAGGATGGACAGAGCCAAGGATGGACAGAGCCAAGGATGGACAGAGCCAAGGACAGCTGCTCCTCCCTGCCCGAGCAGCCTCCCCTCCTGGCACGGCTCCAGCCGGTCGTGCCATGCCACGCAGCCCTTCCCAATGCCACCAGCACCCCTGGCCCCAGGCTTCTGGCTGGAATCAATGCCACAGGAGTGCGAATCAGCCCCCAGAGCCCTCCAGGCTGCCCAGCAGGCAGTGAACACCATCACTGTCACTGGAGTCCAGCCACTGCTCTGCAGCAGGAGGCTGGAATCAGATGATCTTTAAGGTCCCCTCCAACCCAAACCGTTCTGTGACTCTATGCACTGACCTTACATCAACAACCCTGCCTGGTTTTAGACCTGACAAAACATGGAAGCATCAACCGGTCTGTGTTCTCCTTCATTTGATAATATACAGTGGGTCTCAAATGCAGGGAAGACACCTGGAGCAACAGGAGGAGGCTGAGGAAAATGTCAATAAAAATCTCAAATCTCATTACCCTAATGAGGGAGACAAACTATCTGGCAAACCTCTTCCCAATGCTTTACATCATTACAGATTAGGTACAAACCAAACCCTTTTATTAAGCAACTACAATAAAAATTGGTTGTTTTCTCTCCCCTATTTCTTTTTTTAAAATCACACAACTCTCTGCTTTTTTTTATTTTTGGAACTAGGCTTGATAACTGATTTCCCTGCAGAGCCACCCAACAAACTTCACTAAGTTTGTTGCATTATCTGTGTCCACACACCCTCACTCACCAAAGCTTCAGCGAGCTCCAAATGAAGTATGTGGTGATCTCCCTGAGAGAGGGTTGTACTTTATTCGCATTTCTCCCTATCTGTAACTAAACACTGGCAAATTTGCAAAATCCAGATGTTTTATAAGTCTGTTCTTCTTCTTCTTCAGGCTTAGTTCCCAAACCATTTTTGTAATTAAGCAGCAAAATCAAGTACTTTGGAACACAGAGCAAAACCTGGAGGTGCCACAAAGCACAAGTAGCATCAATTCCCCACCTGACTAATGTCTCCTGAGAGAGCATCCAGGGCCTTCCGAGCAGCAGAATTAAGACCTGGGTTAGATCTGAATAGCAACTTGAGATCATCTGGAGATGGCCTCCTCAAGTCCCACCTCGCTCTTCTTAGGGAAAACTGCAGCACGAAGCGAGGGCCCCACGTCTGAGCTGCAGCCCCAGCAAAGCTGGAATTAGCTTTTCCCTCGGAGGCAAGGGGACTGTTGCTGGCCCAGCAGGGGCTGGGGAAGGGGTGTGGAGCTGGCCCCTGGGGAGGCGCAGCCGGGCTGGGCCGGGCAGGGTTTGGCCGCAGCCCCGGGGCCGCGCTCCGAGCATCGCTCCAGCACCGGGGAGGAAACTCAGCAAGCCCCACTCTTACCAATTACAGGGCGTCAATATTGACTATCTGAGGGATTTCCATGCTCAGGAAGCAAATTAGAAACTCAATACCTGAACTATTCCTAAATGCAGTTATCAACTTCAGAGTTTTATCTCATAAAACCAATTCAGCTTAGAGTTTAATTCTATTAAATTAGGGCTTAGAAATAAGATTTGCTCGGAGAATGAATGCATCATTAGTTTTAAAATGCAATATAGTGAAACCCAAAATGTGCGGCGTTACAGTTTGAAGAATAAATGAGTAGAGATGGCACCCAAATGTACTTCTCCCTAAATATATTTACCAGAAAAACCCTTGGGCTCATTAGGATAGTGTTTTGGTGTGGGGAACGTCCACCTTCCTTTGGGAATCATAATCCTCTTGTGTCTCCCCTTGGCACAAGTTTTTTCTTTGTTCTTAAAACCTTCTTATTTCAGCAGCTGACAGAGAAAAAAGAATCAGCATCCTCTTTCTTAATAAAAATGCCACAATGAGACCCTGTCGGGCCTGTGCCAGGCGTGTCAAAGGAGCAGGGACTAATACAGGAAACCTCAAGAACTCCCCGTTTTGTGCAAGTTACAGTACAGGGAAGAGTCACGTAGGGCTGGGTTTTAAATCAGGTTTCCAATAGATGAAAAGCACCCTTCCATGGGGTGCATGTAATCTCTGAATAGGGCCCTTAGTTTCCTGTGGTATTGTATTAGAAGGGATGTTTGATGCAATAACGTGGGGATAGAATATGCTCAAAGAGGGGGCGGGGGCCCGGCCCCGCGTTCCGAAGCCGGCGGCTCTTTGATGGCCGAGCCAGCCCAACCATACCTGCAGCACCAGCAGCCTGGGGCTGGGGAAAGGGCACGGGAGAGGCAGAGCCACTGCACAGCCACGGCCAGGCCCGGACAGAAACCCAGAGCCCTTTGGGCGAGCCGCGTTTCGCCGCCGTTTCCTACTCCAGATGTGGCGGCTCTGACGGTCCGATGGGAACAGCAGGTGCCTCTTCAGGCCTGGCCACACACTTGGCATTTTGAAAAGCTCCTTTTTCAAAAGCAAGCAACACTGTTCCCAAACAGGACTGCAGAGAGAGCTACAAACTGTGCGGTGCTGCCACAGCATCACACAGTAATTGGCAGCCCATCGTCTCTCACACCGATACGCTGGCTTAAAGCTTTAAAGATGCATTTTAATGTGTGTTAATTTCCTACTTTTACTTAAGTAGACTATAAGAGTTTTGTTCTTATTAGAAGTACAAAATTAAAACCAATTGAAATGATCTAATTATAATTTTTGGTAGCAGAAGAGTCATATGGAACAACCCAACTGACTCTATCGAGCCTAAAACACTCGCCAGTATGCATTTTAATGTACCAATTCCCTTGAAAATGCATGCAGAGCTGTGGGAGAGAAAAGGTTGAAAGGATAAATGTGAGACATATCCATGTCATTGTTGTACAGCAGCTCTGGGGGTGCCACCCACACCACCACCCCATCTTCAGGCAGGGCTTGATTTTACAGTCATTGAATTCTCATATTCAAAAAGGAGCCAGAGAAGCAAAACGTGCTCAGATGCTTGTGGTTTGCCATATGATCTTCCTCTTCCTTAATTTTTCCTTCTATTTAGGTCAAAACAGTTCTTGTGTTTTTCATGAATGCAAGCCTCAGACTTTCGCTCTTCTATTCCACTCTCAAAAGCAGAGAGGCCGCCGCCCTGTGGGCCAGGCCACAACTACAGAATGTTGTAGTTTTGCTACAATTCATGCTTGCTTTTGGTTTTCATTGAGTAGAATGATTTTTCTGTTCCAAACAGTAAAGCAGAGCAGCTCAGCCAAGATGCTACAGGGCTGCTGACATTTGGAATGCTATTTTCAGCCCTATTTTACATATGCTTTCAAAACGTATCCTATGAAAAAGAGAAATCAGATACAAGAGGGGCTGATTGGTGTCTCTGGCAAAGCAGATGACCTACTTCAGCCATAAAGGTGGGAAAATCCATGGATATTGGCAGGGAAGGGAAGGGAAGGGAGGAGTCAACACCAAAACCTGTGCAAATGTTCAAGGAAGAAAAATCCAGCCTGGAATGGGGCACTGGAGGGAGGTGGTGCCAGCGTGGGGCCATGGACACTATGGGCACAGCAAACTCCCTTTCTCCTGATCCTTGTAACAGGCAAAAAACAGCCGGGAAAGAAAATGTTTTGGCAAGTGTAACCCAAGAGGGAACATTACCTTGCACACCTTTTAATGGTGAGCTTCCCAAAAATTCAGTGTTCTCCCTCAGAAGGGGGAACAGAACCGCAACATTCTTCAAAAAAAGAAAAAAAAATTTTTGCAAAGAAAACCAGAATGAATCAAGGCACCACCTGAGAAAACAGATTAAAGGGGAAAATAAAATAAAAAGCTGTTAAAGTTATTAAAAAGACCCCTATTTGAGGCCAAAGCAGCACCTCTCAACTCCTCCCTGATACTTCCCATTCCATGTGGCTCTTTCTGCCTATAAACAAATTGTAAAAGATGGCAACAGCTAATTTAAAAAATAAAATGCGAAGTGTTGCAGCGGAGTCTAAATTGAGTCTGACAACCAAGGTCACATAACTTTTCACTTTTATTTAAAGGCATTGCCTTGATTACTGAAAAATATTGCAAGATATATAAACACAAATGTGGGGGCAGGCCAGCCCGCCTCTGAGGACTCCAGCCATGCCTCCTTGTCCTTTGCTTGAAAAGGAACAACAGGAATAATTTTTTTAATTGCCAAATGTTGTGTAATTATCAAATTGTAGAAAATTGTCCGAAATCATCAGTATAATTTTTGGAATTATGTTTTCAGAGTAAGCAGTATGTCCTAACCTGTCCTGTTATACCTTAATAAATTGCAGTTATTTCTGGAAATGTTTGCTGCTTTAATTGCTGTAAACACTAGAAAGCTTTCATTATACCTTTGATTTCTTCTAACTGTATTTGTAGTGTTCCAGGCCTTTTCCTGTAAACTCTGAGAAGAATGTGGTTCTGAAAGTCACGAGGAGGAGCGCGGCGGCCGCGCACTCGGGGCTGGCAGCGCACCCCAGCGCTGCCCCGGGCCCAGCAGAGCCTTTGCAGGGGGATCTCACTCACAGCTTCGTTCAAAAGCAAAAACCCATGGATGCTGAGGAGAACCAGAGCCTGTTTGATGTTCTGCCGCTGTTGTCTCCGGGCAGATCTGAATGAAAGCTTGGAATTAAACTGTCTTTGAATATAGTTTTCATTGCAAGTGATCTAAAATAAAACAACCTGGTTTCCACATCCAGGTTTCCAGAGCCAGCTGCCACACTCCCCTCCATTCATAAACTTCCAAAGTTATGTTATTTTAAAACTAGAATATAATTTTGTCATGGATTTTTTTAATGAATTAAAGGCAATAATCAGCCATTTTATTTTCCTTTGTAAAAATTCCTTTCTAGGACCCAGAGCTTCCCCTGTCGCTCCCCCCCTGCAGTGCCCGAGCACCCTCAAATGTTCACTCCTGCCCTGGTCTGTCAGAAATTGCTGTTGAAATCATTGATATAGCCTTTAATTAGGAAACTAATGTAAGGTCACTGCTATCAAGCAATTTGAAGCACACCGGTGGACTTAGACCAGTTCCTCACTGGAGCCCCAAAAATAAGGACCTAGACCTCGTGGAGTGAGTTCACAGGAGGCCAAAGGGCTGCTCCAGGGCTGGAGCCCCTCTGGAGCCAGGCTGGGAGAGCTGGGAATGCTCATCTGGAGAGGAGAAGGCTCCAGGGAGAGCTCAGAGCCCCTTGCAGGGCCTGAAGGGGCTCCAGGAGAGCTGGAGAGGGACTGGGGACAAGGGATGGAGGGACAGGACACAGGGAATGGCTCCCACTGCCAGAGGGCAGGGATGGATGGGAGACTGGGAAGGAATTCCTCCCTGTGAGGGTGGGGAAGCCCTGGCAGAGGTGCCCAGAGAAGCTGTGGCTGTCCCTGGATCCCTGGAAGTGTCCAAGGCCAGGCTGGACAGGGCTTGGAGCAACCTGGATAGTGGAAGGTGTCCCTGCCCATGCCGGGGGTGGGATGAGATGGGCTGTGAGGCCCGTTCCCATCCAAATCATTCTGGGATTCTGTGAATTACCTTTTTTTGTTACTGTATTTGGGTAGTGCTTTTGGCATCTGAAAAGGCTCTTTAAAAATGCGATCATGAGAAACACCCCAGATGAAGTCACCTCCCGGCCAGGCCTGTTGCACTAAAACGTTGCCCAGCCCTGGATTCCAGCCCAGCCCGTTGTGTACCAAGGTGCACCTGCTCGTTCTCATCTGGTGGCATCTCCACGTTCAGCTCAGATGAACTGGAGCAAGTTTCTGAGGACAAATCCCTGTCTGTTCCGTGGGGCTGTGCCTCCAGAGCAGCCCTGGGCACGGGGAGGGGAGCGAGGACACACCACCGGGACTCAGTGTCCCCGCTGCCCCCAGGACGGCACAAGGGCTCTGGGCTGAAGGCACCGCTCGCCCCGGTGCCACCATACCCCCGGCCAGCCCCTTGCTTTCTGGGCTTTTGGGCAGCACGTGCTCCCTGTAGCCACGGGGGCCACGTCCAGTCCCTCCTGGCCAGCGCCATGTGCCCGCACACCATCAGCAGCTCTGCACTGGCCACGCACCACCACAGCATCATCCTGCACGCTCACCTACTCAGCCTCAGAGGGAATGCAACGGCCCCTCTTCCTGCAGTCTCCCTTTATGCCCTGCTGCTTTGGGGAGTGCCTAAAACCCTGCAGAATTATTGCAGAATTATTGCAGAAAGTGAGGTGAAGCCACTCGCCCTGCTCCGGCGAGCAGTGGGTCTTCAATGGCCCACACGAGCTGTGTATGTGGGGGGAAGCACGGGAGGTGACATCCCAGGCAACGCTGCACGGCCAAGGCTGGAGCAGCCTGGAGTGCAGGAGGCTCCGGAGTGTCCCCCGGCCCGCGAGGCCCCAGCCCAGGGACACTGAGGCACGTGGGAGCCGTGGCCACGAGGCGCTGCCTGCAGCCAGCCCAGGAGCCATGGAGCGGCGATGAGCCGCCCTGCTGGATCCATCAGGAGGAAGGAGCGAGGAAGGGAGTCGAGTTATCAAAAGAAAAGGAGAAATCATAAATTTAAACAGAAATGAAAAGCTCTGCTGAACATTTTTTTCCTGGGACAAGCAAGAGTGGGGAAAGCATTAAGTGCTGCACCTTTTCTTCACCTAATGACACAGGAAAAGTCTTTTCAGCAGATAATTCAAGTAAACAATCTACAGAAAGCATAAACAACAAGAGCAAATTTCCTTAAATTAGCCAAGTTCTTAGAACACAGTGGCTGTTCGTGCTGCAGGAGGCTGTGGCTCCAAAACAGGGGAGACTGGGAGTGTGGGAGAAAAGGGCAGAAGAACCAGCCCCTTCTTCATCCTTCATGGTTTACCTGGAATTCAGTTCACTGTAAATTTTATTTCAAAGACAAAAAACCTTATGCCAAACTCACCTTGGCTAAATATCATTAACTGATTTCTAACAAAGACCTGATCCACTTTCACTTGCAAAACACTTTGTCACTGGTTTATATGCACCGCTTCCAAAGAAAGGAGAGAGAAAGGAGAGATTTTTAGGTCAAATGATTAAGGAGAAAAGGGATTTAAACCAACAATTTTTTTAAAGTTCTAATTGTTTGCTTATTGACACCAATTTACATGGAGCCACTTAGTGAATAAAGGTTTTCACAGTACATGGCACTTCTTTATGTCAGTTTTTAGCCATCATGTCACAGCCTGGCTTGAAAAGAAGAAATGCTGAAAACTCGTAGGCCAGAAATGAACAGCCTATTAAGATCTGAAAAGCTGTCATCCCCGCTGAAAAGACTTGCGTCAGCCACTGAGGATATATTTTAAACCGCCTGTCCGCAAGAAAACTTTAATAATGCAGCCTTGCTCTAATGTCTTGTGAGAGGAGAGGCAATTTTACTTCTTCTATTAACCCAACGTGATTACAATGGCTTATTTCATGGAATATTAAGTTCAAATTCTGCTCCCTAGGAGGACAATAAAAAAAAAGAGTGTGCTTATGACATTGCCCGAAATAGCCACAAGGACCGCAACTCCTTGGTGCTTTTAATGCATCCAAGCCATAATCCACCTTTAATTTGCTAATGGTTAAGTAAATTAGCAACAAAATAATAAACCACAAAAAGGTATCGACACAGGAGCAAAACGCTTTCCTCTCAAAAATATTAAAATAACAAACGAATGTTTTCCTAAGGATTGTCGTGGCCTTTCGGTCCTCTCCCTCCCCCTGCAGCCATCCCCCTCCAGCCAGCTCCAGAGAAAAACAGACTCCTTGTGTCGGATGGGCTTTGGCCATGAGGTGATCAGGAGGGAAGGGGTTTGTGCCCAGGCCACAGCTGGGATGGCTCTGTGCCAACGGAGCCACTGACAACCGCCTGGGAGCCACCTCCCAGCCTGCCCCGTGCCCTGCGCCGCCGTCCCCAGGAGCTGGGTGCCTGGCTGGGGGCACGGTGGGGCTGCCATCCGCTGCCTCCAGCTGGCCAGACCACGGGCACGCCTGTGCCGTGGGGCACCCCCGTGCCACCCAGCAGCACCCCTGCGCCGTGGGGCACCCCTGCGCCGTGGGGCCGGCAGATGTCAGAGCACTGTGCCAGAGGGGCCAGTGCCCATCGCCACTTCCAGGAGGCCACTCCAAAGTGTTGGCTTTAAACACCATTTGCAGGCCGCCCCCCTCTTGAACACTTGTTTAGGCCCCATCCTGCCCATAAAAACCAGCATTAGAAAGGTGAATTAAAGATGCAAATGGCATTGCCACTGTCGGCAATTCCAGTCCTGGGGGTGCAGTGACCGAGGCCAGCACGGCCCTGGCTGTGGCTCTGCCAGCCCTGGCACTGACTCATTGTCCCAGAGCTCAGGAGCTCTGCGCTTGGCACGGGGGAGAAACAGCCCAAAACCCCAGCAGGAGAAACCTCAAGCACCGCATTTTGTTTCAAACTGATGCTGGATGCAGAAAAGGCCTCCACATTCCCCCTTTCTGACATGGCCTTCCTACACCTTTTTTTCTTTTTTTATTTTTCCAATGTGGAAAAAAAAAGGAAATAAATTTTTCATTTAAAAAATTAATGTATGCAAATATTGAGCGAAATTATAAATAGCCACCATTAATTTCTTTTTCCTAGCTCCACAATTCCAAAGCAAAAAGGCAAAAACTTAAATAAATGCATTTAAATCTCCTGCTGTGTAATAGTAAAGAGACTCCATAAAACCAGAACAATATTTATTTTTCCTTTTCGGAGCAGCTCCCTGGTTTATTAGGCCCGTGCTCCCAGCAATCTGATAAGCAGGAGCGAGGCTAAATGGCAAATGGCAAACATCCCAAATCCCAACCTGATGTATTTCCACAGCCCTGACCTTCAGATAAAAATCACACAGAAATCTGCAAACCCACCAAATATGCAGCACCACACGCTTGTGTTCAGACACAACAGTCGGGCGAAGAAAAGGAACAGAGAGAAGGGCGTTGCTATTTCCAGCCCTGAGCCTTCCCCTCCCTTCAGATTTCGGGATCCTGCTCCGATCCACGAGTTCGAGGGGACGTGGACACACCCCACCAAAGCCAAGGGTTCCTCACGGCCACCAAGGGCTCGGAACTGCCTGGCTGTGACCGTCAGGGAAACACCAGAGAGAACAAATAATCCCACTCCCACATTCTGTGCATATTTAGGAAAATACTTCAAACAGAAAAAAAAATTTTTTTGCAGTGTGAAATTAGCTACAATTATGACAACTGCAAGAAAAAAATTATACGGGCAAAATTTGGGGCTGCTGGAAGAATTCTTTGATGTCTGGATTCCAATTTAACCCCGACTGAGTTCTGAGAATCAAATGAACAAAGTCTATCACACACCCCAAGTCTGCTTGTCGGTGCAAGGCATCATTCCTGTTCCATTCTTCCCAGGCACGCGTAGTTCCAAGCCCCTTGCCGACATCTCCTCCCTCCGCACTGCAGACGGCCACTTGCCCGGCACGTTTGAGCCACAGCCCAACTGTGTATGTCTTTATTCATTAAAACACAGGCATTAGTATCAATAAATATGTACAACAGTATTTTCTCCCTGTCCCTGCACAGGCCGGGGCTCGGGATGGGGCTGTGTGGGGAGCACAGAGAAATAGATCATATTTCACATAAATATTTTTAGGCAAAAGACTGTCACAAGCACTGTCCCTGTACCTTTACATCGCGGCTGGGGAGAGCAGGAGTTTATTAAGTAAGACTATAGGTGAATAATAAGGCCCTGATAAATGCCCATGAATATTTGGCGTAGCAGAGCAGGGAGGTGCTGCTGGCGCTGGCTCCGGGAACGTCACCTCTGTTTTATACCGGGGCGTCAGCGCGGAGCCTCCGCGAGCCACACGGATCCCAGGCTGAATAAATAACATAATCCCCACCGTTGGGGTGCTTTGCATATAAAAATCACTTTTTCTTCAGGTACTGAACCACCGTATCCTCTAAACCTGAACCGAGCTGCCGGATTTTTGAAGCAGCTGTAAAACATTAATAATATATCTGGGTTGTTTAAAGAATATTTCCAAATAACATGAAATATTTAGTCCATTCCCCCCCTCACCCCACCCTTAGTGCTACCACCACCATAAAAAGATAAGATTTATCATGAAATGTTTGAGGGGTAATCAGCCATTTTTGGCCAATATATTTTAATATTTATATACCTGACATAGCTGAATATAAATGATACATCATGATTTTCCATAGTGCATGGAATTTATACAATTAACGGAGGGATCCAATGGCTTTAGGGCACACAAGGTGCAAACAGTGTTACAGTCGGTTGCTGATTATTGTTATAAATCTCACAAACCATAAAGACATTAAGGTGCATTTTGTTTACCCCATTTGTTTTCAAATATTATGTACAACAATATTATTTATCATTAAAAGAGTTACACTTTCCCAGTGCATTTATTTCATGAGATGCATTTATAGAACTATTTTAAAAATACAGCTGGCAAAATGCATGGCTGAAAGAGGCAGGAAAACGGGATCATTTCCAATTTTTTTCCCGAAGATGATGGGTTTTCATTCTGAAATGGAGAAGACATTGAAGCACTACCTGTATCTGAAAAGTCTAATTGGAACAGACGCGCAGCTGAAGAGCCGTGCGCGCTCTGGGCGCAGCCTCCCGCCCGGCCCCGCAGCCGGGCGCTCCCGGAGCCGCCGCCGCCGCTCCCCGCGGACCTGCGGGGCCAGCGCCTCGGCCCCGCGCTGCGGCACCCAAACCACGGCGCTGGGACAGCTCAGTCCACGACTTCCCAGAGGAAAGCGCTGACCAACGCGCAGCCCTGGGCTTTCCTAGAGCAGTCAACACTTTTCCTGGGAAGAGCTACCGCCCTGCTCCGTGGAGACGCAGCAGAACTGAGCGAAAATACTCACAGATACAAATTCCCCCCAATGTTCCCAAGTGGGTATAATGTCCCGGGATCGGTTCAATTATTCCCCTTTGGGCTGGCCGGGTTTGAAGCGCCGGAGCCCCCGAATGTGAAACGTGAGCCGGGAGCGGGGCAGAGCCCGGCAGCGCCGGGGTGTCCCCGCAGCACAGGGACCCGAGCGCTGCAGCTGCTCATCAAATCAGGTTTATGTTCCTGAAATGAGTTCCTGCTGCTGAGCCTCAATTCGCAGACAGTCGGGGGGAAAAGAGGTGGATACAGCCCCAAACAACCCCCCTGGAAGCACGTCCAGGGGACGGCTCTTTGTGCCCCAATGGAGGCAGCTGGGGGGATTTGTTTTATACCTACGGAAACACGACGTGCCAGTTCCATGTGTGTGTCTTGTATAGCAAATCCCCCAAAAATACACGTTACAAAGGCATTGCTGGCGTTTTAGTTGCTTTGCCAGAGGTAAATGAGTCCTTTCCCTTTCTCTTGCCTTCCGGCAGCACTGGCGAGGAGGTTTCTCAGCGATATTTTCCCACCCAGGAGGTGCAGCATCATTTACTAAACACAAACCCATTTTTCCTTAAAATTTATATTATTTCAACTAAACCAACTGGAGAAATAAAAAAAGTCAAATTTTACCATTTGCTGCCCTTTTTCCAGCACAAAGAAAACCCCAGCCCAGGGAGTTACCCAGAATTTGCCTTTCTCTTTCGGCCTGCTCAAAGGTTGCTTTCTAAGGTACACAAAACACAGAAACAGGGAGGGAAATGTGGGAATGTACCGAACTGGCTGTTGACTTCAGGCACGGGAAGTGTTTTGTTGAGAATTCGCAGGTGCTAAAACCTCATCAATGAGTGGGAAATGGTGCTAAATACGAGCTCTGCGAACTTTATTTTTAATGATGACTTTAAAACCCGGGGATCAGCGAGGTGAATGTAAAAACTGTTAATCTTAAATTTCTACAAACCCGAGTGTCAGGGCAAGCATGTCTGGTGCATCAAGCATAACAAGATGAAAACGAGGAGGTGTGGGTGAGGAGGGGGTCCGAGACACTTGCTTTTCTTGAATCCCTCTGAATACATTTCACAATTCATCAGTTTTTGTCTTCCCTGCCACGAGTGAGGACAATCAGACCAGACACCCATTAGATTTTTCATGCAATTTTTTTTTTCCTTGTTCATGACATGTTGGCAGGGAGGATGGCAATTCTGAAATCTTACCAAATGAGAAAAATGTCAGAAACTGAACTGACAGCTGGTGGTTACTATGGTGATAGGTGATATCGAAAAAAAAATAAAATAAGACTCGGTTAATTCAAAAGGAATCAAGTTCAGTATTTTTAAGCCGGTTGATAGAGATGAAAACTTAATCCCAATACTGAGGTGTTTTCCTGTTTTAGCTAAGAGCCAAAGAAACCATTTGCTTGATTAGATAATTAACTAGATACAGCTAAATATCCAATGAAAATTATAGTGAAACCAAAAATAATAGTAAAAAATAATAACATGTTTTTTAAAAAGGAAACAGCCATATTAGAAAAAAAATAAGCAGACTGGGGGAAATCTTCTGTCTGTGTGAGCCATCCAGAACTGTCCTCTCCATAACCACAATTACCGACACGGGTCTGGTTTTCTGCCATCGGTTTGAGGGAGAAAGAGTAGTTTCGCTCAGTGACAAAGACAAATCAGCTGGAAGGGAGGGAAAGCTGCTGACTGATGGCTTCAATCGAGGGAAGGCTGCGCAGGCAACTTCGGCAGGAACCTGGATATCTCCATATTTGTGTTTATGTATTTTATGGGCTTTTTAAAAATTCCCAAGGGAGCTATTTCTGGGGCCCGAATACCGCGAGATCTGGTGTTCTCCTGGCATTTCCATCGAGGAAGGGAAATACTAAAATACCATGAGAACATCAGATCTCCTGCTATTTCGGCTGCATTAATGGTTCCCTCAGGTATTAACAAAGCCCCTGAAAAACAAACACAAATATTTGAGGCAGAAATAGAAATGCTGGAATATCCACCCCACCCCCAGCAACCCAATGCACCCACACAAAAACCGCTTCATTTTTGTGATCTCACACTTTGAGGAACAAATTATGCATCCATGCACATATAAAATTAATATTATAGGGGAATTATTTGGCCACCATCTCTGTCTTTGTGGCAAGAATTGAGTTTGTTCCCCAACAGCCCAGAGGAGGATGATCTCCATATAAATGCAGGTGGGGTTTAGGGATATTGTTACAGAAAACAACGTTTGAATGCAAAAGTCTCTCAACAATTTGAGTTGTGCTTGTGCTCCCTGGATGGGGATGGCAGAGATGGGATGGGATGGGATGGGATGGGATGGGATGGGATGGGATGGGATGGGATGGGGTGTGATGGGGTGTGATGGGGTGGGATAGGGTGTGATGGGGTGGGATGTGATGGGGTGCGATGGGATAGGGTGGTATGGGGTGGGATGGGGTGGGATGGGGTGTGATGGGGTGGGATAGGGTGGGATGGGGTGCGATGGGATAGGGTGGGATGGGATGGGATGCGATGGGGTGTGATGGGGTGCGATGGGGTGGGATGTGGTGTGATGGGGTGCGGTGCGATGGGGTGTGATGGGGTGGGATGTGATGGGGGCGATGGGATGGGGGGCGATGGGGTGGGATGGGGTGCGATGGGGTGGGATGGGGTGGGGGGCGATGGGATGGGGTGCGATGGGGTGGGATGGGGTGGGATGCGGTGGGACGGGGGGCGATGGGATGCGATAGGGAGCGATGGGATGCGGTGCGATGGGGTGCGGTGCGATGGGGGGCGATGGGGTGTGATGGGGTGGGATGTGATGGGGTGCGATGGGGTGTGATGTGATGGGGTGCGATGGGGTGCGATGCGGTGGGATGGGGTGGGATGCGGTGGGATAGGGTGCGATGCGGTGGGATGGGGTGGGATGCGGTGGGATAGGGTGCGATGGGGTGGGATGGGGTGGGATAGGGTGCGATGGGGTGCGATGCGATGGGATGGGGTGGGATGCGGTGGGATAGGGTGCGATGGGGTGGGATGGGGTGGGATGGGGTGCGATAGGGTGCGATGGGGTGTGATGGGGTGGGATGCGGTGTGATGGGGTGGGACGGGGTGGGATGCGGTGGGACGGGGGGCGATGGGGTGGCAGCCCAGGGGCGCGAGGCGGCCCCGCGGTGCCGGTGCCGCGTGTCGCTCCCGCGGGACGGCTCCGGCGGGAGCGGCGGGGCCGAGGCGGCGGCGGCGGCGGCGGCGCGGGCGGCATCGCCCCCTGCCGGGCGCGGCGGGAACGGCGGGGAAGGCCCGCCAGCCGGAATCGCCCGGGCCGGGCAGCGGGGCCGCAACGCCGGGAACCGCCCGGCCCCGGCAGGTGCTGCGTGCCCGCCCAGGGCTTTTCCAGCCGAAACAACGGCCGTTCTGCTAACAGCGCGGGAAAGCCGTCCGTCCTCACTTCACAGCTGGGGACGCAGCTCCCCCCGGCTCCCGGGCCCGGCAGGCAGGGCCCGTCCCCGCTCTGTGCAGCCGGGAGGCTGCGCGGACACGGAGCCAGAGTCCCGCGGGGCCAGGGACACCGCTGCCACCAGCCACGGCCCGGGCCACCTCACCTCCCACTCCTGCCGCTTGCCCACCTCCGGCAGGAGCTCATCCCTGAGGCCTGGGCAGGAGAGCAGGAGGCAGGTCAGGCAGGAGAGGACACACGAGGAACTCCACAGTGGGCTCGTGGGATGGGATGGGATGGGATGGATGGATGGGATGGGATGGGATGGGATGGGATGGGATGGGATGGGATGGGATGGGATGGGATGGGATGGGATGGGATGGGATGGGATGGGGTGTGATGGGGTGGGACGGGACGGGGTGGGGTGGGATGGGATGGGATGGGACGGACGGGACGGGACAGGATGGGACGGGACGGGGTGGGATGGGATGGATGGGGTGGGATGGGATGGGATGGGATGGGATGGGATGGGATGGGATGGATGGGATGGGATGGGATGGGATGGGATGGGATGGGATGGGATGGGGTGGGAAGGGGTGGGATGGGATGGGATGGGATGGGATGGGATGGGATGGGATGGGATGGGATGGGATGGGATGGGATGGGGTGGGAAGGGGTGGGATGGGATGGGATGGGATGGGATGGGATGGGATGGGATGGGATGGATGGGATGGGATGGGACGGGACAGGACGGGACAGGACGGGACGGGACGGGATGGGATGGGACGGGACGGGGTGGGATGGGTTCCCTGGGCTGGAGCCGGGCTCTCTGGGCAGCGCTGAGGGTCCCGTGTTCGTGGCAGGCAGCCACAGGCAGACAGACTCATGCGGCCGTGGGCGGCTCTGCGGGCAGGGGCGGTGATGAGCAAGGCCAGGATGAACAGAACTGGCTCTGCTGCCCTTATCCCACATGGTTCCGTGCATTATTCTGGAGTGAGAACGTGGCCCCATCGTACCCAGCGCAGCCCAAACTCAGTGATTATGTGTCCAGTGCAGCAAACCTGCTTTCTGCTCGAAAACACAGGAAAATGTCCAGAAAAACAGTGGTCTATAAACAAGAGACTGCTTGTGGAGCAGCTTCAGCCCAGATCCACGACACCAAATTTCACTGCTCCTTACAGGAACGGAGACAGTGCCTGCTTGTCTGAGTTCCCAGCATGGGAACAGACAATTTGGGAATCTTCCCCATTTGACTGCACCTATTGCTGCACAGAACTCCTCTGGGGAGAGCAGCAAAACAAGCTCCTCAATACTCACAAGAAAAAAAACCCTCTTGTCTAAACAACATAATTATATTAAAAGTAAAAAAAAAAATACAATTTTAAATAAATACAATTGCAAAAAAGGCTCTGGACGATAAGAGAATGATGAGGTCAATAAAGCAAAACCAAAAGATCCAGAAAACCTCATTTCAAGATAAAAACCAGTATAAATACATGGCTTGGAGTGTTTAAAATATTGTCATAAATTATACCTTCATTATATATGAAAAGTGCTGTTGAAAATCAAAGCCTATAGAAAGTGTAAAACTGCTTCAAAATATATACGATGTATAACTTAGAATATGTTAAATTCAGTGAAATGTTGAATTTCACAGGGTTTAAAAGAAGTTTGTCTTCCAGCCACCACAGCAGAAAATCTGTAAAATGACCATATGTAAATACCCACAGGTCCTGAATCTATTTTTATATGGATTTCTACAAAAATCAAGTGACTTTTTTTTTTTAGAATGTGGCTTATAGTGTCCTTTGTACTGGGCACGGAGGTGGGGATCAGCAGACAGCTGATGTTAACTAGTAACACAGACAACTAAGAATAACACACTTCATTCTTGACCCCTTTTGCCTTTTAAAAGTGTTGATAGAGAATTAAATTGCGATAAAATTTCCACTGGTTCATGGGACGACTGTTT
Source organism: Anomalospiza imberbis (assembly GCF_031753505.1). Lineage (NCBI taxonomy): Eukaryota > Metazoa > Chordata > Aves > Passeriformes > Viduidae > Anomalospiza > Anomalospiza imberbis. The sequence goes on along the minus strand of NC_089692.1, from coordinate 20,617,859 downwards.
GTCCCTGAGTATTTTCAATCAAAAGCCGCGCGGTGCCTTTTTGCTGCAGCACGAAGCACAGCTGGGATGGCGGAGAGCCCGGAGCGGGAGCAGCCTGTGATGCTGCGTGTCCGTGCCGCAGGCCGCCGCGCTGGCCTGAGGTCCCTGCGGCTCCCCTGTCGGCCCCTAAAAGCAGGGCTGGTTTTCGGTGGGGTCCCACGGCGCACGGGCTCCCTGCGGGGCGGCCCTGCCCGGGCGCTGCGCGGGCCCGGGGCGAGCCGGGACCGCGGGGCAGGGAGGCTGCGGGACCTGCCCGGGCTGCCGCACGGCCACGGCATCTGCCAGCCTCTGCAGCCCGCCCCGCCGGGCTCCTCGTGCGCGCCGGGGCTGCAGTGGGCTCAGGAGGGCTTTTCCACCATTTCTTTTTCTGGAGAAGAGCGGCTGTCAGCGATCCCCAGCGCGGCGGGGCCGCCGCCGCCGGCCCGGGGCGCTGCCGCTCGCAGCAGCGCTCCGAGCCCGGCCGGCGCCGGCAGGAGCCAGGCCAGCGCCCAGCCCCGCTCGGGGCTCGGGGAGCGCCGCTCCTGCCGGGGTGCCGTGTCGGGGGCGCTGCTGGGCGAGCTTTGGCCACGGCGGTAGCCCCGCAAGGCCCGGCCGGGTGCCTCGGGGCCCTTTGGCTCCCCAGCCCTGCGCAGGGAGGACACAGGGCTCTGGCACTGTCCCCGAGCCCTGGAGAAGTGCTGCAAACAGCACCAAGTGAAACACCCAGCTGTAAAAGTTCTACAGAAACACGATCGCTGGACTTTACATTTAGGAAGAATTAAGCTTTTAAAGAATTTTTTCCACTGAAAAAAAAAGCCTTTAATGGGAGTTATCCAGGTGGCCCCTGGATTTATTGTTGGATTTCTCTTTGACTGCTCTGGGGTTCCCAAGGGGACTATTACGTCAACAATTTCTAAGGCAACATTTTATTCCAGGTGAAATTCCTTAGAAGATGAGAGCTTTGGCTTGGAGATTCTGGGATCCCATTTGAAATCACTCACACTGACTACAGAAGAATTTTTAAAATAAAGTACTGCGTTGCCTCCTGCTTTCAGCTACATCTATCATCTATCTATATATATTTATAAACATTCTTTATAGAACAATTTCAAATGTAATTCTGCTGAAGCTATTAAAACTCCCTATTTAATTGCATTCATAAAAAGTTGTCGGGAATACAGTCAAAACTGACCACTTAATTCAAGGTGTGTTCCATATTAACGCACTTTCCCATTCTGAAAAATTAGCGATAGGAGCTGTTCTGTGCATGGAACTCCCATCAGAGTCAGTCAAGAGCCTTTATTTATAAAGTCAGGGGGCTTCTGAAGTCTTTAATGACTATTTTTGGTCAAACTTGAAAGAAAGAGACAAGACACAAAGATCTCCCAGTTTCCAGTGTACAAAGAATCTATGACCAGTAGGAAAAGCTGAGTAGGGCCTTAGATCCAGACTAAACAAATTTCAGCATCAAATGATAAATGAATCGAGGAACTTGCACTCTCAGATCCTAAATTATATTAAGTCACTGATTTTATGAAGCCAGAAAAAGGTCATCTCACAATCCTTATGAACTATGGTAAATAACAAAAAATTATGTTGGATGATTTTAATTGTTGGCATCCTTAAAACCTGAGAAATAGATACAACTTGTGACAAAACAGAAAAGTTAAAGGGAAACTGTAATTGCTCCTTTTAAGACCTATTATGTGTAATATCCATTGGCCATATTTGTTCCACAGGTCAGGTATAAAAATAAATTTACTGTATTTCTTGCATTTGATTAACAGAAAGAGCTTAATGATACGTGTCCACATTCCTGTCTCTGTGCTAGTGTCTATCGGGGCTTTCTTGCCTAAACTGAAAACCATCTGTCATAAGTACAATAATGGCTTTTAAATCCGCCCCACCTAGTCCTCCCGCTCCCAAAAAGGGGCACATCAAGCATGGGCTGCTCCTGAAATATTCCTTGCAAGTTGCTAAGTGGATATAAAAGAACACAGACCTAAAATAATCTGCAAATAACTGTAACATAAGCCCTGAGAAATGCTTTTGGAGCCGGCGCGAGGAGGGAGAGACGGCGTCCACTGAGCCAAGGCCAAGGCAGGGTCCGGGTGACCCGGGCAGGGGGACAGTGTTTGTCCCCCTGGAATACTGGAATACTTTGTAATTGTGAAAGATTATTACAGATCTTATTTAAATCAGGTTTCCTTTTGAATATTTTCATCTAATTGGACAAGTGTTGATCTGTGCCGGGCTGTCACAGCTGTTACAGGACATGAACCACGCTTACAGTAACAGCTTTCGTTCCACATTTTTGTGGAGCAGTTTCCATAGCACTCAGATCAGGGCTTGCATATTTTTATACCACTTGCATATTGAAAATAAACTCTGATGTTTAGCCTGCTTTCTCCAAGTGCATCTGGTACTTAAATTCCCTGAAAAACAAGCTGGCAACTCTGATTGAAGCCCAAGCAGGCAGGGTGTGACACCTTGGTAACTTTTATAAAGTTATTTTCAGCCTTCCTTTCCCCTCAGCTTCATAGGAGATGGGATGAGAGAGCTGGGAAGTTGGCATTTATCTTTAATTGCCATTCCTGAATTTAACATTAGGGCAAACTTTTCCATTCACAATATCCAAGATAAGCAGACACTGTGCATGTGAGGATGTGCTGTGGAATTGCCCGAGCCTCGATTAAACGCTTCCCATGCTCGCAGCAGATAAAAGGCAAAGAGCTCAGGAGCTGGAGGGACACAAGCTGCAGGGCCAGGTGGCCCTGAGCCCCCCGGTCCGGTCCCACACCGGGAGCGAGCCTTCCAGGCACCCCGGAGCCCCGGGCAGGCAGGGCACGAGCCTGTTGGGAAGTTTATTCTCGGTAAACGAGTCACTTTCTAATTAGAAAAATAAACAGGATGTTCTAATGTGGGATTCCAAAGCGCAGCGAGCCCAAGCCCTCTCCGGCAGCGAGGCCGGGCAGTGCCTGGTGCCGGCCGTCCCCACTGGGCCGTGGCACCGGCCAGGCTTTGTCCCACCGAGCCTCCCGCGTCCCCACGGCCCCTCACCTCCTAACCCCCTTCCCAATTAGCAGATTGAAAATTAGCAAAATACAGCCCCTGCTTTGCACTTTAAATTTTAATAAGAAACAGAGACATCTCTCTCTTTCTTCTGCTGTTCCTCCCTCTCCTCCAAGAACAGAAGGCTGCTGGTGAAAGGAATGAAAATCTGGAAAGAATTTGGGGTGGACTGGCCAACCCCCTTTCATTTCCTTCAGATGTTTACAATCTAGCACCTTTCTGAAGACAAAGATGGGAAAAAAGCTATTTTTCCTTTTGACTGAAGGGTGAGACAGGGGGGTATTAAAAACTGATCAATGTAATTTTTTTCACAGAAGTATTTGCACATCTGTGAAATAATGTAATTTATGAAAAAAATCTTTTTATATGACATCCATGATTATAGCCTGATCTGGGGAATTATTCAAATATAAAATTAAATACTCAAAAACTCGCTGTGCTGTGGATGACTGAGCTTTTACCAGCTGTGCATCACACTTCTCTAATTCTATTAAAAGTATAGAAGTGAGGCTTCCCAAGGATGTCTGAATCCCTTGTAAAAGGAATGCTACATTTCTAAATGCTTTATGATCAGTTGCTTTTTGTTTTTTCTTGATTATCATCCCAGTTGTTGGATGTTTTATCTGACTGTACCAAAAAAAAGAAGAGAGGAGGAATGCATACCCGTGGAGAGCGCTCTATAAATTATATTGTATTTTATTATCGCAGGGCTTAAGAAAAAATTGGCTCTTAAGAAAGGTTAAAAACCTTTAAAGTGAATTCTTCTGTTTGGTTAAAAGTATTTTTGATTTAATACGATCCATCTGCCATCTGGGCCTGGCCTCCTCCCCCTTGGGGAATGGGGCGATGCCCAGGGGACCAGGACAGGGCAGCGATTTCTGCCCCAACAGGACAAGTTTGGGTCACCCCGTGCCAGCTTCCCTCCCAGCAAGGGACCAGCTCACTGTCTCCTCAGACAGCAATTCCCAGATTTTTAAACAATTAATCCGGGGGAAAATGAGCGGGCACGGCTGCTCCTGGGGGTAGTTTCACAGCCCAGCGTCACTCCACAGAACAGCCTTCCGAAGAGAAAGTTCAATCCTATTTTCCAAGCTCAAGTGGAAGCTTTGGTACGGATCCTGCCCTGCTTGGACATCATCCACAGGTTACCGACAGAATCACCGGGAATTCGCCGTGCCTCCCCATGCCACAAGCCAATATTAAACTCGAAGGGAAAACACAATGCCCCAGACCAACAGAAACACCGTGGTGCAAACCAGCCACTGAAAGAGCCCCAAAACGGCCACATTAGTAAAAGCCAGTTGGAGTTTAGCAAAGAGAGAGGCAAAATAAGGGCTAAGCCATTGTTTCTGCTGCCGAAGACAGACGGACTTTAATAACACTTAACAGAATGATGCACATTAACGATCTCAGAAAGCACTTCTTATGCCTCATCCATCATGCGGAGGAGAAAATGAAGCCTTCGACAGCATTAGGAATTATTCTAGATCTTGTCAGTAATTCGCAGCTTCTCGGTAGTATCGTAACACAAATTTGTGTGGATGAGACACTGACCATTAATCTAAGGGGCTTTTTTTCCCTCGCTGCAGCGTGTGGAGAATGTATCAATTGTTTCATGGAGAAATTTCACAGCTGAAACCTTACTAAATAAAACAGGGGTGAGGAAAGAGATATAGACAGAAACATAAACAACTGCAACGCAGAGACAAATCATTATCTTTAAAACAAAACCTACCATAAAATCACCATATGTGTGTTTTGTGAATGGGCAGTGAGCAGCCTCCTGCTCTGAAAATCCTCAGAATATGCTGATTATAAAGTTATGTTCGTACATACAAACACACTTAGATTTCATTTTCTGGGAGGCTTTTTTCCCCTTTTTTTTTTTTTTTTTTTCTGGAGTATAGGCAAAAATATCCCGATTTCTCCTCCCAAGAGAGCCCTGTATTTTTTGCAAATAGTAGCAAAATAAATTTCAAGACAAAATGCCACGCAACTAAATAAACAACAGCTTTTGGCAACCTCTTCCCTAAGTCGCAAGCTGCTGTTCGTCGTGTGATAGCTGTTGCCACTGGAATCTCTACTACAAAGGAAAAGGTCCATAAATATTTGTACAGCAAACTCCACAGAAAAAAAAAGCCTCCCCGAGTGAGCTCAGAATTCATTTCTATATGTGCGATGTAAAGATGAAAGCTAATGAGTTCTGTGGAGTTTATGATAAATTAGAAGTGTGGGGCTCCCCGCCCCAGCCGCGTGTTTACACGGATCTGATCCGCTGCTCCCCAACAAAACACTTGTCAGACAGAATGAGGCGAATTCGCCTCCGGATGTGGAGGAGCTGGATTGTCTCAGGGACAAAAAAACAGATAGGATTTGATCAAATACTAATCAGGCAGCAATAATGTGGTATCCTAAAACACACCCTATTTTATCTCCAGTGAAATAGTGACATCTATCCAAAAAGTCCTCAAAGAAACTTGGGCTTAGGTAATATATTGTGATTGCAGCAGATAGGCAGGATTAAAATCAAGCTTGATCTTCAAAGAGAATAAGAACGCATAGTTCTGTTTACTGCACACATATTTGTATATAAAAGATATGACAAATATTTCGAGGTCTTTAGAAACCTGTATTTCCGTATTTTGAATTTTCACAGACCAAGTGCTGAGAAAGGGATTTGACAGTGCCAGGTAACAGAGGCAAATTAGAGATTAAACTCATTAGAAATTATAAACACTCATACAGTCTGTTAAACCCCCTGACAAAACCTGGAAATTAGAAATCCAATAACACAGCATCAATAGGGTCTTTAACGGCTGGACAGATGTTTAAACTGCGCGATGCTCGTGTGAGGGGTGAGATGGAACAGTCGAAATCAAGGTTTGCATTAAATAACACGGCATTGATGTCGGATCAGATCACTCATGTGAACTGGTTTGATCCTTTTTTTTTGCCATTAATTTCCATTCTCCTGTTATGGTCTAAATTTGTTAGTAATTTTGCATAGTATTAAACATTTTTCTTATTTGTGAATATGCAGATGAGGGAGGCAGCTCTGGAAGGTGCCACACAGAGCAGGGCTGTGTCCAAGGGGCCACTAACCCCTGGGGCTGCCTTCCACATAAAGACACTTCAAAAATAAAATATTATCTGCAAGCTTTAATTTTTTGGCCTAAATAATTAAACCACAGAGGGAAATACTGTGAAAACAATCATCTCACTAAGCACAACTCAATAAATCCCAAGGAATGGGCACTGGGATAACAAAACCAAAATTGCTTGCGTTCCTAATGTTGGGTCTGACCTGGAAAGGATAACAAAAGAATCTGGCATGAATATGTATTTTTATAGGGAATGCTGCTGGTAAACAGACCAAATAAAAGCGAGAGGATTATTTTAAAATAGTTTCTCCTAAACTCTCAATATGATTAATCTGATGATATGAAAAACCATCCATAAAGCAGAAACACATTCAGTCCCTACAAAATTCTGTACAGAGAAGTGAAAAGGGTTTCAGCAGAAGAAAACAAACAAACAGCAGCAACCCTGCAAAGCTGCGGCATCTCCCCACGCCCGCCTGCTCTCCAGCGCCGAGATAAAGACCCAATCTGCTCATCAAACACCTCCGGGCTCGGCCATCTAATAGGAACAAATTGGCAATGACTGCCCAAGCAAGTAACACAGGCCCACTGATTTGTAGATTGATACTGATGCCTAATGATCCCCTTGGGCAGATCAATAGCAACAATCCTCATCCCTGCCTTTCTTCTTTATTGGCACGGCGGAGCGAGCGCGGGGAATCGCGTGCGCACGCGGCTGCAGGTGCCGGCCGAGGGCCGGGCACCCGAAAGGGCCCCCGAGCCGTCGCTGCCCTGCCGTGTCCGCGGGGCTCGGCCTGCCTGCACTGCCCCTTGGCAGCCACGCTGCCCGCGGGCACGGTGCCCTTGGCTGTGCCAGGTGTACCGCGGAGTGCGGTGCAGCCAGGACAGGCCTGCGGCCACAGCGAGGGAAAGCACAGAGAGCGGGATAATGAGAGAAAACCCAGCTGGCCAGCTGGGCTGGCTGAGAGCTGAAGGCCAGCTTTGGTGGCATTTGGGTGGCAGAGCCATGCGGGACACTGGGCACGCTTTGGAGAGCAGGGCACACAGGCAGGTGGTGTGCGCTGCTGGAAGTGGGTTACACTTCTCTCCTGCTCCATCTCTCGCCTTTTCCCTCTTCTCCCCTCAGCTGACTCCTGGTCTCTTAGTGCACTACACTGTGATCAATCAGGCACTATCAGTACAGGGGTTTTATTCAGTTACCCTGGAGTCACTTCCATCTGCTGCTTCCAGCCCCACGCCTCAAAAGAATTAGGGATTTTCTATTTATTTATCAATCTAGTGAATACGGTTATCCCATTAGTAGATCCTTTTAAAGTCCCTGGTAGAACCTAAGAAAAACTAATGGAGTTGATTTGCATTTGGTTTCTTTCCCAGCGAATTAATGCCAGTGATGTTCTGCAGAACCACACATGTTCGCTGCCACCTCGGGGTGCTGGCAGACATCCCCAGCAGCACTCCACTGCCCTGAAAATCGCGCTCTGCATGGAATAACCACGCAGAAACCTAAGACGTGATCAGGCATACCCAAATCACCAGGTAGGCAAACAGAGGAGAGGGAAAATGCACCACAAAGTTTGTGCCTCCTGCACATGAAATATTAATTTTGCATAAGGTGTGTGTCGTCACCGCAGTGTCCCCCAGCCCAGGCACACAGCCGGGGGTGCCACCCACGGCCCCGCCAGGCGCGGGGAGCGCAGGCACCGATTTTAAATCCTATTCAGACTCGAGATCTGCTTTGTTCAGCAATCACCTGGCTACTCTTATTCTTCGTGGCTCTTTTATTAAAATGTGGATAAAGCAAAAGGCAAAGGATAAAATTAAATTCCATTGACTGTAAATTTCTAAATCATCCCTCCAATAAAGGATTTTCCTTTAATAACAAAAACGCCTTTCCCGTCTTTTTGCCGATCTCGGTGTATACTCGCAATAAAACAGGGCTGCATGAAAACCTTTGTAACTCGACCCTTCCAGTGCATAAATTAATCATTTTCCAAATCCTGTCTTTTCTTTCCTTAAGTTCCCGGGCGCGGGGGTCGTGCCCCCGCCCAGCCTTGACCATCGCAAAATTCAAATTCCCACTAATGATGAGTGTAATCATCGCAATCACCATCACCATCATCATCGCCAGGAAAGCCGGATCCTGTTGGCCCCTGACATCAATCAGCGACGCGGGGGGAGCCACCCCCCTCCTCCTCCGCGCCCCCCGGCAGCGATCGCGTCCGTTCCCCGCGTGTCGGGGTCACCCCCGCTCCCACCCCGGCCTCGCACCTCCGCCGCTCCCTGGGCGGGACGGGACGAGTGCGCCGGGACGGGCGGGACGGGGCCGGTGCCCCCCGTGTCCCCACGTCGCCCCCGAGCCCCGGGTGGGAAAGGAGCGAGCGAGGGAGGGGAGCGAGGGGAGGGGGAGCATCCGCACGTGTGACGCGCCCGGCCGCCCATTTGCATATTCACATCAGCGCCGCGCCCACTTAAGCAGCGCGAGGCGAAGGTGTCTCCTCCACCCACCACCCACCCACCACCCACCACCCACCTCCCACCTCCCACCTCCCACCTCCACCTTCCCTCCCGCTCCCCGCAAGCCGCGCTCCCAGCCCAAAAGCGAGGGCGCGGGGGGCCGGCAGGAGGGTGGGCGCGGGCTGCCTTACCTCCGCTCCCGCGCTACCAGGGATTCCCCGTGGTTCCGCCAGGAATTTTGGAGAGCCATCCTTCAAGGGTTTTTAGTTCTGTCTTTCTCTCTCTTCCTCCTCCTCCTCCTCCTCTTCCCGTGTTGTGACTGGGTTTATAAAAAAAATAAAAAAAGACAACTCCATGTAAGCTCGCAGCCAGGGCACGGCGAAGTCTGGGGCTCCGGGGGGAGGGAGCAGCGGAGGGAGGGTCACAGCTCCATGCCTTACAAAAGGCAACCCAAAGCCTGGGTATTTTTTTGAATATCGTACACAAAACGCTGCCGCACATATACACGTAACGCAGGCCCCAGACCTGGCGCTAATTAGGTTTTTGCCAAAAACTGTCGAGGTTCAGCCTATGACACGAATAAACGCAACGGGGCTGGGAGTTAGGAGCCCGCACCTGCCCCGAGGCCCCGGCGCTCAGCCCTCACCTGCCCCAGCAGGGCGAGCGTTTCTGGGGCGCGTCGAGAGCTCCCGCGACGGCCGGGAGCCGGGGTCAGCCCTAACCACGCGGCACCGACCTGGGCTGCTTCAACCCGAGTGCTGTTCAGGGCTGTTTTTGCACAAATTAATGTTACTATTTCACAGCTCCACTCACAGTGGGGAAAAGGAAAAAAAAATAATAATAATCAGGGTTGTGTATCCCCTCGCAAACGTCAGAGAAGCAGCATCGCGTGTGCCGGGACGGGTCTCCAGGAGCAAAGGCCTATTGTTCTAAGGACACGGCTTTTGTGAGAGGGGCAGCACAGCCAGGCTGGAGCAGGAGGAGGAGGAGGAAGAGGGGAGGGAAGCCCTTGCACAAGCACACCGTGCACCGCAGCCCCTGTTTCACACCCTCGCATTAGATGTTTGCTGAAAATACACGGTGCACACGTGTGGCACTTTTTTCCAAACATGTCATTACCGGGAATGATTAAGGGCTTTGTTGCTTCCTAGTGCAAGGTCTCAGCTTGTATTGCTGACTGATGGCTGAATTCCCCCGTACACCTGGCAACATGATTTTAGTGCGAGGACGGGAGGGGGGAAATGCACTTCCTTGAATGTTTTTTCATACGTGGAATATTTAGGAAAGAGTCAAATTTAATTTTGCAGTTGGCAAAAGCAAATGTGCTCCTAAGCTGAAGCGTCGCAAGTCGTGTTTCAGCCCGGAGCAGATTTTCATGGAGAAGTCGCACGGCCTGAAATAGGCGTTGTGCGGCAGAAAGGCTGGGGCGCTCCAGCCCGGGCGGGCGCGGAGCGGGGCTCCGTGCCCCAGCTCCGTGCGAGGGGAGCGGCAGGCCGAGGCAGACAATGGGAGCTGGAGGCGAGCGAGGAGGTAGAGGGGGCTCTGCCCGTGCCCCCCTGGCCAGGAAAGCAGGTCACTCCTTATCAACTGGGTAAGCAAACGCCAAAACAAAGCGTGGGGCTGGATTTTGACGAGCCAGACACGTTTTCTTGCAAAAAATCATTTCCCTGCCTTTGTTTCTCCTCTTCTCATTCAAAGCAAGGGGAAGAGCAGGCTGCTGTGTTCACACTGGCTTTCCAAGGGAAAAAAAAGATGATTTTTAAGAATCTGTCCACCAAGCATGAGTTACTTGTTCTCCCCCCTCCAAAAAGAAAAAAGGAAAACAAAATCCTCAACAAGACTCAAAGGATTTCTGAAATAAAGAAGAAAGAAAAACATCCAAAACATTAGACACAGAAACATTATATTTCAATATTATCATATGAATTAAATGTAATCCTTGAAGCGACTCATCCCAGGGGTCACATATTAGACCATTTTTTTCTTTTTTTTTTTTTATTTAATAGAGGTCACCCAGGCTGAAAAGCAGAACCCAAATGAAAAGCATCTTCAATGTGGTTATAACATGAGCTGGACGAGGTCAGGCAGTGTCTTGTATGGCCTCATAAAAAATACATAACCAGACAGCCTAATAGTATTTCTTTGCATTCATTTTTGGATGGGAGCTGGCGGGTGGGGGAGGGGGCCGGGAGAGGGCCACAACCGCCTGTGCATTTCCATAATGGGCAGCTTCTCCTACGTTCCAGTTAGGCAAGAAATGAACATTCCTTTTAACACATCCCTGGGTTAGCTCACTTTAAAGAACCATCCTACAGACAATTGCTGTGGCCCCGAGAAAGTGAGAGAGGAGTGAGGCAGTGCCCATGTCTGCCTCACACGCACGCACACGCACACATGTTCACTGCAGACATGCTACCGTCATGCTTAATTGGGAGTGCAACCACCTTGGGCTTGCTTTCATCAACACTGGCTTATGGATGTTGCTATTTGTCCATACACACGCCCAGGCTGATTAATTTGAATTATTTCTCTTCTGAAGAGAAGCAGAGGAGCCCCCCATTCCAAGGAGTCTCTCTATCCACACTCACCGGGGAGGGGTTTGCCCACCACCAGGATTTACACGGGTTTTGGGTGCGAGAGGGGGCAAGAGAAAGGCAAGGAGTAAAAGGGGAAGGAGAGGGGGTGTGTAAATAAAAGTAACCAGTGCTAAAAATGCCGGGCGAGAAGAGAATCTGTAAATCTCGCCTCCCTTCCCCCTCCCCAAATGCCGCCTGGAGCCGGGTGACCCTGCGGGGAGCGGAGCCGCAGAGGTGACCCGATGCTAACCAGCCTGTTAGAACTAATAAGGTGTGCGCCTAAGCCAGGGGCTGACACTGGGGCATTGTGGAAATAACTCTCCTTGTTATTGCCCATCCTCAGCTTGAAATTTACTGCTCCTTTGCATTATTAAAGAGACAGCTTGCGTGCGCGATGGGGGAGAGGCTGGGCAGGAGGAAGAACCGCGCACGCTTTTTTAATGGTATGTTTGTGCTCTCTCTAGTCTTTAGATTCAGATTCGGAGCATTAAAGCATGCTGGGTTAATAGGTTGTTATTTATTATTTGAATAAAATCTGGTTCAGAAAAATAAAAAAGAATATTTTTCCCCCCACTCTGGCAAATGGTCAGAAAAAAGGAAAGGTGTGAAACAGTTAAGATCAGGCTGAGGCCTTGTGGGACAAACCCTGCCCCAAACGTTTCCACATTTACATCAGATGTGAGCAGAGCTGAAAACACCCAATATGGTGGATAACAGGGACTGCGTGATGGAAACACAAAAGGACCCGCTGCGTTGTGGGGCCATCCTCAGCAGGACCACGTGAAAGGGCGCCAGAACACCTGAAATTATTCCAGGATTCTGTGTTCTGTAAATACAGAGACGTTGGGTATTTTGGGGTAAAGATGAACACGGTGGGAAAATCTACTTTGTCTCAATCCCTGCTCCCGCTGCTCCTCCAGCACACACCCTCCACCCTCTGAGCTGATTCCCACAACATTCCCAGGATAACCGGTGAGACTCCCCAGAGAGGGTCCCCGCCAGGTCCCCGCTGGGCAGACACACACCAAGCTCATGATGTACACTGGCACCTGAGAGATCAGGTTTTACAGAAACTGAGCTGAGCTGCTCTTTCAGATGCGTTTGCCTTCTCTGGGTCAGTTCTTACGGACGGGCATTTTCAACTTGACCTCTGAGGGGCTGCAGAGCCCATCTGGCACCAGCAGGGCACAGGCAGAGCCTGCAGCCGCTGCTGCCAGGGGAGCTCCTACCAGAGTTGGGACTCAAGTATTATTAATTTTCTGCAGCAAAGCAGCTAAGTGCACATGGGAGACATTGCTGAGAACGGGGATCAATGATAAATAACATCCTCAAGGTAAATACAGAACAGGATTGAGCCGTTCATGGCAATTGGCCGAGCCAAGGGTGGCTTCCACGGAGCCGAGCTGAGGGAGTGGGTGGTTTATGGTCAGAGATTTGCAAAATCAGCTACTGGAGGGATCTGAGAGAATTCCTAAGAGCACATGAGAGCCACAGCAATTCTTGAGCTGTCCAAGGCAACTGGGCTTTCCTGCACCTTCAGAAACATTCTTGCGAAAGGTTAATGTGAGCAGCTGCTGGGAAGACAGTGGGAATCAGTGAAGGCAATTTCATGAGATACATGTCACTGCCACTGCACACTGAAACAATGTAAATTACACACACATAGTCCTGAGCACTCGTGGAGCAGAGGTGGGGTTTGAAAGGAGACCCTCAGAGCACACCAAGCTCTCTCTCGGAGAGTCAGCGTGTCCCACAGCACCTTGAGCAGGTCCCAGGGTGAACATGTCCAGCTTTCTGTCCCAAACCATCCTGTCCCCATCACAGCCAGCCAGAGTCAGTGACACCAGTGCACACAGCAGGCTGAAACACTTACTAAGCGTGGTGGGAACAAATCCCAAACGAAAAGCTTCAGAGCAAGGGGCAACTGCCAGCTAAAGCAAGGAGACGAAATCTAGGCTTTTGAAAGCACCAAATATAAACAAGGAATTAAAGCTGATACTGACAAAGAGGTAAAAACAAACCAGAAACCTCGCTGCCCCCTCCCAGTTATTCCCTTTCTGGCATCCTGATTTCGTGAATCATCTGAAGTAGCCAAACAGGTCCTATCAGCATCTGAACATACAGATATTTCCAACTCCTCCGTCCCCAAAGAGTGAAGTAACTTTTATCAACACATTGTTACATGGCTGACCTTGCCTACACTGTATTTGATCATTTTTGCAAACATACGTTTTTAATCCTATTCCTCCTACAAGGAATCATAACAGCAAAAAGCATGATGCTCCACATTTCAGTTGGAATATCCAAATGTTTTAGGGTAAAATCAAAGGTGTGGAGACTCAGAGGACTGTGTTAAGCAGCTCTTGTGCTCAGCCTTCAGGTGGTAAAGCTTAAGTAACAAGAGTATTCGAACCGTGACAACACTCTACTGGATTTAAAAATACAATTTTCAGAGCTGATTGCCAAACTCTGATCTCATGCCCATTTTTTTTAGCTCTATCAGCTGATCCCATATAAAGTACTATTTCTCCTTAGAAACCCAGGCAAAGTCAGGCTGCCAGAGAGAAAAGGGTGGATCGGAGGGTTTCTAATCCCCTGCAGCTCTCACAGCAATGTCCTCCTGACTGGACATCAAAACCACACTTACAGAAACAACAGCACAAATTATTCCCTGCGTACATAAGGCCCTGTGGTGTTTAGCTGCCTCACTTCTTGAAACTCTTCAAGGATTCTCTTGCCATTTTGGATTCTCTGGATTAAAATTATCTTAGTTATAATCACAGATTGTTTTGGGGTGGAAGGGACCTTAAAGATCATCCTATCCCACCCTCTGCCACGGGCAGGGACACCTTCCATTATCCCAGGGTGCTCCAAGCCTGGTCCAGCCTGGCGTTGGACACTCCCAGGGATCCAGAGGCAGCCACAGCTGCTCTGGGCATCTGTGCCAGGGCCTCAGCACCTCACAGGGAAAAAAATTTTTCTAGCATCTAATGTAAATCTACTCTCCTGCAGGAATCATTTCATTCAAATGTTGTTAATCTAAAATCTGCTTCTCCTGCCTTTGTGGTGTCTAACACACTTGGAATTGTTGGCTGTGAGACCACATTGTCAGTGTGGTTTTGTACTGGGCAGAGAGACAGTGGAAGGTGCTGGGTGTCACCTGCCACTGAGTTCTGAATTCTGCTCTGGTCATCAGTACATCCTGAATAAGCACGTTCTCATTCAAGGCACTAAGCCAACAGCCCCATGCTGCCCTGGACTCCCTCAGCCTTCTGCCAGAGCTGGTTCTGCCCTCCTCTGCTCCCAAATATCCCAGCAACCCACAGCCACGTAAAACAGCTGCAAAATGACAGAAAATTCTGCAACTAATCCTGTAACTTTATTATATCCATAACAAAGATACAGGTGCACTTTAGGGCATTCTTTTGGGAAACAGAAAAAACCAACTGTTTAGTACAGAACAGGACTCACCTGCTCAACTTCCGAGCCCCATCATTCTCAGTTACTGAAAAGCAGCTCGCAAAGCTTTTAGCACCCAAAACCTAATACTTAAATATATGAAGCCCCTGCATGTGTCCTTTGAAGAGTTCTGAGGGGGTTTGGGTTTTTTTTTCTTTCTGGTTTTAGTGCAGAACTGGTAGAGAAGGCCAAGGTGTCTGTGGTGAAAGTGTGGTTCAGGACCTGGACATGCCACCTGCTGCCTCCCGGGCTGTGGATGGTTCCTCAAAGGTTCCTCCTGAAGCATGAGGGCAGGGATTTTCCCCAAGTCTCATCTGTTGTAGCTATTTAACCTAAAACTCCACAAGATAGGGAGGGAAATTTTAGCTCCCCACAGCCCAGTGAGCTTGGCTCACTCCTTATAAACACACATGGCTAAGCGAGTTCAGGTGTCTGTGTAGTGAAACCCTGATCTGGGCTGTGGTGTCTCGGTGCTTTTAGAGTGCTAAGAGTAAGAATGTGGTGGCATATCCAGGACTACAGTGCAGCCACAGAAATGCAGGGTCTCCGTTTTCAGTCATCTGAACGCTGCCAGAACCATCTACGCAGAAAAACACCCAGGCAGCAGTCCAGGGCGGGTGATCGGGAAACGCTTCCTCCTCTCCACTTACAGCCAGCGGTGCTGCATCCGTGCGGAAAACAGAGCAGGAAAGCAGAGATCACACCTGGGATTTCAACCCCGCGGAGAACGGAGTTCGGAGTGAGAGCTGCAGAGAGCAGTCTCTCAAATGTCGCTGTTCCAGGGGGAACTGTGCTATGGGACTCGAGGAGGTGAGAACAGCAAAGGCTGGGGCTGTTCAGTGTCTGCACCGCCTGGTTCAGGAGAATCCTCTGCCTTACAAGAGGCTCCTCCATGAGCAGTTCTGCATGGAATTGAGAAGGTCCTGGAGAAGACCATGACTGCCACCAAAAGACACAAAAGAAAGCCTACAAATCATTAAATAAATCCCCAAACCTGACTACAACTGAGAGTGATATGGAGGAAGATGCTGAATTTTACTCAGAGATGGAATTTGCTCCTTTTTAGGCCTATTCTGGGAAGATATTTCAGTGTCTAAAAGACTTTGTTGTTGGGGAAAATTAAAAATATTCAGCTTTTTTGTTAAGGATCATGCTACAACTCCGAGCTGTCATAAGCACAAAAATCTGCTTTCTGAATATCAAAATAAAATAGAAACTCATCCCCCCTCAATGGTCAGTTGATGAAGAACAACGGCATTACATTTTTGTTGCTGTTGCTTAAGAGTTTCAGAATCATATAGTCAATATTGCAATTTAACTATTAAGAAATGGAATGAGTGTGCCTATCTTTCAAAATTAAGATCTGAAATATTCTACATCACCTTGATATTCATGTCCTTATCATTTCTTAAAGGGTGTGAGTGTGGCTCTGCACTGTAAGAGGTGCAGAGCAATTTGGATTGGATTTCCTTAATGAGTTGGGGCCTACATTAATAAAAACCAAGGCATGAACTTTAAACATACCCAGTTGTAATTCCCCAAATGCCCTTATTTTGGAATAAGAACATCTTTATTTTATTTAATTTAATGTTTCTTAAAGTTAGGACCAAGAAACCACTGCCATTAGTGGAATTCCTTTGAGTCACCTTGCACAACCACACAGAGCTGACTCATTCACAAATTTTACTGTTTAATGGAATTCTAGAGACTATAGTTAAAGAGGCAGTGATTTGGAGAAGTTAAACTAAGCCAAAAATGCCAGTTATTCTGGATGGAGTGATCATGAGTACAACTATACTGGTACAGGAGGTGTAACCTTCCTGTGTCAACAGGGCCTGAGCAGCTCAACACCTCCTGAAGCTCAGTGGCCGTTGTGCTCCTAAACCAGACATTTTTGGAGGGACATGCATCCAATTGAAAAATAACAAAATAAAAGTGAAAGAAATAAAAAACTGTAAAATTATCTGGGTGAAAATTTGGAGTATGAAGCCATGAACATGAATCTACATGCTTCTGTCTCAAGCTTGCTCCTCACCTCCCTCTGCCAGGGACTGGATATGTATGACATACAGAATAAACAAAATCTCTTCCAAAGGGATCAAGAAAGGCACTGTAAGAACACACAGTCAATTAAATATTATCTGCAACTCTTGTGCCACATCTTTAAACAAGAAAGCACAAAGCCCATTCCCTTTACCAGCAGCTTACTCATGTAAGTGCCAGCTGACAAGTCTCTTGCACGATGAAATAGATATTCCTACTAACTCCATGATTATTCCTGGAATTGTAAATAACAGGGGGTGTTGGCACTGTGACTTTAACAAAAACCACAAACTATACACGCAGCACAGACGTTCTGCTGCACAGTTTAGATTTAATCTCCTAAGTCGTGGCATATGGCGCAGGCAGTTTTTATACAAAGACGTGGAAATGTACACAAAGAAAATGTACTCCAAAATAAGGCGGTGCAGGCCCAGCCCTACCCAGGGTACGTTCGTGTCCATTAATTGAAACAGAATCAGCCCAGCCCAGCTGCCCCTCAGTGACTCCCCTTCCATGGAACGGGATCTGCGGCCAGCTCCAGCGGGGTTCCCGCGCCTCGGCCCCGTGACCACGGGCTGCGACCTCTGCATCCAAACCCACGGCCTCAGTTTGGAAGCGGTGATCTTGGAGGAAGAACAGCTCCTCTGGCTCCAGCTAATTATAACTTAATTGGGCTTAAGAGAAGTTTTTCCTTCAGAAGAATTAAAAACCTCAGCTGGTTTCAGCAGAACTATGGATTTTGCCAGGTGAGCTAAGCTCATCTCTCACTCAGTCAATCAAAAACTCTGTTTGTGATTCCAATCCCACCATCACCACCGGCTTCTCTCTCTGCAATGCCTCTGGGAAGGAATTATCCCTAATATCACCATTGCTCTACTTGATATCGCCAGCTCAATCTCTCAGCAGGAGGCAAAAACAGCTGGACTCTCAAATAAGATTTTGAATTAACAAAATTTAATTATTTCAATTAAAAACAGTCTCTTCACATTCTTCTATTTCATTGTTAAATTCAGATCTGAAATTACAGTTTTCTTGCTAGTTTTATACCTTCCTTTTCTACCCTAAATTTAGGGTAAGCTATTCAGAAAGGAGAATGAGTTTTTACAGAAGGCACACAGAAAAAAGGACACATGGTTTAGCACCAAATAATTCCCATCTGGAAGTCTAAAGCCAGGGCTTCAGGAACTTTCACCTTTTATTTAACCTTCTTATGCCGATCACAGTTCCAAAGTACATGGACATGGTATTTCCTAAAGCTAAAAAAAGCACTGAAAACTGATCGTAAGGAGGGATTTAGGGAAGAAACAACCCAAACCACAAAAGAAACATATTAAATATCTAACTGGAGAATAAAGAAAGGTGACAACTTCAGCTGAAAGGAGTCTCGGTTTATCAGTGATATAAAGTCAGCAATTAAAATAGAAAACCCAGATGACAAATGGAAACAAGGGCAATAGGTAATGAGTAAAATAAACCAGAAGCTGTGGGCAGCAGGACGTGAGTGGGGGAGGCTGAAAAGAGCAGGAAAATGGTTACAAAGTTGGAATATTCAGCTTTAAATTGTAGTAAAACATGAAGAAGTCATAGCTCTGATGTAAAGCCACAATGAGATGATGATAGCAAAGTGGAAAATATGAAGTAGAAAACATAGAAATCTTCACAGTTCTTACTTCAAAGGATGGATTTTGAGAAAGTTACCAAAGAACCATGAAGCACTTAAGAGGTTCGTAGTGCTGAGCTCTGGTGAAATTAAACAAGGCTTTAGCAACTGGAAGGAGAATATTGGGCAGTTCTGGGCAGAACAGATCTTCTCCAACACCCACAGCTGGCTGAGGGTCAGGAGGCTCTGGAGGGTCCACCTGGGAGCAGTGACTCATGGGCAAAGAACTGATCCCTCCGTAAAGAGCACAGACCAGTGTCTGCAGGACTGTGAAGAAGGAGAAGGAGAAGCAGAAGGAGAAGGAGAAGGAGAAGGAGAAGGAGAAGGAGAAGAAGAAGAAGAAGAAAAAGAAAAAGAAGAAAAAGAAAAGAAAAAGAAAAAGAAAAATAAAAAGAAGAAGAAGAAGAAGAAGAAGAAGAAGAAGAAAGAAAAAGAAAAAGAAAAAGAAAAAGAAAAAGAAAAAGAAAAAGAAAAAGAAAAAGAAAAAGAAAAAGAAGAAGAAAAAGAAGAAAAAGAAGAAGAAAAAGAAGAAGAAAAAGAAGAAAAAGAAGAAAAAGAAGAAAAAGAAGAAAAAGAAGAAAAAGAAAAAGAAGAAAAAGAAGAAGAAGAAAAAGAAGAAGAAGAAAAAGAAAAAGAAAAAGAAAAAGAAAAAGAAAAAGAAAAAGAAAAAGAAAAAGAAAAAGAAAAAGAAAAAGAAAAAGAAAAAGAAAAAGAAAAAGAAAAAGAAGAAAAAGAAGAAAGTTAAGATGACAGAGAAATCACAGAATCAGAGAACCACAGAAGGGCTTGGGCTGGAAGGGACCTCAGAGCTCTTCTCATTCCACCCCCTGCCTTGGAACTGAATACTTCCAAGGGATCATGGATCATGGGGCAGCCACAGCTGCTCTGGACAAGCTGTGCCAGGGGCTGCCCTCCCTCACAGAGAAGGATTCCTTCCCAATCCTGCCCTCTGGCAGTGGGAAGCCATTCCCTTTGTCCTGTCACACCAGGTCCTTGCCCCTCTATGTCTTGTACTTTTCTGTAGGAAAACAAAGATCTGGTGGTGAAGTTAGAAGATGACTCAAACCAGAATCAGATCATCACTTCTCACCACGACTTTAATTAATCTCTGCAAAATGTTTGGGTAGGAGGGCTTGATTCTCAATGGGACAATTTCAACCCTAAATTCAGTGCCACTCTTGAGCAGAAGCCCGGTAAATATCTATTTTTGGACTAGAAATCAGTAATTAAGAAAAACTCCATTTCTAGAGAGGTCGTGCAGCCCAAGACTTCTGTGGCTTTACAGTCTACGGTGGAAAAAAAAAAAAAAAAAAAACAACCCTAAACCACAACAACAACAAAAACGCCCTCAGAGTACCCTCATCAAGTCAAACTCAACCATTCCAGTGTCAGCACTCTCTTGCACTCAGGATACGTCTCTGCCCTTTTTCTTGGCAGTAAAGTACTGCTGGCCACAAACGCAGGGTCTGGAGCATTTCTGCCGTCTGAGGGACGAAATGAGACTTTTACCATGTTTGTTTTGAAGCACAATTTACAGCAAGGATTTGGGCTGAAACCGCATCCCTGTGCTGGAGAGGGGATGAAAGGCCCAGCAGGGAAGAAAGCAATAAAAATATCATTGTAATACCCCAAAGTCCATGATGGGCAGGGCAGGGTAGGGCAGGGTAGGGGCAGCACGAGGCACATGTCCCTCTGCAGGGGCACACAGGGCTCACGGGGCACGGCAGGAACACAGTCCCACGTGTCCTGCCTTCTCCAAAGCGCCGCCTCAGCCTGGCTGTTGTCCTTGCCCCTGTCCCCAGTGCTGCCCTGTGTCATCCCAAGGCCATGGTGCCCAGTGCCATCTCCAGCAGATCCCAAGGCTGTGCGCAGAGGCCACATGGGACAGGACGGTCCCTTGCCCAGTGACCCCCTGCCACCAGGCAGCTTGTCCATCTCTGCCCCTTGGAACGCAGGGAGTGAGAGCGCACAGATTTGAATTCATTTTCATCCTTATCAGCTCTGAAAGATGCAGAAAAAAGAGAATTGCTGGGGAGCTCTGTGCTTGCAGCCACCACGCGGGTTGGGTGAGGACACGCTGGTAAACGTCTGCTGCGATATCTCTCTTTAAATTAGGAAAGAAGGTGAGGGGCTTGGAAAACAGGCTTTAGTGTCCCAATGAAAGCACGAGAGCAACAATTTATAATTTTCTGCTGCCCAATTCCCTCCATATTTCTCCCTGGCTGCGCACCCCTCCTCTCCGCTCCCCCCACAGCCATCCTCCATTTCCCGCTGACTCCTCGGCACACGCTCCAGCCTCCTGTGAAATGGTGGCGTGCAGAGGGAAGCGAGGAAGAGAGGGAGGAAGAAAGGCGCTACCGTGGGGAGGGCAGGGGAAAGAGAAAGATTGAGAGAGACAGAGAGAATGTCAAAGCTCAAGTCTGGCATTTGCCTATTTAAATTCAATCACACAGCCCTCGCCGAGCTGGAAATGGATGGCCTGCATTATGAATTTCTGATCAGACGGCTGATAGGTTATGAGCGGGGACGTAATCCCATTGAGGAAGGCTTTTTCCCAAGCAAGGGCAAGCAATAACTGCCCTTCCGAGATGGCTCTTTGCTTTGCCCTTTTAAATTTTTTTCCTTTCCTTAAAAAAAAAAAGTCCAAATAAGCATTTTTATGATGATAAATGTGTAATAATGATTCACTCTGCCTGCGTCTGAAATGGGAGATGCCTTGGTGAAGCAGACATGCGCTCAAAATAAACTGCCATATTTTTTCTTTTTAAACCTAATTAGAATTCTTGCCTTCGCTCAGCTCATTTTGTACCAACACTAGTGATCTAAAAAGAAAGTGAAAGGAATGAACACGTGCATTGAGACCGGTATTTTTAATACCCTGCAGGGTTTTTAATGTTTTATAGTTTGCCTTTTTTAACACGATGTGTTTACATAAAAGGATGCAAAAAATTTTTTCTTCAACTGGCAAGAACTTCTGGCACACAGTGAGGCAAGGCAGAAATCAGCTCAGAAGATGTTTTCTTACATCTACCCAAGTGACGTGGTCATGTTGTACTGAACTAATTGAAATAGCTGAGGACACTGGCAGATTTGCAGTAGCCAAATTCTCCAGGCAGAGAGAGCGCAGCAGCCGAGGTGCTGTGTGCCTGCCCTGGGGCCTCCACAAGCTCACACACAACTTTGGTACTCATCAAAAGCAGAAAACAGGGAGTTTCCTGCTTCAAATTTAAGATCTATGTGCTGAAACAACCAGTGTGCAGGGACTGGAACCAGTCCTGGGGAGAAGGATATAGGGTGAGGACTGACAGGGCTGGAGATTCTGAAAATAATCCAAAGAGCAAAGACACCTTCTGCGGGCACAGGGGAGGGAAACATCTCAGTGTTGGTGCTAAGCAGCAGCTTGCTCTTGGGAGTTACACCTCTAAACATGTTTCAAAGTGCAAGGAACATGGAATCACAGAATCCCAGAATGTTTTGGGTGGGGGGGACCTTAAAGCCCATCCAGTTCCACCCCCTGCCATGGGCAGGGACACCTTCCACTGTCCCAGGCTGCTCCAAGCCCCCTCCAGCCTGGCCTTGGGCACTTCCAGGGATCCAGGGGCAGCCACAGCAGCTCCAGACAGAAAGAGTCCCCTGGGAGCTGGGATTTAGCAGCCACCTCCCACCAGTCAGGAGCCAAGTTTAGTCTCACAAATCTCGTTCAGAAGATCACAGCTACCAAAGTACAGAGTTCTCATGGTTTTCCTCATTTTGCTCAAATCCTGGATCATCATCTAAAAAGCAGAGTGTTGTGGGGGGTCTCCCAGGTGTGCTGGGCCAAAGCACCACGTCCTGCCATAATCCAGCCCCTCAGGCGACCAACATCCCACCTGTGCCAGCAGCACAGCCAGCATGGGCCGATGGGGGAGAGGCTGGGACAGCTTCTGACACAACAGCCTAATTTTCTCTTTTGGACATTACATTGAGATGATTTGCCTGTGTCGAATTGCCAAAGCTCCATGCACAAAGGGAAAATTGTCAAGCAGATATAATAAAGTGATTTTTTTTTCTGATGACATCACAACTGCAGAATTTCTGAATTTGCACACACCAAAAAGGAGGGTGCCAGGAAACCCTTGCACTGTAAAGGGCTGTTTTTCCTGAGGGACATAAAAAGCCGATGATCCAAGTGCTTTCCAGCTTTCACAAACCTCAAATGGTTAATTTTGCTCAGTATCCACCACAAATGGGCCAGAAACCTGCAGCTGATAATTATGAAATACCATGGCCACAAGGGACTTTCCTCCCCAGCACCATTGGTTAGGGATCATCTTATGTCCTGGAGCTGTCAAATTTTGATTATTTAATTGAAATTACATATATTAGCATGGGTGTTCTCATTAGCCATAAAATAAAACATCTAATATTTTCCATCTTGCTGCATCAACATCTGGTGGTGATGAACTCTGAGGGCTGGAAGCCCAGAATGTGAAAACATCAGTGTTTAAATTTGTCACCTTTTAGTGTCAATGGCTTCTTGCATTAGGTAAAAGGAAAACGAAAGGGAAGGACTGGGAACAAAGAATTGCATAATATTAGCCTTCTTTATTTCCTTTTATATCATCAGCAGAACAAAAAAATTGCTCTAACTGAGGTGGAATTGTCAGTTATCCAGCATATCGCAGAATTTATTTGCAATTACATTTTCTAACTATCTTCCATTACCAGATCTTAAACCCAAGTGTTGATATTCTTCTTCAGTTCACAGAACTGATCAGTTCCCAACAACCAAGTGAAACTCCAGAAAGATTATTTTTTTATTATCTGTGTTCTAATCAAATACAGGGAATTCCTAAGCTGGTGATTACAGCAGTGGCACTTGTATTTGCAAACTCTGCTTTACATGTTTATTTAGTAAATCAAAAATAGATCACAGATGAAGAAGCAGCCTAAAATAATAAAGCATCTTCTTGCAAAAAGCTTTGAGTGGTTTCTCTAACTTATCATTAAATTTAAACTCATTTTTCCTGGTTTTCGTTTTTGCAGTTAATAACTTTCATACAGCCATCCTATAATTACATTAACAAAAAAGTAAATTTCCCCCATTTCTCACTACATTACCGGTATTACAGCGTTAATGGCAAATTAACCAGTAAACCTGCAAATTAAGTCAACTCATCTTCCACTGATAGGGCAGGAATCTGTAATTTAGGCAGGTTGGAAGTTTTCTGTGGGTTTTTAACTACTGCTGAGCTTCTGCTTTTCCCAGCGTACCAGTAAAACCCACCCAGGAGCCACTGCCTTGTTCCAATCACCACTCAGCCCTTTCCTGCAGTAAGGCCAGCATGGGAGTGCTCCAGCGGAGAGCGACCCACGGCAATCCGCCCTGGGCACCGGGGCACGCCAGGGGACGTGGGGACACGCCAGGGGACGTGGGGACATGCCAAGGGATGTGGGGACACGCCAAGGGACATGGGGACACGCCAGGGAACATGGGGACACACCAGGGGACGTGGGGACACACCAGGGAACATGGGGACACACCAGGGGACGTGGGGACACGCCAGGGAACATGGGGACACACCAGGGGACGTGGGGACGCGCCAGGGGACGTGGGGACGCGCCAGGGGACGTGGGGACACGCCAGGGGACGTGGAGACACACCAGGGAACATGGGGACACACCAGGGAACATGGGGACACACCAGGGGACGTGGGGACGCGCCAGGGGACGTGGGGACAGGCCAGGGGACGTGGGGACACACCAGGGGACGTGGGGACGCGCCAGGGGACGTGGGGACAGGCCAGGGGACGTGGAGACACACCAGGGAACATGGGGACACACCAGGGAACATGGGGACACACCAGGGGACGTGGGGACGCGCCAGGGGACGTGGGGACAGGCCAGGGGACGTGGGGACACACCAGGGGACGTGGGGACGCGCCAGGGGACGTGGGGACAGGCCAGGGGACGTGGGGACATGCCAAGGGATGTGGGGATACGTCAAGGGACGTGGGGACACGCCAGGGGACGTGGGGACACGCCAAGGGACGTGGGGACACGCCGAGGGATGTGGGGACACACCAGGGGACGTGGGGACACGCCAGGGGACGTGGGGACACGCATGGGGACGTGGGGACACACCAGGGGATGTGGGGACACGCCAGGGGACGTGGGGACACGCCAGGGGACGTGGGGACACGCCAGGGGGCGTGGGGACACGCCAAGGGACGTGGGGACACACCAAGGGACGTGGGGACACGCCGAGGGATGTGGGGACACACCAAGGGACGTGGGGACACGCCAGGGGACGTGGGGACACACCAAGGGACGTGGGGACACACCAAGGGACGTGGGGACACGCATGGGGACGTGGGGACACGCATGGGGATGTGGGGACACACCAGGGGACGTGGGGACACGCCAAGGGACGTGGGGACACACCAAGGGATGTGGGGACACGCCAAGGGATGTGGGGACACGCCAAGGGACGTTGCGACACGCCAGGGGACGTGGGGACACGCCAAGGGATGTGGGGACACGCCAAGGGACGTTGCGACACGCCAGGGGACGTGGGGACACACCAAGGGACGTGGGGACACGCCAAGGGACGTTGCGACACGCCAGGTGACGTGGGGCACGCCAGGGGACGTGGGGACACACGCGGTCCCAGCAATGCCCAGAGCCAGTGAAGCACCAGGGCAGCCCCACAGAGATTTGCTGAGTGCTGTCCTGCACTGCTGTCCTGCTCAGGCAGGGCACACCCTCAGAGTGCCACTCGTGTCCCTGCTCGGTTATCCAGCGCCACCTCCCCAGCAGGCTCAGTCCCGAGCAGCAGCGTCAAAGCCCTCAGTGCGGCACAGCTTGTGGAACACCTACTGCAAGGGGTCCTGGGATGAGCTGGGTTGGAAGGGACCTTAAAGCTCTTCTCATTCCATCCCCTGCCATGGGCAGGGACACTTTCCACTGTCCCAGGGTGCTCCAAGCCCCCTACCACCTGGCTTTGGACACTGCCAGGGATGGGGCAGCCACAGCTTCTCTGGGCACCCTGTGCCACCACCCTGACAGGGAAGGATTCCTTCCCAATATCCCGCCTGTCCCTGCCCTCTGATAGTGGGAAGCTATTTCCCCTTGTCCTGGCACTCCTGGCCCTTGGTACATGTCTTGTATTTCAGCTCCAACTATGGTGTGATGGGATCCTTGGCCAACCTTCCGTGCTCCTGAGCCAAGAAGGAGAGGGACAACACAAACTTGGCATAAAATGAACAGAATTTCAATAACAACAAAGAGACATCTTTGGAATATTAGATTTATGCAGTGGAAAGGAACCATCAAAACTGTTCCATTTCAGAAATATAAAGGCTTCCTGAGCTAGTGAAGCACAACAGAAACACTCAGTGATAAAGGACATCACAGCTCTTTATAAACTGAACCGGTAGTTTCCCAAATTTAATATGCATGAACACTGCATGTGAGTCCTCTTAAATCCAAGTACCAAACCCTGCCTGTTTAATAAATCTCACCAGTCCTCCACTATTAGACAGGGGATTAAAACTAATCTATCAATCCCAAAACCAAGCACAGAGTGGATTAAAATGCAAAACACATGAGAGTATGAAGATGCTTAATGCTAAATAACAAACATTTCAATCACAGAAATCATTTTTATCTTCTTGTTTATGCTAAGTAGATACTATTAGGCTTAATATCTGTATTAGCACAAGTGGGGGAAGAAACAGTTTTAAGGAGACCTAAATACTTGAATGCTACTGGATTGCTGTGAGCAGAAGCTCTCATGGTAGAAGCGAGCACAGCCCAGCGTTTGAAATCATGTTTACTCTCTCGGGCCAGCTCAGTGGTGCTTGACCTTTTCCCTATGTTTTTAACCCGAAGCAGCACACCCAGAGGGTCCTGACAAAGCCAGAACTTAAACCTGTTATTTGCATCAGACATCGGAATATCCCTCCCTTTACCCCCACTCCAGTGTTGCCATGACACTGGCCTCACAACCAGGTGCTCAGGACTCCCTGTCACCCACCTGTGCTTTGGGTGTGGTTTTTTGGGGTTTTTTCAGGAGTACATGAAAAAAGCTCATCCCACCATAGGATAAATATAATAAAAAATGGAGCTATGTGTGCCTGTATCACATAGGGAATGACCAAATGTGAGTCACACAACAGCTCCCAGTTCACCCAATAATTCACTTTGTCATTGCATCTCTGAATTCCTGCAATGGGATGATCCCCCTTTCTGGCAGGAAGTTATCCATCTACATCTGCATTTGTCTATCTGCCTGGCCGAGATAAGGATTTGGGAACACTGCACCCAGCTGTGCCAGGAGAAAGCACTCAGTGTTTCCTTCATGATTCTGAGTGCTGGGAAATGCTCAATGTTTGCTTGGATTCACATGAGAGCATCCCAAAACTGCAGAGCTGGACTTTCTTCCTTGGTATCCAAGCAAAAACTATGCACTGAATCAGAGGAATCATAAGATTTGACACGAAATAATGTCCATCAGAGATCTGTGTGAGGCCACCATCACCCACATGTCGCTCACCAGCACATGGGGTTGTGGGGGGATGCCACACCAGCAGACATGAAGCTGCTGCATTAACCCCTGCATTGTCCCAGCAGAATGGTTAATGAGGACAGGGGGCTGCCCGGGCGGGGAGAGAATGGCACAGAAGTTTAGGCCATCCAGCTGGAGAGGGAAATTTGGCAACAGGAGAAAAGAAAGGAAGGAACAGCCAACCCCTTAACAACACTAACTTACAATGAAGGTTATTTGTCTGTGGGGTCTTGGGTTTGGTGTGGCAGAAGGCTCTGGTGTTACTTCAGCTGAAAATGCTGCTGACTTGCATCATTCATGTTTAACTTTGCCTTGGTCGTGAGACAGTTTGTCTGGCGTCTCGTCGTTCAGTAGTGACTGAAGTCCTTCTCTCCCTTAGGAAAGTGTGGTCAGCATCATCACTCCCCAGGGGCTGTCACTCCCCAAAGGCCCAGAGTGGTTCAATTCTGGTCTTTCCTGGCATTTCCACTTTCCCTATTTAATCTAACACTCAGCACCCAAAACGCCAAGGAGGAAGTGAGAAGTCAGGATCATCACACTTAAACAGCTCACAGGTGTTGGAAAAAGCTGTGCAAAATAAATCAATTACTTTATTGTCAGTAATTGTGGAAGCACTCATTAAAATGCCATTTAGAAAGAGGAAATACCTTGGACAAAGACAAAATACCTGGGAAAAAAATTAGTCTGTTGCAGTGTAGGACTCAAAGAAACTTGTGGGCAGGACAGGAAGAAAAATGGTGCAGAACCTATCTGAACTCAGAGAGCAGCTCTGTAGCAATGGGAAGCGTCTAAAGACCCATCCAGCCTCTCCCAGTCTGGAGGACAAGCACATGTGTCTGGGGAACAGTCATATCCCCCTCTCAGTCTCCAACTTCCATCTTTCTGTTCCTGCATGTGGCTGGCGCCCAGCTGCCCCTCCTGTGTGCTTGGGTACCGCTGTCAGGAACGCACATCACCACTCAGAAATCATCCATGGCCTTCCCAGGAGCCGGATCAGCCCTCCCTGTACTGGGCTCCCTCTCCCAGCCAGGGCTGCCCTGGAACAAAGAGGGGCAGCTGAGCCCCCGCACCGCTGTTCGGTGGATCAGAGCCCTGGAAGTGTGGAGAGGTTTATAAGATTAATTCTTATCTCTCTGGGCAGTGGGTCAAGTCAGAACCGTCATTCAACGAACTCTGCGGATAATCTCCCTTTATTACTTTCAATCAAACTAAGTGTCTGCAATCTGCAGCATGGTTACTAATTTAGTGAAAGAAATTACCTGTAGAGCTCGATTATATAAGAGACGAAATAGAAAACAGTCCGGGTAAGCAGCCATTCAGTCTGTACATCCCTCAGTGCGGAGCAAAGCCGCCCCAGCCTGGCTGCATCCACCCTGGCAGCTGCTCCTTGGGGAAAACACCCAGAAAGGAGTGGACAGTGTGTTTGTCCCCTGCCTAATTAAACTAAGAGAAAAAGAAACTTAGGGCTTAGGGCTACACTTGGCGTCAAATCTAAAAATTTGCTGCTTGCGAATATTTAACAAATGCGTTTTGTGAGAAATCAGATTTCCAGCGCATTCTGGTTAATGGAATTCTGCTGCAGCCCCTGGACAAAACAATGTAAAGCTGCCTGGCTTGTGGAAATCATTCTCCACCAGTGATGGATAATATAGCATGAGGTTTGCCTTGGTTTGATTAATTTCAGAATATTGCGGAGAAGCTGCATAATCCCTAAGATAGCAGAGAGAAGGAGCAAGACACGATGGAGCAGGATAAAAGCGCGCAGTAACGAGCACAGGCAGTTTCATACATATATTATATAGATATTAGAGCAAGGCTCATGAACGTGGGGGTCTGGGCAAGTGGTGACCACAATGAGGGGCAACACTAAAAGCAAAAACCACTAAACATTTCCATGGCTATGACCAGAGACAGAACACAAACAAGAAAATTCCCATTTCCTTTTTCCATTCACAACAGCCATTATTTATACAAGCCCTGAATATGAAAAAGGCTCTAACAAATTTACTGTGGGGTTTGGATGGATAAGGATGACGAATGATGAATGAGGGAGGCAGAGGATTCCCTTATTAAAGCATCAAATCTTTCCCTAAAATATCAAACAGACATCTCAGCCTCAACCACTCAGCTCAAACCAAAAATTATGCAAACCAAAGAAGCAAAATTTTGCTTCTTGATAAAAACTGAAAATTTTTCTTCCATGTTACACAATTTTCATTACATCACTTTGCAATCTTTATGCTGGGTTTTACACCTATTTGAAAGATTAATTAAAAAAAAATATAGACAAATGTGACAACACAAAACCTCAAAACATCAATGAATTTGAGTACAAATCAGGCAACTGGCATAATTACAAAATTTCCCTGTGTGGCAATCCAGGGAATTAGCTCCAACACCCAGTCCCCAGCAGCCTTTCCCAGTGTTGCCAGCAGAGCCACCACCACAGGAGCGTCTGGTGGGAACCTGCTGGGATCCTGGTGGGCACTGGGCAGGGAGAGCCACAGGCAGCCTGAGCCTGCAGCCCCATCCCATCCACACACAGTGGAAATTTATTAACTTCCACCTATCTCCATGCTGTCTTAAGCCCCAGCCTTTCCCTTCCCTTCTCCTTTCCCCTCCCTTTTCCATCTGCACACATGAAGACACAAAAAAAGAGCTGCAGTAACAACAAAGGAACACAGTGGTGGAGGAATGCCACCCAGGGCTCTCCAAAGTTCTCCAGAGAAATCAGCACGAGCAGCAAACATCCCCTGTGACCCGCACAGATGCTGGTGGCCACGTAGCGCTGGGGCAGCTCAAACTGGGAGCAGGACGGGGAAAGAACATTGCCTGAAAGCCTCCCCTCTGGTGTGCCCAGCCCACGGGTGAGCAGTGGCTGCTCCGACTTTGCGGCGCGTGGCTGCTGCGCACACGGGAGGCGCAGCCACCCCGACTGCTGCAGGAGACAGAATGAAGGAAGGAGAAGCGGCCCGAGTGCTTGAGTGAGAAGCTTTCAGGACTGCAAAGCAGCAAACCCAAACGAGGGAGAGAGAGGAAATAGTGCAGGAGGATGAGGAGTAGTACAGGAATAAAACATGTAGCGCATGGAAATGCAGTATTTTCAGCTGCAATGTGCAGTAGTGACCATCCTACTTCCAAAATAATCTTGCACAATTAGAGATGATTCACAGCAAACTGCCAGGAATGATCAGGGATATGGAAAATTTCTTGTATGGACAGAGTGAAAGATTTTTTTTTTTTCCTAATCTTAACTAGGCAATAAATAAGAGGAGACATAACAACAGTGATAAGATAATGAACAACCTACAGGGGGTAGATCAGCTGCTTCTGGGCCATCTCATAACATGAGTACCTGGGCATCTTCCATGAAATTAAAAGGTGACGCATTTGAAACCAATCAAGGGAATTTCTTTTCACAAATGCAAATCAAACTTGGGGACTCCCTGACACTGAACATGGCAAGCAGAGGAACACAGACAGATGCAAAAATGGAGTGGACAGTTCTGGTAATGCTAAAATACTATTTTAGCAGAAATTGTAGTTGCTAATGTCAACAATTTAAAAAACTTAACAAAATACCTCATACAATTCACCTTCTAATTATAGGGAATCGAGATGAAAAACACCTCCTTCATCTCTGCAGCCCCAGGGCTCCCCAGGAAGGCTCACACTGCACCCACCAAGCCATAGATTTTACTCTTTAAAATACCCCAGTGTTTCCCTCTTTGCTACAGAGCAAATGCATTGGATGAAAACCCAGACAGCTCAGGTCCTAGGCTCAGCATCCCAGGAAATGGAATCCACATGAGAAAACATCCCCTTAACTGCCTTTTGATTAAAGCTTGTCACAAAGTGCATTTTCCCTTTTTCGTGTGGGAAATAAACCCAGCCCAGCCCATTTCCACAAAGAATTGTTTGACTCAGTTTAATCAAAAAGAAAAACTTTTTTTTAAAAATCTGCTTTCAAAAATTAGTTGGTTTTCATATTAAAGGTCCAAGATTTTCAATCAAGACAGATATTTAGGTGAAAAATTCCATTTCCTTACTACATCATTTTTAGCAGTGAAAAAAGGGCGAGTGTAGCTTTTTTTCAAACAGCTCTTGCTCCTCAGCATAATCAGAGAATCCCAGAACAGTTTGGGTTGCAAGGGACCTGAATGCTCACCCCATGCCACCCCCTGCCACTATCCCAGGCCCTGTCCAAGCCCTGTCCAACCTGGCCTGGGACACTTCCAAGGATGGGGCAGCCACCCTTCTTGGGACAATTAATCAGCTTTATGGTCTTCGTCCCCAGGGCTCCGCACGGGACAACAGCAGCCTCAGCCCTGACCCCACACCACGGTCACTGCTCGGAAACACGCTGTGGGAGGGGGAACCACATGCATCCACGGGGATGGGACACTTGGACAAGTGTCTTTGCACTAGAATTCAGTCAGAGCTTTACTGAGAAATACACAAGAAAAGCCAGGCAAGAGGTAAAACCTACTCCCACCAGTTGCCTGATGGTCAGCAGTCCCGTTTTTGCATCAGTTGCTAGAATTCCATGCAGTGTGTGTTTTTTCCCAATGAATGCAATTTTTAGCCCCAATAAATAAATAAATGAATAGTTGGGTAAAGCTGCATTTACGTTTAAAGGAGAAGAGGATTAAAGTGAGGCAACGCCAGAGAAGACAACAGCCACAACCAGATTAGGCTGCAAACACCTTTAACTCTTCCTTTATTAGTGCACCTGTTAGATTAATTTTGAATTATTTTTAACCTTACAATTTTATATTATAAGTCTCTAATAAATCACATTTACCTCCCTTGGGTGACATGTTTTGGTATCTGGTTATTTATCCACTTTAGTGCCTGACTGGTTGTGTGGCAAGGGAGGAGCTCACTGGGGGCACCAGCACTAACACAGGAGCAGCCCAGAGTCTCCTGGCCACTAAATTCCACTTCTTTTTTTCTTTTCACAAGTGGTAGGGGCTCAGTTGATGCCTCCTAGTCCCTTCCAATCATTTCATGTGATTCCCACCATCTCCTAAAGCTGAGTTTTAGTCCTCATCCACGTGACCACAGAGTGAACATGATGGGCTAATGTCGTGTTTAGGGTTTGGAGGAAAAACCTTACAGCCCATTGGGCTGCCCTGAAAACAGGACACATGTCAGCACAAGCTCTTCAGGACAGCAAACCCTCAACTGCAGCTCCAGGTTTTATTCTGGATGTGCTCCAAGGACGCAGCAAACCAATCCACCACAAGTATCACAGCTTTCCAACACACAACGCACCCACAAAGGCTCCTAAATGCAGGAAAAAAGTCTATAATTACATAATTGAGCAGATGCACTGCAAGTTTTCTTTTTTGTTACTCTTTAGATTTTTCAAAGGCAACAGGACAGCACTGTGCTAAAAAGCAATAAAGCACGGGTAATTTAATACGAAATTACATCCATATTGAAAAGTTTACATGAAGTTGAGAGCAGGCAGAGGTCAGGTTTGCAGCGGGACTGTCTTTAATTGTGGCCATCAGGTTTAGCAATCCAGATCTCTGGATCAAAGACAAATAGAAGGCGTTTCCTCACCACTGACTAGTGAAAGCCGACAGTGAGCACAGCACTGTCTTCCACCAAAAGGTCATAAAAATTATTATCTGAGGGGGAACATGTCTCGCTGTTCAACACACACCTTCACAAAGACACCGTGGATTTTTTCTAGCAGATTCTTCAGCAATTAGGAGCTTAAATTAAAATTTTACTATCAGTTTCCAGATGTAAAGGGGTTTTCTTGTCCTCTAAAAAATGTTTCATCTTTGTGTAGGTATTTTTTAATATTTTTTGGTTGCTTTCAATCATCCTCTCAGCCCAGTGAAACAATTCCTCCCTCCTTAGGGAAGAGATGTGAGCTGAGACACTGTTTCCTTTCTGAGGTGGGGGGAAAAGAAAAGGAAAAAAAATCAAATGAGGAGTAAATTATCAGCAAATCAGATAGAAACAAGCTCCACAGATCTGCAGATCCATTGTACAAATGAAGCAATTTCATCTCAGCTCGCTCTGGGGGTGGGATTTTAAGTGGCCAAGGGGGACTGGAGCGGGATGCTGGCAGCCGAAGCATCACAACATTTGCATGCACAGACCACTCAAATCTGCACCAGGAGACTACTTGTGAGAATCCATCTTTTTTCACTTAACAAGATACAAAATATAAAACACATTTGCCTCTTATTAAGCCTCTCTTGTAAGTGGTTCCAGGTCCACCATTTTTAAAGAGGGGGAGAGGGGAGCCTGGATGCTCTCTTGGGAATTTCACAGGAGTGACTGGAGATGAGGTACAGGCTGGAAGCCTTTATTACTCTTTTTTTTTTTTTTTTTTTTTACTTTTTTCCCCTTGTCTCTAAAAGCACAGAAGGAATAACATTTTAAATCATTAGCATTTACTTTAAGTAGCACTTTCTTCAACTCAGCTTCCCTTCCTGGCCCTCACCCTGCTCGCACGGAGGAGCTGCCCCAATGGAATTCCCTTCTGGTTTTGGAAGGCAGAAGGTGCTTTTTTTTAAAAAACTCTGGCCTCCAAACTGAGGCAGCTGTGAAAGAAACTCTAATCTTGTTTTTCTTTAAAGTGTATTGAGAACAGGGTTCTTGTGTTTATTAGCACCCAGACCTGTGAAGCATTTTGCCTCTTAGATATCCTTTAGCGCTCTTGGAGTGGTTTCTGGTTTGGTTTAAAAACAAACCAACAGAAAAGCAACAGCAACCTCTGCAAAAAACAAGGATTTTTAGCAGCCTCAACCCAATTCACAGTCCTATGTCACACATACCACAGCATTTTCATCGTTTCTATGCTTGTTAAATATTAGATGTAATATTAAAATATTGAAGAGAAAAAAGGAGGCTGGTGGCAACAGCTTGAATTTATAACCCAGACAAAGCAATCGGCATGGTGAGTTATGAAAGGAGTTGTGGATCCTGCAGGTTTGATCACATTACAGAACAGAGTTATGAAATACCCCTCATTCAGTGTTCAGAAAGGAAGGAAAAACAAGGGGCTCCTTTACCTAGAAATTAGGTGTTAACGAGAGCTCTTCAGAGATAAAAATAGTCTAATTTTCACTGCAAAACAGACTCTGTGTTCTCCCTTGCCATTTGCCTGAAAGGAAACCTGGGCACAGGTGCTTTGTCTTGAAAACTGAGGATTTCTAAGAAAACGGCCTGTATTTCAGGAAAAGGGCAAGCACGGACCTTCATTTCCACATACAGGAGGAGGCAGAACTTCTGCTAGAAAACAGCAAAAGCGATGGAAAACAGAGCATCTGTTGGAAGAGAAAAAAACATTCAAGCCCTCATTTCTACTGCATTTGGAATCTAAACCCTTTGGGTATTTCCAATGCACCTTTCCCAAGTCCAGCAGTTGCCACGTTTCCCCTAAATCTCCTGGATTTGCTACTAAAGCACGTATTGAACGAGCCCTTGTGTGGTGAAAAGTTCAATCAGCAGGTTCGGTCCCTGGAGCAGCTGTGCAGGCGGTTGAACGTTGGGCCCACCCATGGTTTGGGGGAGCCCAGGAGGTGAGAGGGTTTCCAGTTGGATGCACAGCTCAAGGCAGGGGATGCATGGGCACCACAAGGTCCTCGGGGTGAGGGGCCTGGCGGGGCTCTCAGGTCCCAGCTGAGCCCTTCAGAGGGGTGGTGGCACCCCCGAGCCAGCCCCAGAGATGCAGAGGCAGACAAGGACGGCTGCGAGCACAGCGCAACATCTGTCACTGGTGACAGCAGGAGAGGGCAAGGGCACACAGGTGACTTGTCTCTCACCACCTCAGCACACACATTCACACCCAACACCTGGCCACCTCAGCTGCCCTGCAGCCGGAGGGGATACCCACTTTTGGACTCCAAGCCTCTCAAACACACTCCACACCATCCCCTATCACCACCACCAAGCCTCTTCCAACCGCTGTCCCTGGGCTGACACTTTGGGGTAGGATGGGAGGCAAGCCCAGCTCTGACCTTCCCAGCATCAGCCACAGCTCAAGAGGTCCCTGCTGAAAGGTGGTATGCACACCTTCTGCTCAGTGAAGGGACCTCCCAGGCACTCCCAGGGAGAGCCTGGTTTCCTTAATGGCTACACCAGGTCTCAAGATTTAAGAGAGGTGAAGCCAGTTACTAATCACTAATTCTGGTGGGACATTTCACCTCCTCTGCTTGTAGGTTTTGTGGTCTCTGTTCAGGAAACTTCTCAGTCAGACCATTCCCAAGACTCCTGAGCAGTCACACTCTCAAGGCCAGAGAATTTCACAGCTGGGACCGAAGCCCCTCCACAGTGGTGGCTCCAGTGACCCGATGGGTCCTGCTTGACCTTGATGAAGGTGGTAACTAACAGATAAAGGAACAGACTCCAAACAGCTCGGCTGCCCAACAACTGTCTCCCATGTGTCATCCTCACAAGTGCCCAGGAGCTGCTCTTGCGATGTCACTGAATCATCAAGGCTGGAAGAGAGCAATCCAGTCCCTCAAGACCATCCAGTTCTACATTTGTTGCATGCTGGCAAGTCTACGGGTGTCCAAGGTTTTGGGACAGGAGGACCCTGATCTGAGTGGAAGATACAGGGCTGAGGATTTAATCTCCTTGTACCTCAGTCCCCTAATCCATAAAACAGGGATAATAATGCTTGCTAATCTCAGAAGGCTTTAATTGATTATTTGTTATGATCATCAAGAACTTAGAAGAAAGGCTTTAATGACCTGCAAAGCCTATCAATTATTTTATCATCATTGCTGACAAACTGTATGATTTTCCTTCTCCCTCCACTGAGTCCTTTAGCTTGGAAAGGTTCGAGGTGAACCCCTAGGCCACAACACAGCTGAAGTCTTGGGGTATTATTACAACAGATAAGCAGCGCTTTATGGGTAAATTCTTCAGCCCAAGGTTTCTGGCTTTCTGTTCATCTCATTGTTCTGGAGAAAGAATGAAAACAACCCGGCAGAGCCCAATGCTGTGGTTAAGGACGAGGAGTGAGGAGGCACTGCACTAAAACAGATAGAGTGAGGAGAGCTCCAAGCCAAGCGATGGAGATCCAACCACATCCCCAAGTGAATCTTAATGAAGCACTGCCATAAAAGCCTATGGCTGTTTATCACTGCTAGCACCATGACAACTGCGTGCTTAATAATGTAATATATGGAATCACATTCAAACCATGTGTTTGTCTACACAGCAGTTCACTGATGTGTCTTCTTTAATTCATTTGATCCAAATGTCAGTGCAAGCCACTGTAATAATGCTCATTCTTTATGCTCAAACTCTTGCTAAAGCACCCATCAAGCAAGTTTGGGTGGCAGGTTTCTCACCCTATCCAAGTTATAGACAGCCTGAGACAAAGAGTTCACCAGCTTTTTTGGGAATTTCTTCCAGTGACTAACTGGTATTAACACATCTGTGTCATATTCCCTGCTGGAGTTCGGTGATTAGAAGCTGAGCCCACTCCACAAAAAGGGCTGACTATTCTAAAGTGCTTTAGGCTCCTTGAAATCCTGTTTTTTGCATTTTTTAGACCCAGAGAATGAGCAAATGTTGCTTGTCAGCAAAGCCAACCGGGGGCAGGACTATTCTGATGCTCTAGAGTAAAGGTTTTTCATAGAATCACAGAATCCCAGAATGGTTTAGGAGGGAAGAGACCTTAAAGCCCATTTCATTCCACCCCTGCCATGGGCAGGGACACCTTCCGCTATCCCAGGTTGCTCCAAGCCCCAACCAACCTGGCCTTAGATGCTTCCAGGGATGGGGCAGCCACAGCTCCTCTGGGCAACCTGTGCCAGGGCCTCCCCACCCTCACAGGGAAGAATTTTTGCATGATTTTGGCAGTATTTGGTCAAACCTGAAAGACAAACCTGTCTAACATCAGTGAGGAGAGATATTTCATGGTTGGTGTATTAGGAGGAAGCACATCCTGAATTACCGTAATTCCCATTTTGTCTTTTACCTCACAGGTCCAAACTTCTCAGAACAATGAACATACAGCCGACCAAAACGGTGCCAAAGTACAAAGGGAACATGCTGGGACTGGGACCGGCAGCCTGCATGCACACAGATAACCACGTGCATGGATAACTGTACATGGATAACCGTGTGCATGGATAACTGTGTGCATGGATAACTGTGCATGGATAACTGTACATGGATAGTCATGTGCATAGATGACTGTGCATGGATAACTGTGTGCATGGATAACTGTACATGGATAACCATGTGCATGGATAACTGTGTGCATGGATAACTGTGCATGGATAACTGTGCATGGATAACTGTACATGGATAACTGTACATAGATAACAGTGCATAGATAACTCTACATGGATAACTGTGTGCATGGATAACTGTGTGCATGGATAACTGTGCATGGAAATCTGTGTGCATGGATAACTGTACATGGATAACTGTACATGGATAATTGTACATGGATAGTCATGTGCATAGATGACTGTGCATGGATAACTGTGTGCATGGATAACTGTGCATGGATAACTGTGTGCATGGATGACTGTGTGCATGGATGACTGTGCATGGATAACTGTGTGCATGGATGACTGTGCATGGATAACTGTGCATGGATAACTGTGGGCATGGATAACTGTACATGGATAGTCATGTGCATAGATGACTGTGCATGGATAACTGTGTGCATGGATAACTGTGCATGGATAACTGTACATGGATAACTGTACATGGATAACAGTGCATGGATAACTCTACATGGATAACTGTGTGCATGGATAACTGTGTGCATGGATAACTGTACATGGATAACTGTACATGGATAACTGTACAAGGATAACAGTGCATGGATAACTCTACATGGATAACTGTGTGCATGGATAACTGTGTGCATGGATAACTGTACATGGATAGTCATGTGCATAGATGACTGTGCATGGATAACTGTGTGCATGGATAACTGTGCATGGATAACTGTACATGGATAACTGTACATGGATAACAGTGCATGGATAACTCTACATGGATAACTGTGTGCATGGATAACTGTGTGCATGGATAACTGTACATGGATAACTGTACATGGATAACCATGTGCATGGATAACCATGTGCATGGATAACTGTACATGGATAACTGTGTGCATGGATGACTGTGCATGGATAACGGTGCATGGATAACTGTGTGCATGGATGACTGTACATGGATAACTGTGTGCATGGATAACTGTACATGGATAACTGTACATGGATAACTGTGTGCATGGATAACTGTACATGGATAACTGTACATGGATAACTGTGCATGGATAACTGTGTGCATGGATAACTGTACATGGATAACTGTACATGGATAACTGTGCATGGATAACTGTGTGCATGGATAACTGTACATGGATAACTGTACATGGATAACTGTGTGCATGGATAACTGTACATGGATAACTGTACATGGATAACTGTGCATGGATAACTGTGTGCATGGATAACTGTACATGGATAACTGTGTGCATGGATAACTGTACATGGATAACTGTACATGGATAACTGTACATGGATAACTGTGCATGGATAACTGTGTGCATGGATAACGGTGCATGGATAACTGTGGGCATGGATAACTGTGTGCATGGATAACTGTACATGGATAACTGTACATGGATAACTGTACATGGATAACTGTGTGCATGGATAACTGTGTGCATGGATAACGGTGCATGGATAACTGTGGGCATGGATAACTGTGTACATGGATAACTGTACATGGATAACTGTGCATGGATAACGGTGCATGGATAACTGTGTGCATGGATAACTGTACATGGATAACTGTGCATGGATAACTGTACATGGATAACTCTACATGGATAACCATGTGCATGGATAACCATGTGCATGGATAACTGTACATGGATAACTGTACATGGATAACTGTGTGCACGGATAACCGTGTGCATGGGTAACCATGTGCATGGATAACTGTACGTGGATAACTGTGCATGGATAACTGTACATGGATAACTGTGCATGGATAACTGTGTGCATGGATAACTGTGTGCATGGATAACCGTGTGCATGGATAACTGTACGTGGATAACTGTGCATGGATAACTGTGTGCATGGATAACTCTACATGGATAACCACATGTATGCCTAACTGTGTGCATGGACAACCACGTGCACGGATAATCCTGGAAGGCTATGGGCAGGCAGGAGAAGAGTTCCTTTTGTTATGGCCTCAGGACACTGAGCTAAAATCGGTCTAACAGGAAGGTGAAAGTTATTGAGCCACAAGCTTTCTCTCAGATGGTTTTCTCTTCAGAAGTTTACTTTACCTCCCAAATTAAATTTTTAGGTTATATTCAATACCTTAAAAAAAAAAAAAAACAACAAAAAAACCATTAGGTTGTAGAAGTGTGTCCACAGTTATTTATTACCTGCCTTGTGGTCTGAACAAATATGATTTTGTTAGTCTATGTTGTCAATAGAAAAAGCACATATGGTTTTGGTTGACAAAATTATGATAAAATTCACTGTATCCTAAAAAATGATTGAAAAGTTTGCA
This sequence comes from Anomalospiza imberbis, assembly GCF_031753505.1. NCBI lineage: Eukaryota > Metazoa > Chordata > Aves > Passeriformes > Viduidae > Anomalospiza > Anomalospiza imberbis. Next base: position 20,578,391 of record NC_089692.1, on the reverse strand, counting down.
GATGGTTTCTGGGCATTCTAGGGAGGGGGAGGATTGAATTTCAACAAAGGACGTGCCAAATTTTTTTCTCTTCTTACTGTTCACCCTGTTTCCATGTCCCAGTTTTCTCCTTATTAGATATGAGGGTAAAGCAGGTATCCAGCCCAGAACTCATCTGTTTCTCTTTAGCTTTTGGCATTCCATCACACTTGGTCATGTTCACATGATGTTATACCCAGGTCCCTTCACAGATAAACATGAAATGACATCATAAGTCTCAAGTCACAAACAGCAAAACCCAATTACAGTAATCTAAAGAATTTTGCACACCAAAAATTTCATGTTTGATGAATATTCCTGATCTGAAGGTTTTCAGTTAATCTGAATCTTGTGAATCTCGTCTTTTTTTTTTTTTTTTTTTTTTTTTTTTTTTTTTACTAAGTTCTGTTCTTCTCAGTTCTTTTACTCCCCAAGGGACAAAAAATTGGGGAGAGGGCCAGAACTGCCAACCCAGATCAGCAATTATCTTGTTTGGTTTGAACTGATAACCCCTTTTCCTCAGTGCTGCTCACACAAGCAAGGCAAGCCCTTCGGTGGCTTTGCTACAGCTTGCGGAGCTTTTGCACGTTCTGTAAAACAGAAGACCCGTGTGAGCTCCACTTTGTGCATTTCATCTCCAAAGTACCTGTACGAAGAGATTTCACCTGTCATTGCAGAAACACATCTTTCTTCTAGTTCGTCTTTTGGGGAAAAATACTTATGTAACTTTCTGCTTGTCCCTAGAGGCGGCGGTGACTGGAGCCCTGTGAATGTGCTGGCTGGGTGGGCTGGCAGTGGGACAGACCCCTAGGGTGCTGGAGGGAGAAGGGCCTGGCAATGCAGGCTGGAGGTCTTCAATCAACCCCCATGAGCTGGGAACAACCTGCTCTGCGAAAACAACTGGTGCGGAGCACCTCTCACCTTCTCATGCTTTCCAGTAATTTAGGAACAGACTTCAACCTGTCATAGTAATTTTTCTCTCCATGATGCTCACGGTAGTTGATGATCTGCTACATCAACACCTCTAACAGCTGTTACCATGGTGTGCACACTCCACGTGGTGATCAGTGGGGACTGGAAAAACACAACCCGGGCAGGAGAGTCTGCTTTCCCCAGCAGAGGGTGGAGGGATGATGTCCTCACTGTGTCTCAACAAGAGGCGAGTTCTGAACTCCATCCCTGATCTTTCTTTTGAGCCACATTAGTGATGGATAACCCAGAATACTCAGAATTTATTCAACTTGCCAGAATATTTCCACCTCTGCCAAACCTGTCAGTGGCCTTCAGCGGCTGTCATCCCGCCTGCCCAGGATGTCCGGGGAGCAGCAAGCCAGCCTGGAGCAGATGGATAATTACTGAAGGGAGAACATCTGGAAAGTGTCACCGGAGTGTTAGTAGCTCTCCCTGTCTATGAGCTATGCCCAAACATGTCGATAAGTTTCCCAACATGGAATTCATTTTTTCTAACAGGATACATGTGGAAGTTCATGTTTCAGCAGTGGCCAGAAGTGGCTTTTTTCCTCTTCAAAAAGATTTGTGACCTCTTCTTCAGGCTACTGTAATGTGATTTATTCAGGTCTCCTCTCAGGGAGCACTCAGGGGGCCCAGTGGAACAGAAGACAGGAGCACAGCTCCCAGCTCCGAGTCATGGGGAGGGGTGTTCCATGACTGCAGCCCTGCCCATGAGCCACGAGCACACTGACGCTGGCACAGGGATGCTCCATGCCAGGAGCCGTGTGTCCAGAGCCACCAGGATACGCAGGGCAGGCCAAGCTGGGTAAGGTCAGCAAGACTCCGTGTGCAGAGCAAGTGTGGGACTGCAGGACACAACAGAGGGATGTTTCCCATCCCACACCTGCACCCAGCAGCTGCAGCCAGCTCTGGGCATTCTCTGTGCTCCATAAACATCTGGGACATGAAGGAAAACACGACATGCACCTGGTAGAGCACCAACCATAGAAACACAGGTGTACAACAGTGCCTGTGCCTCTTTCCTAGAGCTGCTTTGATGCTGGAGGGGATCCCTGGGACATGGAAGGTTACAGCCCAGCACCCGGAAATGTCCACGCCCACCCAAGCGTACGTGTTCAGTCCAAGGTCCCTGTCCTACAGCCCTGACACACCTTCTCCATAGGCAATAACTGCACTGCGCAAAGGAAAGATTTTGCAAAGCCCTGAGCGGTGACCAAGGAGAGAGATTCTCCCCATGCCCACACCTGCTTCCAGCTGAGAACCAAATTTTGTCTAAAACTATTTTCTCATTCAGCATGTCTCCAAGCACGTATTAAAATAATCAGTTTAACAATCACAATGACCCCAGATAAACACAGCAGTTGGAAGATCCATAGCAACAACTCAAATAACATCCTTGCAGAACACAGCACATCACGTGGCTCTCCCAACACCACACCTCTGAAGGTGCTTTCTCAAAGCAACCATGGGAACAGCTTGGACAGAGAGCAGCACACTTTTATGCCTTGTCTGAGCTGCCAGCCTCTGCCCAAGGCCCTGAGAGGCAGGGTCAGCACTCTGCATCACTGCAAGTCCTTGGTGTGATGCTTAAACCTCTAACCCACCAGTTCAGAGAGAAGAATTCTGCCCAATAAACCTTACTGACATGCAGTAAAATAACACATTTATTTACTTCCTTGAACCCACCAATATGCTGTTCATTTTGGTGATTGATAGAATTGGGTTATAATAAGCATACTTTATTATTGAAAAATTTAATTTAAGGTTTAAACATAAAACAAATGGTATTTTCAAATCTATTTTAATGGAGACTATCAAAACCATTCCATTGCCATAAGGGAAAAATTCTGTCTCCATATCTGTTATGTATATATGCATAAAATCTTCAGCCTACAAGTCAAAGTCGCCTGTCCTTCTATCAATCCATCATTTTGAAAATAGAATACAGAAAGCCTTATTTTTTCACTTAATTTTCATTAGATTCTTGAGGGAATTAAAATAACACAATAATGGGCAAATGCTGCCACCACAAATCCAAATGACAGCAATGAATCTACTTATGGACGGAATTCGGCCAAAACTCCAGCTTCGAGTGCCAAGTACAGAGCAGACACCCCTAAAAGTACTCTTAGAGCTCGACTGCGTCAGGTAGGTAAATAATGTACTTCAAATCCAGACAAGAATATGCATTCATTCAATTCCAGGTTGGTGCTGCCGGGTGCTCACAGGGACGGACTCACCACGTCCATCCTCATCCAGGGTTTCCCTGCCCAGGTGTCAGCTGGGCAATCCTCAAAAGCACCGTGTCAAAGGACCCAGTCCAGCAACCTGCCAGGACACCTCTGGCCTTCCAGCAGGACTGGAGAGGCACCAGGTGTGTGGGGTGACTCTCCCTTTCTTTGTGCACCTCGTGCCATTCACCCCTCCCCACAGACACACTTGGAAAGATATTTGACAATATATTGAGGAAAGACCTTCATAAAGCTTTTCCCTGGCACTTTCCAGAGACCTCTCCATGGACAGTGAAGACCTCACCCGTCCCATCTTTAAAATAAAAAATTGCAAAAAGATATTGTCATGGCAGCAGAAAACCCTGGGCCTCTTCCCTTCTCCTTCCCCTCCCGTCCTCCCCCATGGCTGCAGATGCCTGCTGTGTGACAAGTTTTCCAGCATGGTCTTTCAGCCCCATCCTCTCAGCTGCGTGGCTGGAAGATACCTCTGCCCAGCTGGTGGCCTCTGAAAGGCTCTCCTGCAGCCCCAGCCAGGGCCACAGCCTGAGCTAAAAGCACTCAGGGCACCACAGCTCAGCAAGCATCATCCTGGGGTCAGGAAAAACAGACGCCCACAGCTGACTGTGCTGGCCCCACTCTCCTCAAAACCTTGCTCTATTCCTGTTGTTTATTTGTGGACATGGGAAAATCGTGGTTTAAATTTGAATACATTTAAATAAAGGGCCATGTGGCTGCCAGCTTGTTGTTGAGCAGGAAGTTCAGCTTCACGCTGAAGCTCAGGTGGGAGGAATGTTCTCATTCATGGTTTCCTTGCGTTTTCTCAAAACACCTCAAACCACAGTACCACATGAAAAGCACGAGGTGTTGGCTGGATTCCTTTTTGATAATTTTTGAATAATTTAAATGATGGTCTATATTATAATGGGGTTTGCCCACTGCCCTGATAAGCCCACAGCTTCACCTCTTCAACAGGTCAGATCCTTGGTACATTTTGCCTTGCTGCAGGAAAGAAATTTATCTTTTGCAATGGCTTATTGTTTCCCTGGATGTTCCTTTGATGCAGGTCTATTGTTTCAGGGGAAAACAAATTTATTCCTTTAGCAGGTTTGTGCCTTCAGTAGAATTTGTCTAAGCAGGTTCTACTGCACAAACACAAAAAGCCCTAATAGATGCAGGTTGGGGCTGCCGCACACAGGCACATGTCAGGTTTGATGACTGATGGTACTTACACAGATTTACACAACAAAAAGTACATTAAAAGGACGTTAAGATTGTGAGCCAATGTCACAAAAGCGTGGAAATTCACATTTCAGGATTTAAACTTCCAATATTGACAGGGAATGCTGAATATTAAAATGGGCTCCCATTAGAGTGAAGGCACTGAATAATTTTTAATCTAGACTATTAATTTCCTGAAATTTGTTGTTCTCTCTGCCTCTTAAGGCTTTCACATTTTTAATTAACTTTTTGTTGTGTCCTTGTCTTGTAATTTCTGAGTTGCTCTTCCAGTATAATTACATAATATATGCGGCACGTGTGATAGCTTAATTGGAAATATTAACCACAATATGCACAGAAATCATAAAAAGCTTCACAAAACTTTGAGAGTAAATGTTTCTACAGCTTTAGTGAGTTTATAAATGGTTGCTTCCAGTATTATTCTCTAATAAAAACAATTACACCTAATGCCAGCCCAACCTGGACTAGAATCAGGAATAAGGAGAAGAATAATTAGTACCTACAGAATCCCTATCACCACAATGTTATTGGTTTCAGGTGGAAAAACAGATTTAGGCACAGGCAGCCAACATTAACCCCCCTCTCTTTGATCCCCTGACCCCCCCCCCCCCCCGGGTCTGGCATTATTCCTACAAACCCCTTTTGGATCCAAAGCTTTCAGATGTTGAATTGCTCTTAGGAGATAGGGAGCACTAAAATAAATAGGAACCGAAGGTGCTTAGAAACGTGTGCATCCTGAAGGATGCAAAGCTAAAAACAGGAAAGTAAATTGCATTTTGGTATTTTTTTTTTGTAGCATTCAAAAAGATTATTCCCAACTTTATGCCAGGTCTTATCCTGCTGTCAGTTCTCTCAGGCTATTTTACAAGACTTCCGAGGAAAAGCGTGAGAAAACCCAGTGTGCTGTAACCTTAACTCGCAGCCCTGCTGCGGGAACATGCAAGTTAAACCAGTGGATAAAAAACTCTCCCCATAATGACTACTTGCTCTGCTCTGGAAAGGGGCTGGGACAGAGGGATGGAGAGGAGGACGGGGAGGAAAGCAGCGTGCAGTGAGATAAAGCAGAAATTGCTATTTTGAATACAATTTATGTTTGCTAATTCCATATCTATCCCTCCAAAAGTGAGGCTCCATCTTAAAGCACACTGCAGCCATTTTACCTTCAGCAGAAGGAACAGAAAATAGGATTCTTCCCCAAATAACCCAGAATATTGGTTCATGGACTGATGGGACCTAAGCAATGGCTAATGGATGATTAAGGCTGAAAGCAATTAAAAAGAGGAATTTTTAAAATATCTCAAGAACTGTGTAACTCCAAGGCCAAAGGAGCTGCCTGTCTCCAGAAGTGCACCCACATTTTGGTGTTAAACTGGGATTGCAATTCATCAGCCCTTAGACCTGTCATTTTGAAATACAATCATTTATGGGGTTCCATATTTGTTGAATTTGGTTTTCTGCCTGCAGCAGCTTCAGTTCAGATGAGCACAGTGTCTCCCATTTCCTTTCCCTCCCATTCTGTCAGGGCACCGAGCGGCAACACCGAACACAGACCCCAGCATGGCAGAGAGAAGAGGGAGGCAACACATGGAAGAGGACACAGCCCAGGGGAAATGCCTCAGTGGTCAGCAACAGAGAGGCAGAGGTGGGACAGCGTGTAGAATAAGAAACACATCTTGCAGAGAAATGTGTCTGTAATGCAGGACATGCCAGAGGCTCTCCGAGGTGCCGGTGAAAGAACCTGCACCAGGCACGTGCTGTCCCCACATTTCTGGCACAGGCCCCTCCTGACATTGGCCAGGGCTTGGCGAGGCATTTTCCAGAGCCGGAGGAAAAGCGTGTATATTCATTTATCTGTGCCCTGCATGGATAATGAACGTACAGGTCTGATGTGCTCCGGAAAGTCTCAGGTTCTGACAGTGGCTGGGAGCGCATCAGAGATAAGGCTGTTGGTGAAACAATGGGCTTTTCTGGCCATATTTCACGTCCCTGCACCAAAGTCCACTATTCCTTTTCAGGCCCTCCTAAAACTGGGGGTTTGAGAATAAGTAGAAGACCATTTCTACTGAAGGAGTTGTCTAGGGAGTATCTCAGGTGCTTGAGCATTTTTGCCACCAGAAAGTAAAATGGGGTTATTAGAAGGAATTCTTTTCCTCCTCATAGACAAAATCACACACACTGAAATTTGGACACGAAATAATCCAAGATGTGACAGAAAAGAGTCAAACACTCCAACTAGACTGTCTCATCGCCATATGGCCCTGTTTACTTGGAAGCAACCTGCCAATCCTGACCTGAGCAGCTCCCAGAGCTGAAGCCTTTAAGGGGTTGAAATTCGGTGTTATCCTAAGAAACAGACTTCAGCCTCCACCCAGACTAAAGCCAGCGTTACCAGAACAGTGGCAAGTGCTCGTCATACTGAGCTTCAGCAGAAGACCACTACCAGTAACACTAAAAGCCAAGCTGTAGCTGACAAATTGTTATGGCAGAGCACGACGGTGTTTCCCAAGAGACCCTACACTGCCCAGCCCCGAGTTTGGCTCCCTTCCCACACCGCCTCAGTGTCCCAGCCCGCAGACACCAAGTCGTCCTCCCCTGCAAGGCTGAGAAGGGCACTTTATTCTTTCCAGGTGTCCTGCCCTGGTTTATTTATGGGCTTAGTTTCTTCCCTAGTGTGAGAAGGCAGCTGGGAAGGATTGGCAAGACACATTTGGAAGGGGAAAAAATTAGCGACGCTTTTTTCTCTCCAACCTTTGTTCACCTTACCAGCGGGGAATTTTCCAGAGCCTCAGCATCTACCCCACAAGCAACAATGCACGAAGGCACTGTGTGCTGAAACATGGTCACATCTGATAAACCTGGGCTCTGGCTTAGGATAAACCTCCCATGAGGAACACAAAGGAAGCCAGACCGGTATTTCTGTTCTCCAGGGCTTTGGTAAAATCACAGCAAGCCCTACACAGCCCAGGAGCCATCCCACCTCTTGCAGGCCTGATAAAGTCACCTTCTCCTGTTCCCAAGCCAGTGTGGTGGGGATGGAGAGGAGAGATCCCCTTGCAGTACCGCATCAACCCAAAATGACATCCAGCACCTCCCAACAGTCCAGGAGCCTAGTAACCCTCCAGCTGGATGAATCTCGTTTTTCAAATGGAAACAGCACAATAGAAAGAACCAGTTGTGCATCACCAATGGCTCTTCCAGCTGTAAATTCACCCCAGCAGCAGGGAGTCTTTTTTTTGCTGGAAAAGAGACACAGAGAACGTGTTGCAGCAGATTCATGAAGCCCAGAATCCCTGTGGGACTAAACCAAGGTGAAGTTCAGCGGTGTTGGACAGAGCCCACGGGGCCCGTCCTCATCACCGAGCTCCTGCCCTTGGGTTCTTGGTCATCGGAAAGGTGACATGGGAAACGTGCCAGGAGCTCAGTTTTGAAACACAGAAGCATGAAGACCCTGGAGAAGTTGTTTCTTGAAAGAAAATTAATCTGGGGTTTATCAAAATGAAGTGTCAGATACCTTTATGCTGATGCGAGAAAGATCCTACCCTGCTTGGTTAATGGCAGGTTATTCTTTTTCCTATGCTGTCAACTATTGTTACTGATTGTTAATAGCATTAATATTTCCATCACTTAATTTATTTCATTAATCCCATTCAAGTTTACCATTCCCAGCATATGAACTGTAAATAGCAATAATAATGCCATCAAGGTTAATATCAGTGATGCTGAAGGGTATTATGTAAAACACAGGCTGTGAGCGGCAGCGAGACAGGCGCCTATAAAACCTGCCCGCGCTAGCGGGGGGTGGGTTAAACAAAGGTCTCGCGCAGATTTACGGAATTGCGTTATCTTCTGGAAGAGGTGAAGATTTAATACCCAAAGCCTCCTTTAAATTTCCTATAATGTTCCTTTCTATCCCTTGACTGTAAAAATACAGCCAGAGACATCCATAAGGAATGGCATTTTTAGCTTAAATTATTAAAAGTCTAATAGTGGTTTCAGTTTGCTTCTAAAAGCAAAGGCAATGGCAACAGACAGTGTGTCCCCTTTTAAATCCTGACATGTAGGTGTTGGGGTGACTCCAAGCAGTGCAAGGAAAGGATGTGTAACAGAGCACAGGACAAGCAAAATTATGGATGTCCCCTGAAAGCCAAATGCCGGGTGGGAAGGGGGAAGCAGCAACCAGGGGACCCTGACAAGCAAGACACCCACTGTGCTGGCCATGGCGGGGGTTTCTGGGCACTGTTCCTGACAATTCCATGACACCGCAAAGCCAGGGTCGCCCTGAGTACAGCACATGGTTGACTGAGAGAAGCAGCGATCCCATCAGCACTACCATACCTGCAGTATTTATTACCTCAAAAATGAAAATACATCTGCTACCTAAAGGCTTACCAGCAATTAAAAGGCTAGAATACACAAACAGCCATGCTCACAACTGGAAGGCTCACGGCCCCGAGGGGACGTGGGTCCTACGTGTTCATCACCGTCACATCCAGGTAACCCAGCACGTCAGTGCCCCTTTTCCCATGGAGGCCAAGGTGGGAAGCAGCAGGGACCCCCCAGGGACATCACTGTTACAGACCCAGCAACCTCAGGAAACACTTGCTAATGCTGCTTTGGAAAAAAAGGGGATGAAAAAGATTCAAGAAATAATTTAAATGTTGGGAGAATAAGACAGCTGCTGGTAAAAAGACCACTGAAAACTGGGGCTGAGGGAAAAGGGGGGAAAAGGCTCCTTTTGCCCCTCTGAGCAAATCCTTCCTCTGGGATGGATTTCTGGAGATAAAGAACACATTGGCTTCCTGCGCCCAGCCAGTAGGATTGAGTATTCACACTACTGGATTTGGGAGGAATCTGTAAAAGAGCCAGAGCTATAAAATACCTTTCTGCTCCTTTTTCATGGATGCTGCTGCTGAGGGCGCAGGAGTCTGCCAGGGCAGGGAATGGAAAAGGACGTTTGCCATGGAGGACGGCTTCGTCCTGCGCTGGGAAGTGCCCCATCCACACAGACCCTCCTTTCTTTGTTACATCTGCCATGCCTTGAAGAATTAAATTAGATATACAAGGGGGAAAGAGAGAGGGAGAGAGGGAGAGAGGGAGGGCAAGGGAGGGAGGGAGGGAGAGAGGGAGGGAGGGTGAGAGGAGAAAAAAGGCTCAGGCAGGAATATATTTCCTATGTCTGGATAAGGGGAAGGATTCGAGGTAATTGCTTGCTTTTCTCATTGTTCTCAGCTGCCAAGCAGAGATTCATAGAGTGTCTGCAAAGATCTCTCTCTTTTTTCTTTTCCTTCTAATTCTTCACCCCCCCCGAACCCCCATCTGTCCCAATCCCTATCCCTCCCCTTCCTCCTGCTTATTCCACCCTAGGAGGAAAAAAAAAAAAAGTAATTTGTCTGTTTTATTTATGATGCAATGAAGGTATGCTGAACGCATCGGGATAACCTGACACTGGTCAAACTATCTGTCAGCAAAGAAGAACTGCCTTCATACTCCAGCGAGTGCATAATTTAACCATTTCTCTCCCAGAGGCCAACGCCAGCCCATCCATTCCCAACACGAGGGTTTGTCACTGCTCCCTCCACAATCAAACCCGGGGTTGTTGGCAAAAACCAGCATTTGACATGTTTTCAATCAACCCTTTATCTTCTCATTTTCGCTAGTCATATACAGATTGTCTGCATGTAATAAAACTTCTCCTTGGAAAAATAGAAAATTATTTAAGATATTCAGATCAAAGCCAGGTCCCAAAACAAGATGGAACACACAAATCTGCCAGCTAGGAAACCAATTCAGGATGGATTTAGGACCCAGATAGAGCCAGACAATTGGATGCTGAGTATGGGGAAGAAACAGTAATGCCTCAGGTCTGAGAGAAGTACAGCTAATCCTTTCCTCCTGATGCACAGGGAGCAACGGCTTCAGCTCCGGGAGAAAATGCAACCCATCCAGTGAGCAGGGTGAGAGGGAAATGGGAGATAAAGGAGGGAGAAAGACAGAGGGAAAAGCAGAAAATATTAGCAAATAATATTCCGGAAGATTAGAATGTGAACCCAGAATAAAAAATTAAAAATAAATAAAATTAGCTGCATATGGTTTTGTTGGGGTTTTTTTTAATTTAAAAAATTCCAACCAAACAATAATAATCCACACAAGCCCTGTTGAAATGGGATGGAGCAAAGAGGGGAAGGGAACTACTACTTTCATGCCACCGTTATGAATTAGTCCCAATATCTTTCCATGAGTCCCAGTACGGCACACACGCTGTGTGTGAGCGCGCTGGCTGAGCCGGTGCCTAAGGGGCCGTTTTCCAGCACGGACTGTGCCCGTGGTTCCCATCCCAAGGGGACAGGGACTCCCAGGCAGCTCCCCGTACCCCACAGCTTTACCGGGAGTGAGGGCAGCTCCTGGCATGAGACAGGAAAGGACTGGGCGAGTTTCAACAGATTTTTGATCTCGCCATAAGCACGGCCCTCAGGATTCGGCCCTGGCCGCGTGTTCCCACAGCGGGAAGCACTGCCAGGCGGGACTGCCTGAGCCCGGGGCTGAGCACACCCGCAGCACTCTGATGTTTAATAAACGACAGAAGAAAGTATAAAATAAATAAGAAGAGATTTTGCCCTCTAATGCGATGCATGCAAGAGGGATCAGGGCAGAACTCCAGGAAATGAGGGCTTTGACGAATAGCTGCTGCTCGGGATCTTATTTATTCCTGATACACCCCAGCCCTCGCCGCCACAATCAGGAAAAGATTTTATGAATGGGAATATCTGTACAAGAGGGAATGTAACATGGAAGGGAGATAATAGGAAGGGTCAGGTGAAAGCCAAGAGGCAGCTCCTGGGCTGGGCAGTGGCACTGCAGGACACCCCAGGGCCACTGTCTGGGGCCAGCCACTTCCTCCAGCGGCCAGGCTGCTCACATGGATCTATTCAGGAAGGAGGGATTGCAGATTTCAATTCTGGGTTTATTCTGCATCCCTGAGAAAATAGCAACTGGAATTCACATATATTTTCCTTTGTGAGATTATTTAGGAGTCAGTCCTTACAGCTATTTGTGCACTTACCTATCAATATACAGGTATGAAACACACATTAGGATAAAAACAAATATATTTGGCAAAACATACAAATAGAGACATAATTTGTTTATGGGGAAGCAATTTATAAATTATGAGATTCTGCAGCAGATCTATCAAAAACAGGCACATGGTGCTGTTTCTCCTGTCATTCAGGAAATCCCACATCCACAGAAAAATGATGAACAATCACGTTTTTCACACAAAAATTGCTCCCTAGTAATTAGTATATTTGGGAATAAAAAGAAAGTCCTTTTTACTTCCCTGTTCACCTGTATTTTTTCACTAGGGAATGAAGAAATACCATGAAATTACAAGCAGCCACACTCCTTTTCATTCACAATTTTAAATATTAAAAGACAAGTGGAGGTCAAGCCAGCAGGCACAGATTTTATTGTCAAATCACAACTAAAACCAAAATTAGTTAAAACAATTTAATTTTGCTCAGAAAAGGTACAATGAGACTGAAATATTCTGTGCCTGCTTTTAACTTGTAGCAATTCTTAAGGCTGAGTCCTAAACCTGTGAACAGGACACCCATATCTAGAACAGTCACATTACTGTAAAGGCAGGAGCCCCAGTAACATTATCCTAATTCCGAACGGGTTGAGTCACCTCCTTAAGTCCACAGGTAAAACCTACTGAAATAAAATTCCGAGTCTTTTCGACTGACAAGGAACTGCACCGTTCTGAGCACTGATTTCTGTTTGGGATTTGGAAGTGTTCATAATTTGTGTTTGCCAAACCAGCCGGGTTATTCCAGTGGGGAGATGGGATCGGCTTTCCGTCTGCCCGAGGTTCCTACAGAAATCTGACAACCCCACTCCACAAGCCCCTTGTTCAGTAACTACCCCACCATTTGGGGTTGCTTCTTCTTCACCTGCCTTGGCTCCACAGAGCTCAAACCATGCATTTAAAAATGGATTGGAACATCCCAAAACACAGCTTGTTATTAACAATAACTCTCCCACCCATCCTCCCCGTAACACTGAGCACAGATACACCTATCGGAGGGAATTTACTCAAAGCAGTAATATTTTAACCAGTAACTTAGAACACATGAAATTCATACCTCAGAAAAATCATACTTTCAAATATGTTTGTTAAACCATGTTTTGTAAAAAATCATCCTTGGTAAAATAAAAGAACTCTCATTCCATTCCAAAATGATCAATTTTTTAAAGAAAAGTAGAAAATATTTGCAGAGAAAAAAAAATACTAAAACATGTAGCAAAGAGAAACTTTAAAAATAAATTCAAAATTCTCATCAGCAATGTAGCAATTTAAAAATTCTCTGGAAGATGGATTTCTATGACATCCAGACCTACATTTGCAGAGCTGGCTCTGAGGATATTTTTGTTTACGTGCTCCTTTGCTGTAATAAAAGCAAATAATAAAATGCTAGAGCTATTTACTGGAACACATCCATGGGGGTTTTTCCACCTCAGATGAGTGATGGCATAGACGGTGCCAGACCATTTCTACCCGGGTTTAAAATAACCCTAAACAATTTCTATAATCTGTTTTCAAGGGCAGCTTGTTGGTAATATGAGATTTTTTTCCACAAACTCCAGAATACTTAATTCCTAAACTGTTTTATCGTTTGGGTGCCGAGTATTTCTTTCTCAGAGATGTACTTCAGAGCCTCGCACGGAGAGATCCCGAGACTTCCCTGGCTGAGCTCTTTGTAAGTGTGTCCCTTTCCCATACAGAAGCATGGAAGAAGCACACGCAATAAAGGCTGCTTCCCGGCATTGTCACAGCCCACGCTTGGGGCTGCAAACCAAAAATAATTCCCTGTATTTGCCCCACTCTGCTGGCTTCTCCCTTTCTGGGATGCTGCCTTAATTAAGCCTTTTTCCTCTCTCATCTCCATTGCTATTAAATTTTAACCCAGACACGCAGCCTTTCCTTTTTCCACCCCTTTTATGATTCCCGTTACTGCAGCCCCCGGCCCCCCACGTCCCTCCAGCCTCTCGCTCCCCACATTGGATTTTTTCCTCCTTAAATCTTGGGCTCTTCCCGCTGGCCTTGTGCACTACCAGGGAATCATTTGCTTTCATAATTTACATTTTTTTCTCCCCATCTCTCAGGGTTTGGCAGGGAATGCTGCCGGACGCAGCCTCGCTGCGGGTGCTGTTCGTGGATGGCGAGTGCCCTCTGCAGGAAAACACCCCCAGCCAGGAAAAATCCTTGGAAATCAGGGGAAACAGGAGCAAAGAACTCCTGCTTGATTATGATTTTTACTCATTTCATTCTTACACAGACCATCAGCACTGCTGGTCCCTGAGCTGAACTTGCCCAAGCTGCTCCATCCCTCCCAGCCCCACGGCCACATCCCAGCCCATTGCATATGGAACCAGATCCAAGAAGGGTTTTCCTTTCTCAGGTAATGTTTTCTGGCAGGCTCTAAAATCTCTGTCACATTATTTCAGAGCAGAGACACATTCCTGCTTTTGCTGCAGCAAAGCTGTGCAGGATGGATTTTTTTATTAGCTTTTGCCAAAAAATAAGCTCCTTAGGAAATTCCAAATGAAATCCTGCTCAGACCCCAGTCCAGAACGACAGCCTTTGCTGTGGGTGCTCTGCCCACTCTCCATCTTAAACAGCAAATTCTGATTAGGTTTTATATATATTGATAAAACCAATGCAAAACATTGGCTGGGAGAAAGCTCAAGTGGCATATTTAAATCGAATACAAAATAAAATAATAATTTTAAAAACCCAACAAAGAGAACACTTTTAAAGCAAGTCTCTAACTAGGGCCTCCTGAAAGCCTTTTAATCAAAGGCCAGGTCCCACACAGGGACCCCGCTGCCATGGCCATCCCCAGCCACGACTCCATCGCCAGCCACAACCCCAAGCCATGTATCTTGTGGCAGAGGATGGGATTAGGAAAAACCCTTTCTCTAAAGGAAAAGCATTTTGAAAGACCTCGTCCTTTCCAAGAGCTAATAATGCCTGTGCAGCACAATAGGCATCGCTCACCGTGCCACGGGCAGACTCCCAGGCTCCTTTCTCTGTCTCCCCCTTTTTTAAGGGTATCACTTATGCAAACCTCACCCGGCCTCTGCCTCGAGATTGTATATCAGAGCAGCAGGGGGGCTGATGAAGTGCTCATTTTTTTACATCAGTCTTATAAATTGCTCTCCCCATTAATTGTTTCCATGGAAACAATGCATTTGGCTTGGATGGGGATCCTGAAAAATTTTTAATGGGATTCTTAAAAATGTGCAGGAAGCAGGTGGGGGGTAGAGGAGGTGCTCTCAAACACCCTCAAAATAGATCCAGCCTAAGTTCTACCAACATGTGCTGCTAATTGCTTGTGGCCCAAAGCTGCCGAGCCTGGAGTCAGTTGAGGATCTGAAAACATTATTCAAATGACCAGGAAAAAAAGCACCAAAAGGGCAAGTACAGATTACGTGACAGCAGAGATGAGAATTTCCAAACACCTCCTGGCAAAACACAGCCATGAGACCATGACCAAATAACAATTCTTTAATGTCACAGCCTTAACTAATAATTTAAGCATGAGCAGTCCTTGATAACCCATCAGATCCTCCAGCGAGCGCGGTGCTCTGCGCGGAACCGCCGCGCTGACAGGGACAGCAAGTAGCGACATGGCCGTGCACACCCACCTTCCCCTTCCCCACTCTTCCTACGCCTGAGAGGATTTTTCTTTTAATTTTTTTTTTCCCCAGCAGGGAAAGTATTTGTATTACAGGGTATGAAACTAGTCCAACATGCAAGCTTATTTAATTTGGAAAATGTGTGGCTAAATGCCACTTGTTATGGGATTAGTTAACAGCTGCAAGTCTGCTACTGTGGAAAGAATTTTTTTCAAGGAAAAAAAAAAGAAAAGGATTTAACTGCGAGCTGCTATGTGCTGTCTCCCAACGGTCTGTGTGGATTTTTGAGTTCCATCGGGTGTCTCAGCTCTCGGTGGGGTTGCCCTCACTCCACTGTCGGCTGAAGCCATCTACACTTACTCTAGCTCCTCCCAAGCAGCTCCCAGTGTTAGCAGCGAGCTGGAACTGCCGGAGCTGCCCGGCATGTTGAGAGGAGCCAGCGCAGCCCCACGGCATGACCAGCAGCAGCTCCGGCCTCTCTCCGGCACGGCACCCTCTGCCTCCAGTCACAGACACCCGCAAGCGTCAGGTTACTGGCAGCTCTCAAGTTATACCTCCAGCTAATCCCGCAGTGCAGACAGGCTCTAAATTACTTGTTAAAAATCCTGTCCTCGCCCTGAGTGTCCTCTGGTGTCCTCCATCAGAGTGCTGCTAATGAAGGAGCAGATCATCTTTAGCACATCAGTCACACAAGCCAAACCCACCAGTCACTTTATTTTCCATGACTTCCCTGTATGACCAGAACAGATATTTCCATGCAGATGCCAAGAAGCAAGTTCCTAAATCATAACTTGCTCCTCCCAGCCCCAGGGTGCTTCTCATTAGTGTCCACTGCTGTCCTCTTTCCTAGTCAGGAACACCTTATCTCAGAATCATGGAACGGTTTGGGTGGGAAGGGACCTTAAAGCTCATCCAGTCCCACCCCCTGCCCTGCGCAGGGACACCTTCCACTATCCCAGGCTGCTCCAGCCCGGCCTGGGACACTTCCAGGGATCCAAGGGTAGCCACAGCTTCTCCACAGCCTCAGTTGTTATTAGCCACAAATCTGGTGCTTGGTTCCAGGCTCAAGGAAGGACACAGAGCCACTCCAGGAGCTGAGGGGAGCAGCCACCTCCCAGGGAAGAAGCTGCCACAAATCCTCGCCTTGGAGAGGTGTGAGGAGGAGGATGGCTGGGAGGGGAGGAAACGCACTGCTCAGCACAGCAGAGGCTGCTCAGACAGTGTCGCTTCCCATTCCAGGCTCTGCATCTCACTGCTGCTCAACCTACAGCACAAAGGTCCGAAAGGTTTCATGGCAAAAGCCATAACAAAGGAAATAAATCTGTTTGTCACCCCCTATGACAGATGTGACCCAAATTATCTTTGTAGAAGATGTATCCTAGTGGATCTACTGCTCGGGGGGCAGGAGGATTTTGTGCTTCTGGGCACCAAATGTTTGAGACATCTGAGTGAGCCACAGCAGGGAGGGGGACAAAGGGGTTGGCATCAAACCCCTGAAAAATTGCCTGTGCCTGCAGCTGTCTCAGATCAGTCATCTCTGAGCAGAAGGCAATGTGTGCTTCTCCCAAGGCTTTGGGGGGCTTTTTCCAGCCCTTGGACCTCTGCAGGTCCATCTCTTCACCTTAGAGCTTCTAATAGAAACCACAAATGGGGGTTTCTTCAAGAATAACTTGAAGAAGGTGCTTTGCAGCCAGTCCTTGGAGCAGAGGAAAGCATGTACGAGGCCTGAGCTCACCAAACCCCCTGTATTAGCTCCAGCCAGTCTCTGCAGAACTGGTGCTATCTACCCTAGCTGAAATTGTGTTTCAATCCTGTATTTATTGCCAAAATGTAGAAACAACACAAAGATAGTCACATCAGACAGCAGGAAAATTCTTCTTTGGCTGTTTCTTTTGGATACCATAACCTGATTACTTTCATGTCACATGTACACAAATGATCACACTGTGCTGACACGCACCCTGCAATTATGTGAACACGGATGTCACGTGGCATTTTTCTGCTGGAAGTGATACCGTGAAAGGGGGAGGACAGAGGTAACTGGACTAAGTTTCTTAAAATCACATTTCTGTTATACCAGTGCCAATTACTTGGCCACAGCCTGAGCCAGTGTGCATCTGCTCAGCACAAGCAAGAGCAGGCTGTGCAGGAAAAGCTTTTTCCTTGCTGAAGATCACCAAACCGGAGGTCACGGCCAGGCTCCCCTGCGGCTGCTCCCTGGAAAGGGAGCGAGTGCAGGACGATGGGGTGCGGTGGCTGCCCCGGCAGCAAGTGCAGGCAGAGGCTGCGCCTGAAGCTTTGTGCTCAACGGCCCCGGCAGACATGCAATACTGATGAGCACGTTGTGCTGAGACAAGGTACTAGCACAGGGGCTGGGAAAGGCCTTTGAAAGATCTTTAAAAAGCACTGGAGATAAAACCTACACATACACTTTTTAATTGTATCAATATCTCACAGTGATGAGCAGCAAACTAGCCCAGGGCTCCTGGTACTTTACAGGGCTCCATAAGCTGGATTTGCCATTTCAGTTAACAAATATAATCCCCCTAATAAAATTTTAAATAAGTGGGGCATTATGACTCTTTTCACAAGCAAGGCTCCCAAAGTTACGTGTGAGTGTTCAAGCAAGCAGCCCCAGTCCTGTGCCCCTGCGTACGTCATCGCACAGCACAGACAGGGAGAGTCCCTGTCCTGGAAAGAGCATCAGCAAATTGAAACTTCAGGCACATCCCCAGCTCCACTGGGACCTGCACGCTGCAGATGCTACAAGTGGAAAGCAGCATGCAAAAGAAGACTGTCATTTCCTTCATTTCCTTTATCTTAAAAGGGCCCAGACTGGGTAAATTCTGTTTCTCATAACTCTACAGCAAAATTTTAGTTTTCTGTGATTCCTTTTTAAAAATGACAGAACAAAAATCCTTGTTTCCAAAGCTGGAGGTTTGCAGCCTCCCTTTCCCCAGGAGGGGCTAGTGAAGGTTTTTTCCATTTGTCTGCATTTAAAGCTGGGTCCACTTTAAGAGAAACAAGTGAGAATTGGGTTTTACCATTTCAGAAATGAAAAGTATTTACCCTCAAGACAGTAAAAGATCTTTTAGACCCTGCTGATGCAGGGGAGGAAATGGTAAGTTTACAAATGTAAAGCTCCAGCCCTGCACAACCAGCCCTGCTCCTGTTCAGGTGGGGAGTTCAGTGAAATCTATACAATTTCTCACCAGTACAGTCACATATCAGAGCTCCATATCTGCATCTTTTGTCAATGCAAAATCTGCTTTCAAGAAGAAAACATTCTTCACAGCAAATTCAAAGTTTGCCCAGTTTAAAAATTATTTCATAGACTCATGGAATGGTTTGGGTGGGAAAGGACCTCACAGCCCATCTCATTCCACCCCCTGCCATGGGCAGGGACTCCTTCCACCGTGCCAAGCTGCTCCAAGCCCCGTCAAACCTGACCTTGGACACTTCCAAGGATGGGGCAGCCACAGCTGCTCCGGACACCCTGTGCCAGGGCCTCCCCACCCTCACATGGAAGAACTGTTTCCCAATATCCCATCCAGCCCTGCCCTCTGGCAATTCCCTGTGTCCTGTCCCGCCATCCCTTGTCCAAAGTCCCTCTCCTGGAGCCTCTTTAGGCACTGGAAGGGGCTCTAGGGTCTCACTGAAGCCTTCTCTTCTCCAAGCTGAAAAATCACAATTCTCTCAGCCCTTCCTTAGAGGGAAGGTGTTCCATCCCTCTAAATATCATGGTGACCCTCTTTCCTCCCATCTCATGAAGTCACACAATGCAAATCCCAACTGCTCCCCAGAAAAAACAAGAGCTATTTGCTAAAGCCCTGATAATGTTTAAAAATATATAGTCAAACATCATGCTAAGTGGAGGCCTGATAAATGAAAGTCCATCTCTTACACTAACCTTCGAGGTAAAATTAATAATTAATCAGTAAAGCCAGGACATGGAATGATTGCTATCAATATTTTAATGCTTTTACTGCTAATTTCATTCTCCCTCCGTATTCTGCTGCTGGAGAAGCAGAAGAGCTGCGTGTGCGCTTTCAGTGCGGTCCCTGCCTCAGGGCTGGTGCTGGGGGAGCAGTGTCACCCACAAGGGTGCCCCAAACGTCCCTGCTGCCAGAACCCAAACCCAGTGTCCATGCTTTGTTACACGTGTCTGGCACCGGCACGTTCTAGCCTTCCACGGCATCAGCTCCAAGCCAGGGCCACTCCTATGGAGCCAGCAGGCAAAACTAGGAGGGGTTTAATGAAGATAAGCAAAACTCAACTGAAATCTTCCCCAAGCATTAGAAATACCTGTTCTCTCTCCTACAGCACAGCAAGGAAAACTTTGGCCCAAGAGGAAAACTGCTGGGAAAACTGTGAGGAGATGACTCCAGGCGGGTGCCAGGGCCCAGGAGCCAAAGGAAGGGAAATGAGTGCTGCCCTCACTACTGGAAGGCAAAGTGTGTCCTGCCTGCTTTATTTACTCTTTATTAGTCTAATGAGGCTGTTTCCTGGGAGTTTAATTACCATAATAGAGACAATTCCTTTCTTAACCCTCTTTACAGCCTGGAAGAGAAAGAGCCTCTGACAGAGGAATGTGGAACACAAGCACTGCTGTGTTTGCATGGCCCGAGCAGAGCCCCCAGAGCCCTGACAGCTCAGGCACGTGGCCACAAAGCTCCCCCCGTGGGGGTTCCTTGCCACGGGGGGGTCCCAGCCAGGCTCCAATGGCCACCCTCGCCCAGCAGCCCGTGAATGGCCGAGCTGGAAGGCAGTGCCGCAGAGCTCTGCTGCAGAAAAATTAAGAGCACATGATTAATGCTACATAAAATGTGTGGGTTCCCAGCCCTTTGAAATCATACCTCTTCATCATTTCCATTTACAGTTTACTAATGAAATTAGATATGGTAAAGGGTTCCTTTCTTTCTTTTTTCCCTTAAATTGACTGTACATTTTTTTAGAGTTAAATCAACATATTTTCCATTCCATATTCAGCAAGAAATCAGACAATTAAATATGAGGGGGTTTTTTCTGCTGCTGCTAAGAGATATTTCCATGGTGTTGCCATAATACATACAGCAATTTACTGTATTAGACTTACATGTCTGTTACTCTGCACAACAGATACAACAGATCAGATCAGAACAAGGTAAAGAGGCAGCAAGGATGAAAAGCACCAGACCCAAGAGGAGAAAACACACGGGCTCTGAACAGCCACAGCAGAGCTGTGCTCACCCAACCACAAGGCTCTCCCAGCCCACTTCATGCACAGCTACACAGTTCAGACTGTAAAAGCACACTGTAAAAGCAACTGCTAAACCCAGAATAAAACTGTGCCGGAGTCCAAAATCCAAAACAAAAAATCCTTGCCTAAGTTTCTTCTAATCCAGCCTCACAGAAGGGATAAGGCACAAAGTCCTGATTCCTGGGCACCACGGTGTTGATGACAGGAAGCCATTAAAACATCGCTGTGGGGTCACAGTCAGATTAAATGAGGCCAGAGACAAGGGTCATGCTGGTGTGACACATGCACAGTGTGCAGGTGAGTTATACATGGGCTGTGTCCAGGCATGTTACACATGTGCACCGTGCCCAGGTGAGTAACATGCCGTGCCTGTGTGTGATACACATGCCATGCCCACTGCAGCCCCAGCTGAGTCCCTCCCAGGACAGCTCTCTGGCATTGCTGGCCTCTGAGACCACTCACTGAGCACTGTCCAGCAACCGACAGTGAACTCTGGGGAATGCTCAGATTCTGCTCTTTAAAAACATTGCGGGGAATGGGTGTTTACACAGCTGTTACCTCAACTAACACTGGAACTGTAAAATGCAGGTGAAATGAAATAACTAAAGGCATTTCCCCCGAAATCCTGATCACAGAGTTGGCCCAAGAGCAGAAAGGTTTGGGATCCTCGCATTCTGATGCCGCGTGTTTAGATGAACACTATCTTTTCCGCAGTGCAGTTTGAAGGTTTGGGCTTGGCAGTAAGAAACTGCACTCTCACTAAAATTCATCCATGGATATCCCCTTTGAACGCTTCTTGGATGGTTATTTTCACTAACATTGTGTTTATTAGCAGAACAGAGGGAGGACTGTAAAGCAGGATCACGGGAGAGTTTGATTTCCAGGCAGTGATGAATGGCGGGGGAGGCCAGGTCACCCGGCTGCAACATCAAAGGGGCGACTGAACCAGCAGCACACTTGAAGTTAGTTAAAATGCCATCACCATTTTCTGAGTTTTGCTTTTTTCTTACATTTAAAGAAATTATATTCCCTAGTGCTGGCCTCAGCCATTATTTCCAGGTCTCTGATGATACCCAGGACTCCATAAAGGCATTACCTGCTGGTGTGCCAGGGAGGATTTGCCACACGGTTTGACTGTGATACGACGCGCTCCTGTCCTCGCCATGTCATTTAAAGAGCTCCAACAATGCACCTTATGCACCTTCCCGTGGGCCTGTCCCATCCTAAGGCACCAGGATTAAACTGCCAAGGTATTTGTGTGGGGCTGGCTCCTTTCGGGCTAAAACTGGACAGATTGTTTCAGAGCTCTGCCCTCCTTTTCTGTCCACAGGAGTGAGGAACCAGGTGTTCTTGGGGTAGTACATAGCAAGAGAGGCAAGTCCTAAGCCTTGGAGCTGAACCAGACACAGGCTAAGGAAATACAGTTGTCTACTGTATACACATTTACAGTTAGCAAAGGTAAAAGCAGTCTCAATCCGACTACTAAGCACAAGATATGCCAGCCAAACTGCTTTGGGTTGGAAGGGACCTTAAAGCTCATCCAAGGGAAGTGGGAAGGGACACTCCTGCCTTGGGAGGGGACACCTTCCACTGTGCCGGGGTGCTCCAAGCCCCATTCAATCTGGCCTTGGACACTTCCAGGGATGAGGCAGCCACAGCTTCTCTGGGCACCCTGTGCCAGGGCGTCCGCACCCCCACCGGGAAGAATTGCTTCCTGCTGTCCCAATTAACCCTGCTCCCTAAATATGCGCAGTCAATATTCCTAAATAATTAGTATGCGCATTGAACGAACCAACTCCTCAGTCAAGTGTTACTAAAGGCGGGTGGAACACAGAGAAGACCTGCGGTAGGTCACACACACCTGCTGGGGCCTCTCCATCACCGGCTCCTCCGTCCGCCGTCGCTCAGCGGGGCTCTGGCTGTCCCTGCCGGCTCCTTCCTGCAGGAGTTCCCCTTCCCTGGCGGAACGGGCCCGTGCTTAGCGTGCCCGTCCCTTCCATCGGGGCGTTTAAGCAGTAAGCGTCGGTGATTTCTGTAATTGAGCGGCTCTTCGTGCGCGCCACGTTCCCGCCGCGCCGAGCCCGCTGCGGCGGCTCGGGGCCAGCGCGTGCCCCCTCACGGAGCGCGCCCCCCGCGAGCGCCCCCCGCGAGCGCGCTCCGCGTGCCCCTCACGTGTGACTGCTCCGCGTGCCCGCTCCGCGAGCGCCCCCCGCGTGCGCGCTCCGCGTGCCCCTCACCTGTGCCCCTCACCTGTGCCCCTCACGTGTGACCGCTCCGCGAGCGCCCCCCGCGTGCGCGCTCCGCGTGCCCCTCACGTGTGACCGCTCCGCGAGCGCCCCCCGCGTGCGCGCTCCGCGTGCCCCTCACGTGTGACCGCTCCGCGTGCCCCTCACGTGTGACCGCTCCGCGTGCCCCTCACGTGTGACCGCTCCGCGTGCCCCTCACGTGTGACCGCTCCGCGTGCCCGCTCCGCGAGCGCCCCCCGCGTGCGCGCTCCGCGTGCCCCTCACGTGTGACCGCTCCGCGTGCCCGCTCCGCGTGCTCCTCACGTGTGCCCCTCACCTGTGCCCCTCACCTGTGCCCCTCCCGCGTGCGCGCTCCGCGTGCCCCTCACCTGTGCCCCTCCCGCGTGCGCCCCCCGCGTGCCCGCTCCGCGTGCGCGCTCGCGTGCCCGCTCCGCGTGCCCCTCACCTGTGCCCCTCCCGCGTGCCCGCTCCGCGTGCGCCCCCCGCGTGCGCCTCACGTGTGCCCCTCACGTGTGACCGCTCCGCGTGCGCCTCACGTGTGCTCCTCACGTGTGACCGCTCCGCGTGCCCCTTCCCCGTGCGCCTCCCGCGTGCCTTCCGCGTGCCCCTTCCGCGTGCCGCACACGCGCACACAGGGAGGCAGACACACAGACAGACAGACACACACAGAGACACACAGACACACAGACACACAGAGACAGACACAGAGACAGACACACAGACACAGACACACAGAGCAACACACACAGACACACAGACACACACACAGACACACAGACACAGACACAGACACACAGACACACACACACAGACACACAGACGCACACAGACACACACACAGAGCAACACACACGGACACACAGACACACACAGACACACACAGAGACAGACACACACAGAGACAGACACACACAGACACACACACAGACACACACACAGACACACACAGACACACACACAGACACACACACACACACAGTGACAGACACACACAGACACACACACAGACACAGACACACAGACACACAGACACACACACAGAGACACACACCCACCCAGACAGAGAGACAGAAGATGCCGACAGACCGACACCCACACCCATACACCCCCTCACCCCCCCCACTCCCGCACCCCGCGCGTGCCCGCGCTGTGCGCTGGCCCGGGGGCACCAGGGGGCAACCTCGGCCCGGGAACGGGCACGGCCGGGCCAAAGGCGGGTGAAACACCGCGGAATGAACCAGGACACAGCACTCACACACACACAGAGCACACACACACAGCACACACACAGCACACACACAGCACACACAGAGCACACAGAGCACATACAGAACACAGAGCACACACACAACACACACAGAACACACACAGCACACACACAGAACACACACAGCACACACAGAACACACACAGAACAGACAGCACTCACACAGCACACACACAGAACACACAGCACACACAGAACACACACAGAGCACACACAGCACACAGAGCACACACAGCACACAGAGCACACACAGCACACACACAGCACACACACAGCACACACACAGAACACACACAGCACTCACACACACAGAACACAGAGCACACACAGCACACACACAGCACACAGAGCACACACACAGAACACAGCACACACAGAACACAGCACACAGAGCACACACACACAGAGCACACACAGCACACAGAGCACACACAGCACACACACAGAACACAGAGCACACACACAGAACACAGCACACACAGAACACACACACAGAGCACACACAGCACACACACACAGCCCCCCGGCCGGTGGCCGGAACGCCCCGGGGTGACCGTGCTTACGGGCACGGCTGTGCCCAGGCGGACCGAGCAGGGCACCGATGGCCGCGGCCTGCGGGGACAAGCGTGACACACGCGTGATGCCTCCGGGATCGAGGGCAGCGCCATCCTGAGCGGGGAGCGAGGCGGGGAGAGGCTCGGCTCTCTCCCTAATAAATTTTACCTACTTTTCACACATCGACAATATTAAGAAGAAAGAGCAAAACAAGTTTGTTTAAAACCCAACCTCCAGTAAAAAGGCTTTGGGAGTCACAGAATCCCAGAATGGTTTGGCTTGGAACGGACCTTACAGTTCTTCTCATTCCACTCCCTGCCATGGGCAGGGACACCCTCCACCATCCCAGGCTGCTCCAAGCCCTGTCCAGCCTGGCCTTGGGCACTGCCAGGGATCCAGGTGCAGCCACAGCTGCTCTGGGTACATGTGCCAGGGCCTCAGCACCCTCACAGGGAACAATTCCTTCCCAATATCCCAGCTATCCCTGCCTGGCAGTGGGAAGCCGTTCCCTGTGTCCTGGCACTCCAGGCCCTTGCCCCAGTCCCTCTCCAGCTCTCTTGGAGCTCCCTTAGGCACTGGAAGGGGCTCTGAGCTCTCCCTAGAACCTTCTCCTCTCCAGGTCAGTGCAGAACCCACCCAGAAACAGGCTGGGCTCCCCCGGAGTGCTCTGCTTCACGGCACGTCTCAGAGCACGGCGGGTACATCACAGGGATGCTGAGTCCCCTTGGATCACCAGCTTTCACGGATCACAGGGGGAACACAAAGTCTAGAAGACGTGCCCAGGCCGTGGTGTAATGCTGGACATTCCTGCGTGTCAGGCTTTCCTAAATTATCTCCTGGGTAAACAACCTAAAACCAGCCTCTGTGCTCTGACGTACACTGCCTTGTTTCCCTGGGCATTTTGCCTCGGCCAAGAACCCGGGCCTTTGTCCCAGATTTCTATCTGAAGAATTGCATATATTTATCCAGGCTGGTCCAGCCTGACCCGGACTGCAAGGGCCCAGCCCTGCCCCTGCAGCCAGACCTTCCCCCCTTCTCCTCCCTCTCTGCAGTGACAACAAATCCATCGCCACCGTGTTCACCCAGCATTATCTTGTCAAACAGAGAGGGGGGATAATATTGATCCTTTTCTCCAATTTTAAAAAGAGGGTGAGGGCTAAAAAAAAGGAAAAACCCAAGAAGGGGAAAGCGGACAAAGAGAGGCGAAATCAAACCCCTGAGCAACAAAGGAAGAAAACCAGGTGGAAGACGGGAATTGTTTTCTGAAGGCCAGCTAAGTGGAGAATTGAAACGAGGGAGGCTCCGCGAGAGGACTGGGGGATGAAAGGGAGCGAGGGTAAGAAACACAAGGGCTATATAAGTCTGAAAATGGCTAGAAAGAACAAGGGAGAGAGGAGACAAGAATGAAAACCTCTGATGTTGGCAGGAAATGTTGTGATTCTAAAGATGAAACGACTTGTGGGGAAAGAAATTGGGAAAAAATACCCCTGTGTATTTGCTAGGGTGAGCTCAGGCAGCAAATGAAGCACGGCAGAGGCAGCTGCCGGACAGCGCTGGGCAGGAACGGGGCGGTGCAGCGTCCTCTGAAGGAGAACTCGGGGTTAGGAGATTCCATCCCTTCACAAGGCCAGGAGTTTGCCAAGCCTGCTCCAGCTGCAGCTGCAGATGCAGTTTAAAAACCCGAGCGGGAGGCCCGTCCCCTGTGGCGGGACTATTTCTTCTACGGCCATAAGATTATGGCCATGAGGGCAATAAGGAGAGACGGGGCTGGAGAGATCCTTATAACTGCCAAACTCATCTGAGACGAGTAACGAGGGACGTACACAGAACCCAGGAGGAGAAACCCAACGGCTTTCTTACTTATCTAGGAAATGATTACAGAAAAGTTTATCGTGCGTATTTTCACTGTCCCCTGCATGTTGGGGGCTCCAATTCCTTTGGACGGGCGCCAGTGTGTTAGGAAAAAAATGCTGGGGAGAGGGAAGGAATAGATTTACTAGAAAAAAACTGCATTCCTTCCAACCTTTCTGCAGCTTCTTAAAAACATACAAAAAGCCTCCTTCAAGCTGCTCAGTGCCATACCAATTTCCTGTGTAGACCTGGATATTAGTATATGTTTTTCTGTGTCTCCAAAGTTTCCCAAGTTACCTAATGCACGCTCAGCATGGAGCATTTTTAAATGAGTTAGTCTTTATTGAATTATGATTTCCAGCAGTCACTAATAACAAAATTCAAATTGCTCCAGCAGACGAGGATTTGAAGAATGCTGAGAAGAAACTGAGTTTTTAAGAGACTCTAGAAGAGCCACCCACTGCTTGTGTATAGTAACCGTGAGCCTCTCAACGGAATACTTCAAATAGTTAATTAGATTTGCTAAAAAAATAATAAAAAATCAGTCATTAGGCGTTCCCACTCTGGAGACGCTGAATAAAGGCTGTTACTGGCACACCTACGGCTCTGGCAAAAATGAAGCTAAAAAAAGGGGGGGTTTTAAATAAAGTTTCAGGTTTTCCTCACACCGTCCCTGCAGTGGGCACGATGCAATTAGCAACACATCTAAAGGAGAAAGAGGAACTTTTATTCCATTAGGACTTCTTTTTTACCTCGGGAATTTCTTCAGGCTGCTAAAGAGGCATTTTTCAAGCGAGGAATAATAGGGAAGCTCGGAGCCCATCCACAGCACGCGGGGCTGGGAACTGCAGCTCACCTGCAAACTGAATTTGCTCTATTTTGTTAACCATTTATTTTGTCTTTACTGGCTGTTCAAAGGGAAGTGTGATAATCCCACTGTTCCTCACTCGCTCAGCGGGGAGTTTAATCTAATAAAGCTATTACAGCCGAATGGATTAAAGCAACGTGAAGCATTAGTAATTTGAGGAGCAGTTAAAGAATGTTAAAGCTGAGCCTCTGCGCGGATTCTTCTCCAAACACGATCCCAGAGATGAAAGCAGAGCTGCTACTCAATATGTCATTTTTCAGGCACAAAATTTAATTCTTTCAGCCTCCTCATCCAGATGTTTATAGCGAGGAGCAAGAGGCTGCCCATTACTGAACGACTGCTGAAACCAGAGGCTGACCAGAGTGGGCAGGCTTTCCGTCAACCCAGTTCTCATTAATCCTTCTGTTACAACAATATCTTTTTTAGAAAGAGATGTACATGACCAAAGTCATCTGATATGAAGTATTAGGATGAGATGCAGTATTAAAAACTGAGGACTTAATACTGTTCCCTGTCTCACCCCCTTGGAGCAGCAGACGTGGAGCATCACTGCCAGGAGGGCTGAGAGCCACAGCACGGCCGGGCTGGGATGGATGGATGGATGGATGGATGGATGGATGGACGGATGGACGGACGGATGGAGAAGGACTGCAGAGCCACAGCATGGCCAGCAGGCACAGGTTGGATGGATGGGTAAATGGATGGATCTGGAAATGGAAATTAATACATTCAAAATTCCTCTTCTGGTCTTCTTTACTGTATTTCCCATGAGAAAAAACTAGCTCCATGATGACGTATGCATCGATAAATTGCAGCAAGAAAATTTCTAGGAAATTCAGGGGGAAACTTGGAAACTGGACTTGAAGCATGAAAGCAGCTAGCAGCTTAACTATGAAAAAATCTATTGTCTCTATGTGATGCAAGTTCCACTTAATTCAGTCACTGGTTAATTTGTTTCTTTGTTTAATATGATAGAAACCCCAGGGATCGAATAATTCATAATAAAATTATATTAGTACTTTATTTTTGTCATTTCTGATTGCTCTGAGCAAGCATTATTGAATAGTTTGATCATGGGATACAGAAAGTTACCATTTAATTAATATGAAAGGTGCCTAAATTTTGAATAATATTGAAGAAAAAAGCCTTAGGACGTGGCAGGAGAGTCAGAGTGTTATTAACTCTCTTGCTTTCTGTGCCGTGCTGGCTGTCAGCTTTGGGTGCACTTCGAGTTAGGGATTTGATCTCGAAAGCCTGGAGTTGCTCAGGACGCTGTGGCCAGCACCCAACAGCTGGACTGACACCATGGAGAAGACGATGGGTGTGGATGTGGAGGGGTGCCAGGGACTGGCTGCCACCCGCCGGGGTTCTTGGGTTTAGGGGTCGCTCATCAGTGATAACCAACTACCAGCCAGGCTCAGGAACCATCAACTTGTTACTGAGACTTTGACAATGGCCACCAACACTGGGGCCACATGTTCACACAGAAAGTCACCCAAAACACAGAGGTGTTTTTTAATTGAAATCAGCAAGGTCCACCTGCCTGACATTATCATAAGGCAAAAGGAAATTTCAGGGATTAAAGGGGCTCTGGAAGCTCCCTAAACAAAAAAAACAAAAACAAAAAAAAAAAAAACCACAAAAAAACCAAAAAATCCCCCAAACTCGTATGAAAGAAGGAACAAGTGAAACCTGGTCTATAGAACCTTTAGCCAGGAGGTTTCACAGCATTCCTAAATCTGTGCCCACCTTTTAACACTCATATAATGGGAAGCTTTGTGGGACACTCTGGCCAAGTCACCCTTGGCACAAAGTAGGTTATGCTCTTTAATATGGTTGGTAGAAAAGGTAACAGTTAATTAGCACAGGAGAGGATAGTGAGGAAAAAGGGGAATCGGCAACACAGCTGGCAATGAAAATCGATGTTAATAAGCAGAAGGAAATGTATACTAGAGGCAAAAACTAATGTATTTATAGACTCTACAATATCCCAGATCAACAGGTCAAAACAAAACATGTTTCTGTAACACATCCTGTTGGAGTATCCCAAAGGAAGTCACTGCAGACACCAACACGGCCAGGTTAAATCAACGAGATTTCCTAATTAACTCTAATAAGTTTAGAAGGACATTAGACCTTGTACCCCAGGGTTTCTGTCAGTCTTTTACTACTGGAGCAAAGTAAGAGACACATTTTGGGGCAGGATTATGGGGCACCGGTGTCCTCTGAGATTCTTGGGTTTTCCCCTAGAAGATGCAAGAACCATTACGGCCAGGGATGAGGATGAACCAGCAGAACAAAACAGACTCTGCTTTCCCTCAGCACAAAGTCACATTAGTTTGAAATCCCAGAGTCTCTGATTCAATTTGGGAGCTGCACTGGCGTCCCCAACAACGCAGCTCATCCATCTTACACCGTTTATGCTGCTGAGCCTCTTTGTGGCTTGTGAACCACCCAGCTCAGCTCTGCAGCTTTCATCTCGCTGAGCACGCTGCCCGGGATTACACCAACAGGAATTTTTAAGGACACTTTCTACTCATGTCTTTAAAAATGAGGCTTTCTACACACACATCCAGATATTGTGATTTGACATTCCCACAGAAAACTCAATTTTCTCCCCACAGGAACAGGCCACTGAAGGTATTTATAAAGGTGTTAGAGCTCATTCTGCTGCCTTCTGTAAAGACTGCACATATTCCTCAATAATGTTTAGTACAGTAATTTCAAATGCAAATTATTTGGTCTTTGTTGATATGACCACCGAGTGGGATGGAGCCTGAGAAGTTTGCACAAGTTTCTCTCTGTCATCTCTATTTCCAACATGCAAAGGCTTTTTCATTGCTGGGAGTAACTGAATAAATGTTCAGGTAATATCTAATCAACCCAATCCCCATTTTCAGGCCTTAAGCACTCGCCACTACATTGGCCAACAAACACGGGATGTTGCCATTCTTCACCTTTCCTGCCAGATACAGAAATGCTGTTTGTTATCAAGCAGCTCCCTAAAGAGAGGGTTGCAACTTTAATGGTTTTCATCTCCAAATCCTTTGAAGCCTTTTGGAAAGTCCCTGATGCTCATTACCCATCACTGCCCCACGGCCGTGGATGTCTGCACTTCCCAGACCCTCTTTAACCCTGACCTGCACACAGAAGGTACTGGAATGGCACCATGAGAAAACCCAGGACAAGCTGGTTACTTTCATATTTCTCTTGGACGGTTTATCCAGTACTCCCAGTTGATTAAACACCACCAAGGGGAATTCCCGTTTGGCTGCAGGAGGCTGAGCTCCTTTGCTGACCCCAGCATTCCCACAGCCTGCAGCTCCCTCACACTGTCAGCGTCAGGCCCTCCACAGAGCGCCTGGGGAGAGCTCACACCAGTGCTGGGTAACTTACCAGGGCACATCTTCTGCCAGCTCCTAGCACCTGGTAGCTCGGTTACTTCCTGAAGCATGAGATTTGGATGCCTTGGGATGTTTATTTAATGTATTTGGGAGCACTTGAGTTATTCCTCCCAACATCTCGACTTTCTTGCTTTGCTGAAATGTTTGGCTCCAAAGCACTTCAGGACACATTGTCCTTCGGCAGAGGGAAGGTGAGAAAACAGGCGGGGCCGGTTCCCTTCCCCCCTCCTCCCAGCCCTGCTATTCCTCCGAGACCTCCGGCATCCTCCAGCAGAGTGTGGAGTCAGCCATGTGCTAATTCTGCACTTACCGCTGGCTAATTTAATCGCTCCCTTTCCAGCCCTGCAACCAGAAGAAAGTGTTCCTCTCCGCTACAATAACCTTCCTGCTCGGCCTGGGTGCAGTGCCAGCTCCGGCGACACTTTGCTGGGGTGTCCGGCACAAGTGCAGCCACCGGCCGGGGCCCCGCCGAGCAGCAGGGACCGGCAGGGAGCCCGGCATCCGTGTCCTGCCCGGGCTGCCCGGGGTGTCCGGAGCAGCAGGGACCGGCAGGGAGCCCGGCATCCGTGTCCTGCCCGGCTGCCCGCAGCAGCAGGGACCGACAGGGAGCCCGGCATCCGTGTCCTGCCCGGGCTGCCCGGAGCAGCAGGGACCGGCGGGGAGCCCGGCATCCGTGTCCTGCCCGGGCTGCCCGGAGCAGCAGGGACCGGCGGGGAGCCCGGCATCCGTGTCCTGCCCGGGCTGCCCGGGCTGCCCGGAGCAGCAGGGATCAGGAGGGAGCCCGGCATCCGTGTCCTGCCCGGCTGCCCGCAGCAGCAGGGACCGACAGGGAGCCCGGCATCCGTGTCCTGCCCGGGCTGCCCGGAGCAGCAGGGACCGGCGGGGAGCCCGGCATCCGTGTCCTGCCCGGGCTGCCCGGAGCAGCAGGGACCGGCGGGGAGCCCGGCATCCGTGTCCTGCCCGGGCTGCCCGGGGTGTCCGGAGCAGCAGGGATCAGGAGGGAGCCCGGCATCCGTGTCCTGCCCGGGCTGCCCGGAGCAGCAGGGACCGGCAGGGAGCCCGGCATCCGTGTCCTGCCCGGGCTGCCCGGGGTGTCCGGAGCAGCAGGGACCGGCAGGGAGCCCGGCATCCGTGTCCTGCCCGGCTGCCCGCAGGTCCTGGAGCAGCAGGGATCAGGAGGGAGCCCGGTATCCGTGTCCTGCCCGGGCTGTCCGCAGGTCCTGGAGCAGCAGGGACCGGCAGGGAGCCCGGCATCCGTGTCCGGCCCGGGCTGCCCGGAGCAGCAGGGACCGGCGGGGAGCCCGGCATCCGTGTCCGGCCCGGGCTGCCCGGAGCAGCAGGGATCAGGAGGGAGCCCGGGAAGCCGTGTCCTGCCCGCAGGTCCTGGAGCAGCAGGGACCGGCAGGGAGCCCTGCATCCGTGTCCTGCCCGGGCTGTCCGCAGGTCCTGGAGCAGCAGGGATCAGGAGGGAGCCCGGTATCCGTGTCCTGCCCGGCTGCCCGCAGGTCCTGGAGCAGCAGGGACCGGCAGGGAGCCCGGCATCCGTGTCCTGCCCGGGCTGCCCGGAGCAGCAGGGATCAGGAGGGAGCCCGGTATCCGTGTCCTGCCCGGGCTGCCCGGAGCAGCAGGGACCGGCGGGGAGCCCGGTATCCGTGTCCTGCCCGGGCTGCCCGGAGCAGCAGGGATCAGGAGGGAGCCCGGGAAGCCGTGTCCTGCCCGGCTGCCCGCAGGTCCTGGAGCAGCAGGGATCAGGAGGGAGCCCGGTATCCGTGTCCTGCCCGGCTGCCCGCAGGTCCTGGAGCAGCAGGGATCAGGAGGGAGCCGTGTCCTGCCCGGCTGCCCGCAGCCGCGGGTGGCCAGCGGCGGGCGGACACGGCGCGGGCAGAAGAGCTCGGCCTTCCAGCCCCAGCTGTAGCAGGAACTTTGGCTCTGGGCTGTGCTCTTAGGGTGATCAGCTAATACAGGACCATGGGAAGAACCCACTTCCCTGCAGAACAGGCACCGAGAATAAACCTGCCAAGCGATGCCTTTCCACTTTGTCCTGCTCCAGCGTTACCTACGATCCTCCCCGGGGAGCAAATGCCTTGATCGTCTCTAAACATTTCTTTTGCCTCTTTCATCACCTTCTGCGGCCGTGCATTACTTGTTTGCCAAATCACCATTGCAGCTTGAACAAGTGCAAAACCAAAACCGACCAGGCACCTACTGGGAAAATAAACAGAAACTGACTATGTTTGTAAAACTTTTCCTCTTTGTTTTGCCAGATATTCACAACAAGGGATATAACTATCCTCCTTGCAGGCCCAGCGTAAACAGTTCTTTTCGTTAAAATTAAAATAATCAGTGTTTTTAATGCCTGTCATGGCTTGGCCAAGTACAAAATGCTGGAGGCTACAGAGGACAAAAAATAAGTCTACAGCTGAAAACATATATTATAACTGGTCCCTTAAACCCTGGTGTGGGATCCTTTTATCATTCCTTCATTCCAAGGTTAGTAGGTTATTAACCTGTATCCTGAGGGAGAAAAGATGCACATCAATTATATCAATTGAATGGACAAATGAAAATCAAATTAAAAATTTAACACGTGCCACCATAATTACAATACAGACCTACTACGAGGAATTTCAGCTGAGGAATGAAATGGAGAAATGCTTCCTAAGTGTAATTTACAGGAGTGGGAAAAGTAGCCAGAGACAGGAATTCTACTGAAACTAAAGCCCATACAGAAGAAAAATTATTTTCTAAGTCTGCCACCCACTGAGAACTTTTGATTGCAATTTTAGACTAGGATACAAAAATATTTAGTTCATTTAAGCAATTAACTGTGCTTACATTGTGTAATTATATGTATTGACATTGGCATATTGAAACAATTAAATAAACAATCTCAACACTTCAGCCTTTCCTGGTATTTACACAACCCAACAAGCTGCAGCCCCATGAAGCTGCCAGCTGGCAAAGCCCTCCTGGGAACACAGGATGCAGAGGGCCACAGCCAGGCTGGCCCCTTCTGCGGTCGCAGGGGGCAGCTGGTGTGGAAAGGCAAAGGCAGGGCCAGCTCATTCCAGGATCTCAAGGGATGGCAGAGGACAGAGAGGAGGCTGGACGGAGGCAGGCACCTGGAGGGGGACAGGCAGGCGTTGGAGGTACCTGCGGTGGGGCGGAACCTGCCTGTAACACACGTCAAAGGCAGCCTTTAGCCAGCATCCCAGGGCCCAAGGATAACCACTGGATACAGCTTCAACTGCGGCTTCAAAATGGCTAAAAGAGCCGTTTGGAGGTTGTGGAAAAATTCTGCCCGAGTTGCAGCAGGAAAGCTCTCCAGGCCTGGCCAAGCCCCTGGGCCAAGGCCCTGTGCTGCTGCCAGCCCTCGCCTCCCCCTTGCTGTGCCATCCTGCCAGAAACACCTTCCTGCCAACAGCTCCCAAACATCTCAGCACCAGAGCTGGGGGCGAAGCCGGAGGCTGACTTCGCTCTGCACATCTGCCTGTAACTTCAGCACCACGTCACTTGTGGCCGAGGCCAATTCCTCAGAAACAAACAGGGAACAAAGGCAGCGCCGCACCGGAGCGCTGCCATTTTAATGCTATTTCTGTCTGTATAAAATCTTCTGTAATTTGTTTACGACTGCCAGATTCAACAATAGTGTGCAAATGCAAACCCACTTATGTTAATGTCCTCTCTCGCTCTCTTTCTCAGATCAGATTCTGAATAAAAATTAGGTAAATACTCTGTTTGAAAATATCTAAGATGAGAACTGGTTGGGGAGGGAGCAAGAGAACCTCCAAATGCACCGTCCTATCAGCCACATTATTTTTTTTTACTTAATAACTTAAGTGTACTGTTAGTGAAATTACAACCTGCTTGTGACACAATAAATTTACAACAAAACTCATTCCATAAATTATTCAGTTCGCTGACTCCAACGATGCTGGGAAATATCACCATGAGCAGATGATTAGCATGTGAAAGGAAAGCCATCTCCAGCCTGAAACAATCACTGTCACACCTCCATTTGAAGATGCCTGGTGGAGTTTTGTAAAATTACCATTAGGAATACACATTTAAGGCTTTGTAGTTTCTATAAAAGCATTAAGTATTTGATTTACATTAGATTCATTTGTTCTTTCTTCAACTGTCTCTTTTTCCTACAAACCATAACCATTTGGATAAATGCTGGCTCAATCAACTGCGCATTAAAACAAAAGAATTTAAGTTCAGTAAAAGTGATGAATCAGAACTAGAAGTCAACCTTTCCCTTCCCTTCTCTTCCAGGCCACAGGATTGCTCCAGCAGGAGAAATGGGCAGGTTTGGGAGCCTGGAGAGCAAAAACTATTGTCCCACATGGATATATGTTCCTGGAGAGATAACCCAGGCCCTGGAGCTTTGGTGTGGAGTTGTTGGATCAAATGCCAAGTCTTCCTCAGTGGTGGGAAGGAGACAAGGTTGGGGATGAAGAAGCATTTCTATGCAGGCAAACAGTGGAGCTCTCAGTGGACAAAACTTGGCATTTCCCAGGCTAACCTCAACCACAGCTTTTTGGGGAGCCACCAAATGAAGATTTTAGCCAAAATTCAGCAGTGGGGTCAGCACATTCCCAACTACAGGGAATGAGAGTACTCAATGTAACCGGTGCCCAAGCGTCAGCAGCAGCTACCACAAGCATGAGCAAAATCACTGGGAATGTTCTTCTGCAGCCATCCCTTAAAACTGTTCTGATAGAGCAAGGAAACGATTAAACCCCCCCACTGTGCTCTGCTTTTAGCCTAGATGTTTGAACAACTCTCCTTATTCCATTCTGTGGCTCTGCAGACACCTGTGAGCGACCCACACCCAGCCACTGCCACCCTCCAGCCAGGGAGACCAGGCTGATGGGGGAACTTTCAGCACAGTTCTCTCAGGTGACATAGATGCGTCATCAAAATGCCTCCACACAAAAGACCCTTCTGATCCAGGCCCATGTAATGTAAACACCTTACCCATTAGAGGTGTTGAAAAGGCTTCCAGCCTCTTCTGCCTGCTGGATCTCCCAGGTCGAGAATTTCAAGGGGTATAGGTAAAAAATTTCTTTCCCTGGAAAGGAGGAGGAAAGATTCTTCTTGTTCTGGAAATCAAATGTTAAATTTTTGTAAAATACTTTTAAAAAGCAGTCCAACAGCAGTAACTAAGTGATTCAAGAGCCAGTGCCATGAGAAAATCCTCTTTTGCAGACAAGAGTGTTTTGAAATAAGAGCTACTGGTTTTAAGCTGCATAATGACACCACTGTGTCAACTTCCTCACCAGCCCTGCCCCTTGTACTACACAAATCAAAGATTGTTCTAGAAGTGGCGACTGCAAGAAAAGGAATTTTTGCTCCTTTACAAGAAACTTTATTGGCTCAATGTGTGAGTGCAGTGCCCCGTTTGGTGACAAACCGCTGGTTCCCGAGGTCGTTACCAGCACTCAGACTCATTCCCTAACTCCTTCCTGAAGCCTCTCCCATCTGAAAGCAGGAGCTTACATTATTCATAAGGATAATCACAAATATGCAGGGAGCTGTAGACATGTAATGGAGAGGCTGGCTTGTATCCCATCCAAATTCCACGCGCTTCATGGAGCTTATGACTTTCCCATAAATTTTTGCAGCATGGGACTTACCTCCATTCTCAGCCACTCCAGCGGTCCCAAAGCAGGGACAGCTTTGGGAAAAGTTCTCATGCTCCCCCATGGAGTTTTATTACTTCTGAAGGAAGGAAATCAAGTGGAAATCTTGTGCCACCTTCCTGTGGATTCTCCAGGGGATGTGTTTGCCTACACACACTGACTGCACAGACAGAAGGCACAAACAGTGGTCGTGCTCTGAAAAGGCATTCTGGAAATTCTGTGAAAATAAATATTTTCAAGACCACAAGAAGAGCAGAATCGAGTTACTGCTGTTTCCACTGCCTCCATGAAAAAGCCAGGGAAGGCCAGTGCCCTGCTTAGCATGGGCAGCTGGCAGCCAGCAAGAGGGCAGGTCTTCAGGCAGCTTCTGTAGGGATGGTGACCTGGAGACATTTCTGTCTCATCTGCCTGCAAGAAGCACCTGATGCAGCCACAGTCCCCTGCAATGGCTGTGTGAGGAAGAAGGGAGGAGTCAAAGTCCAGTCAGCCTAGAAGAAGAAAAGAATTAGATATGTCTAACTCTGGGAGTTGGAATGATGTTTGCAGGCGAGATTATGAAATGAGGACAGATAGGAAATGTGTGGGACCCTCACAGCATGTGCTATTGGAAATATCCCAACTCCTTTTGGAGAAGATTATTAAATATCAGTAATAAAGTAATAGATTAAGAAAATGGAGGTACTTCTAAATCCCTCAAATCTAAGACCAAAAAAAGATTCTTTCCCTTAAGCTTCGAATCCATCCAGAGCAGATCCATGTCATCGGATGCAGTCCAGTAAGGGAGCAAGAGACAAGGCATTCACAGCCACAATAACAGTAATAACTGTAACTCCAGCAGAAGACAGAATTATGGAGACATTAATAAGTGATGAGATCACAAAACATCTGGAGAAACGTGAGCTGATACAAAAAGTTGCCAGCAGAGTCTTATAAAGGGCAAATCTTGTTTGACAAATCTGCTGGAATTTTTTAAAGAGGTAACACAGACTCCAGACAGGAAGAAAACATGGGACATAATCTGTTTGGATTTTAAAAGGTTATTTGACACATCACAGCCCGCAGGCCAGTGTATTAAAGTACATCAATCAAAAAATGCACCAAGTTGGAATGGACAAATGAAATGAAGGAAGTTCACGGCCTGGTGGTATCATCAGCACAAACCAGGGGGAGCAAAGTGGAGCCAGTTTTGCTCTGGGCATGTAAGGTGAAGAAAATATCATAACACAAGCATCCCTCCAGATGGATCACATCTACCCATCAATTAACACACTGTAATGACCATGGTATTCATTTTAACTGGAAAATGAGGATTTTTAATATTAGAAGCCTTATATAATGGCGCCTTTGGAAGACACACAACAGAAGAAACTGGGAGAACCTCTAGGAATAGCTACAGAAGGTTTCATGATGGGCAGGAGGCTGACAAGACTGATGGAGCCACACAGGACAGGGAAGACTGAGCCCTCCATGAACAATGCTGTGGAGAAAGAACAGCCACCAGTCCTGCATGGATGGCCAAGCCAAGGACTGACCCAAGAAACAGCCCAGGTGTAGGTCCCTCTGAAGTAGCTCCCTGGCAGGAAGGGAGATCTTCTCCAGCCTCTCTGGAAGCTGCGAATCAACAGCAAGCTAAGCACTGAACAGCCAGCAGCAAGGAGATGTCCTCTTCATCAACAAGTTCCACATTCATCTGGGACAGAGGGAAGCCATTCCCCCTTGTCCTGGCACTCCCAGCCCTCGTCCAAAGTCCCTCTCCAACTCTTCTGGAGCCTCCTTGGGATGTGGCCAAACTGGTCCAGGAGTACCATAAGACGCAGCACAAAGTAGGAAGAAAAAGCGACAATAAGAATGTGCACCCTGGAAGTGGAGGCACGAGCTTATTGTCAAGTATTAAATGCTTTCTAACTGCAATATGCAGACTTAAAATAATTTCTACATGGGCTTTCTGGG
The DNA here is from genome assembly GCF_031753505.1 of Anomalospiza imberbis. Lineage (NCBI taxonomy): Eukaryota > Metazoa > Chordata > Aves > Passeriformes > Viduidae > Anomalospiza > Anomalospiza imberbis. Next base: position 20,540,202 of record NC_089692.1, on the reverse strand, counting down.
TAAAAAGCACAGTCAGGGAAAAGTTACACTAATTTAAACAAAATTAATAAAGAAATGTTCTGCTTCTTTTTATCATCTTTCTACCTCTCATCATTTATCATGCAAATTAAATTGCAGTAATAGAAAATGTAAAGAAAACAAACTCTGCAGTATATTGAAACCTCTATCCAGCAAGAGATAAGGTTGAGTATTAGAAGGAAAGGTGCAGAAAATTAGCTGTCCAGACAATAACTGGGAGGGAAACTGGTTTATTTAGCCTGGAGGGAATTTTGTTGCAAACTGACTAAATTAAAATCCAGACTATTATACCCAGTATCACACCAGAAAACGCCTTTTCCTTGCACTTTTAGATAAATTTTCATTGATCTCATTTTATGCATGATTACATTTTTAATGAGATGTACAGTATTTCGAAGCTAATTTTAAATGCCTTCTCCCTCTCCTTCCTCTGCTCCCCTCCCTCCTCCCACCACATACACACTTATGCTTGTTGGATTAACATTTCTGATAAATTGCTCGGCCAGAAAGGAACATTACCGAGAGGAAATAAATTACTTCCATCTTTCGCAGCTCCAGCATAGTAAAGTAACCTTTAAAATGGCCACTGTCTCATTCTGCCACCTTGCAGTTCCCTCCAAAAGCGATCATTCTATTTCCTGGAATGGTTGTATTTGTTGTTGGTCACACTGAGCAACATATGGTGCAAGGGAAGAAGTCACTTTCCTCCACTGGCAGTTCTGGCCAGAAGAACCAGCAATGCCTTGAAACTCAAAACCCTCCTGAAATAGAGAGTTTTATTGTCAGGATCTTTGACTCTTGTGAATAAAGTACAAAGCAGGTGAAGGTGGGTGAACTGGCCTAATGCCAGAGCATGGGGGTCTCGCCTTGAAAATATTGGGCAATAATTGATTTTCAGCATGGAAAACTTGGCTTGCTCCAAGAAGTTTTCAATTTTATTTTCTTCCTTTGACTATTTTTGGTAAAGTCACACCCTGTAAAACAAAGGGGGAAATTGCAGGGACAAAGTATGAAATAAAATACTGCCTCCAGCCCATCATTAAGGACCCAGCAGTTTATTTCCCTCTTTGATTTCAGGCTGCTTTTTGTGAAGAGGGGCTGGTTTGTCCTGCCAGCTTCTCTCCAGTCCGTGCTCAGGAAGGGAAAATAAAGGAATGAATAAATACGGAGGCTTGGGTCTCTCCTAAATGAATTTCAACTCTGTAATTTGCAGACGTTTTGCAAACTCTCCAAGGCTGTTCGGAATTGCTGCCTTGCCCTCCGGAGGGAGAAGAGCCGCTCTCCTCCTTCCCTGTGCCAGCCTCGCTCACGGCTGCATCGCTCCCACCTCCGGAGGCGGCAGGATGCTCCCGGGAGCTGCGGTCACCGGCCACCATCCGCAGCTACCAGCGTGCCCTTCTGTGCTTCTCCTGGTGCCTGGCCCGCACCAAGGGCCAGGAGCACCTCTGCTGTGGGAATCCGGGCCATCCCTCTGCCTGCCCTGGGAGGTCTGGGACCCTGGCAGGGGTCAGGAGCCCCCTGTACAGAGCCCCGAGAGACACTGTCTCTGATCTCTGTCCATGCAAAAGAGTTTTCAGTCTTTCAGGATGAATTACAAGCTCTGAGTGTTTGATATAAGTAGTAATTAGTGTGGCACGGGTGCAAAAGCAGAATTTTAGGATTCTAGGTAAGGGGTTCAAAGGGGGCGAGATGGAAGAAATTGGGCGTGCCTTGTCCTTCTTCTTCATGCCCTCCCTGTTTCACTGTGGTGTTGGCATTTTTCTGTTGGTTTGGGCTGGGGACACACTGTTCAACACGGGTGATAGAGATTGGCACGTTATTGTAAATATAGCACACGTAGTTTTTGGTATATAATGTTTGTAACATCCCACTGAGGGGCAGAGCCCTGCACACTGTCCTGCGAGACAGACCTGCTGCAGGCCAGAGAGAAAATATTGTAGATAAGAAGAAATAAACAGCCTTGAAAACCAGCACAGACGAATTACGACTCCTTCTTTGGCAGCGGCGCTGAAAGACAGAGACTTTCTACAATCTAGGGAGCATCTACATATCACAGATCCCAACTCTCTGGCACTGCACCTGCAGTGGCAGCTGTCGGTGGGGAGCAGGCTGGGAGGAGGGGACAGCCCAAAAAAAGCAGCAGTGGAGAACAGGAGAAAACTGGCCAGGACTGCAGGGGAAGGGAACAGGGCTGAGACGGAGCCTGGGCTCTGAAAACCACGGAAATGAAGGAGTAACGGAGGAGTATCAGCTCCAGCTGAAGCATCAGGAGAGGGGATTAGGAGTTTAGACTTGGGACAGTGGAAATGAAGCTGAGTAAAATGTCCCACAGACAATGGGAGCAGGAAAGAATCTTAAATGCAAATCCACGTTTCACAAAGGATTTATCATTATCCAGCAGTGCTTTGAGAATTAAGTGTTTCCATCAGAATCCTTGTCCCAGTGCAGTAACCTGACAGACGGCGTGAGCCTTTCCAGATGTGGGAGTGCAGATGGGCTTACGGGCCCACAAAGCAACATCTTCCCACTCTCCCCCAGTGGATGAATGGGACTGTTACTCAGCCTGTGAGGCATTATCACCGCCGAGAATGCAGCGCTACAGGAACAGACAATGGGATCCCCAGAGCAGAATCCGTGTGTGAAAACACACAGAACAGTTCCAGAAAGGTAAACAGCTGAAGAAAGGGAATGTAGATCACTGAGCAAAATATGGCCCTCAGGCTGCACCCCCAGTTTTTATTATCAGAGAAGCAGAGAATCCCAGCCAGTTTGGGTTGGAAGGGACCTTAAAGCCCATCCAGTCCCACCTCCACCACGGGCAGGGACACCCTCCACTATCCCAGGGTGCTCCAAGCCCCATCCAGCCTGGCCTTGGGCACTTCCAGGGATCCACAGCTGCGGTGGGGAGACCCTGTGCCAGGGCCTCCCCACCCCCTGAGGTGGTTAAATTGTGTTATTATTAAGTTGTAGGTGTGAAGGTTAAACAATATCAGAGTTTTCCATGAATAAATGACAGGTCTCTGTGATGAAATCAGAAATGTAATATTTCCACAGCTAAATGACAGCAAAGAACTGTTACTCCAGGTCAGTGGGTACCTCAGGGCAGCACAAACCCTCCCCACACAGAAAAAGCATTTTAGTGTTTCTCCCCCCAAAAAGGCTTTTCTGGCCCCAGCTGCATCCAGCCCCAGCACTTTACCCCATTGCAGGGGTGGATCGCAGACTGGGGCTGCTGGCAACAGAGCATGCTTTCCAAATAACCCCAGACGTTTGAGAGGGAAATTGCCAAAGCTGTTTGTAGGCTGGATGTAACTTTTAACACTTCTAACACACAAAGCCATTCTTGCCTTGGTTTCCCTGGCTCTCCAGAAGGATGCCCTCGGTGTGCTGGCAGTGGGAGAGCCTGCACCACTCCGGCATGCAGGAATGTGAACTCCCGGCCAGTGCTGGGTGGAAGGATCATCCCTGGGCTCCCCCCGCACGGAGAGCAGCCCCTGGCTGGGGACAAGGGGCAATATCACACACAGAAACTCCTTCTTGGGACTAGGCACAACCAACTCCCCCCTGGTATTGCTGCTACTGCTTTATTAAAATGCATAAAGCAGCCAGAAGCAAAGACACCAATAAATTCTTCTGTAAAAGCAGAAATGTTTTTTTCAAATGGCTCCCCTAACACTAATAATCACAGCTCTCTTATGTGTACTTGACTCTGGTTAACCTTTTTCTGGCACTTTTTAACTTCTCCAAGTCAGGTACTAATATGGAACTAATGTGGGGTTTATTTTCCCTATAGGAATAGCAGAAAGAGCACTGCACATTAGCGTAATCACGCCGGCTCCTTCCAGAAACTGCAGGACTTTACATCAAAGCAGCCGCATTATGGCACAGGAAAAGAATTTAATAACAATTGAGGGACTAAGCATTTTTTTAATGTTAAGGGGGTTTTATTGAATATTAATCCTATAAAATGCTCCTGAAAGTTGGCAGAAGGAAAACTGATGTCCCAAATAGTTATCGTGGCCTTCCACAGTGCCGGCGTGCAACTGCAGCGTAATCAGAATTCATCATGCCATTAGCAGAAGGACAACAGGAAAGGAGACACTTCCTGCTGCATCCTGGGGCTTGAACAGCCAGGGCTGTGAGAACAGGCTCAGCCTTGACAGCCTCAGCCAACTCTCAAAGTTTACGTGGTTTTGGGTTCAGAGCTTCCAGTTTCTTTCAATACAACTTGATAGTTGCACTCTTGATTTTATCTTCTGCAAAGATTTCCATTATATTTTCCTCTCTGAGGGGGTCAGAGGTGCTGGAAAGAGGTCTGTGGTGAAAAGGAACAAGAAGTACCCAGAGTGGGTTTTTTTCCCCTATTTGTAAGTGTTTTCCTTTTTCTTTTCTTTTTTTTTTTTTTTTTTTTCCAGGAGGAGGTCACTCCACTGCCCGGCATGGCTGCAGCCATGCTCCAGCCACATTAATCCCTGCCCTGCTGAGCTGCTGGAGAAACAGGAATTCATCTAGCACCAGCAGGGGAAAGACAGAAGGAAAAATGAAGGGGGAAAAAATGAATAAATAAATAATTCAGGCAGAGGATGAATACTTGAACAAAGCAGGGCCTGTGTGCAAGGGAATGCTGGGCTGCTCTGGAGCAGAGAAGGGCACCAGCCCACAAAGGTGCACATTTATCCAAGCAGAATCAGTGCTCCTGCCCAGGCGCTGAGCAGAGCTGTCCCCAGGCACCACCTGGACACACACACCGTGCCCTGGGTGGGACCTGCCCCACCTTGGAGCTGAGTGCCTGGCATGGACCCTCCTGTGGGCACATGCCCAGGCTTGTGCCAGTCAGCTCAGCTGCTCCTGGATAGACGCTCAGCACAGCTCCTTCCCTAAGTGTCTCGTGGACCCCATTCCAGGCTTAGGATTTTCAGAGTAGCTTCTGAGGGCCACCCCTGCGGGCTGGGCAAGGGACCCGCATGTGGAGAAGGCCCTGTGCTTTAACCTCCATCTCAAATACCCCTTTTCTCTCTTTTTCTCAAGCCAAGTTCTGAAGGGGTGATTTTTGTCTCACGGCACATGCCAACACAAGGTCAGGAACACAGAAACCACTTGTGCAGAGCCTGATGCTGGAGGGCAGGGCAGCACAGAGCCCACAGGGGCCCCCCGCACTCGGACAGTGTCTGAAGACACACTTGGTGTTAGTTTCTTGCTCTGGGATGCCTCCAGCTTCTCCTTCAGTGGAAAAGGAAGCTCGTTCATTATGTATCACAAGTGTGTTAACAGCTCGCGGCCTGAAATGAGGCAAGTGCAGAGAACACTTTCATCGCCATTTCCCTCTCGTCAGTGGGGAGTTTGCTGGCACTTACTGGAGAGGTTTTCCCACCCGTTTGCCATACAGATAGCCCACAACAATAAGTGGAAGAGCGACTGACCAGGTGCAATGCAGAAGATCGGTTGTTCCCCAGTGCCAGGCCATGGTCTGTGCCATGAGTGCTGCTGTGGTGCCTTTGAGCAGCCCCGGCCGCGCAGCGCCGACGCCTGATCGACCTGTCGAGAGCATCAAGGCCGGGGCAGAGCAAAGAACACATTAATAAATCTTGATATCAGTGTTTTATCTATGTGGTCTTGTAAGTTTACGAGCATTTGGCTTTGTTTTACACCAGACAGCTCCACGCTGCTCGGGAGAAGGCTGCCAGATGTGCAGCATTTCCCTCTGCAGCCTCATTGCTTGTGACGGGTCAGGTCCAACAGGAACCTCCTGGGGAGCCCGACTGCTCCCCCGCAGCTCCTCTGGGCGCTGCTCTCCCAGGCTGACCACACTTGTGACCTCTCTGGGAGTTACTGTGCAGACAAGGTGCTGCTGCCAACCCAGCAGCTGGGCCTGGGATGCAAAACTGTGGTTGAAACATCTGACAGCCCAAGAAGGAGGTTGCTGCAGTAAGGAGTGAAGGTGTGAACTCCGTGGGGGTCCCAGGAGCTGCAGAGCCAGTTTCCATCCATATCCATGTACAGGTTTCTCAAGATAAAAAAGTTAAGCTTGCACCCGTGCAATATTTAAAAAATCTATGTGCTGTCAGGTGCCCACGAGAATCTCTGCACATTTGGCATTTGGGGCTGGTGGGAACATCAAATGGTTATGGACATCTCAGCAGCATCCAGCAACCCAAAGGCAGGCATTTTGTTGTGGTGGGGAAAAAAATCATCCAAAGGGTGACTGCCATCTTGGCAATCTGTTACAAAAACCAGCCCAAGGGAGAGTTCTTGCCCAAGCCCCTGTTTCATGTGCCACACAGCCCAGGTGATTTACAGAAGCAACAGACCCTCAAAAGCTGCCAACAGCTGAGTAGTTTAAAGTTGCTGTAAGGCAATTTTTTGGCAAGTGGTCATACAATTGTTTGTTCTGGACATCTGCATTGACTGAAGGAGTAGTGAACACAAGACTGTAGGAGCTTTGCTTAAATGTGGAACAGAAGGCAGTGAATGGTCTCTGTTTCCCAGCAGTCTGTCCCAGCTCAGGCTCAAATACAAGAAATCTCTATTTTCAGAAACAAACTTTAGTCTTACAACAGGTGGCTTAAGGCAAAAGCAGGTGTTGACTATAGCCCTTTTCATAAGGCCTTCGGAGATGCCCAATTCCAGGCTACTGAATACCTCAAGGAGAGGAGGGGGCTCTTGGATTGGCACATCCTGTGACAGACCCTGGAGACGGGCAGGGAAAAGCCTCCATGGGTATGTGCATCCATGGAATGTCAGTGTCTCCTAACTGCCTTTTCCAATGACTGCTCCAGACCAACTTTTGTTCCAAGGTACATCTTTTGGTATACCTCCTTATGTTACAAGGAGAGAAAAGAAACAGGACTTAATAGAGTTGTGGATGTTTGCGGTGTCAGTCACCGACAGAAGCAGGCAGCTGTCAAAGTCTCAGCTGCCCAGACTCTGGACAGCAGGGAGTGTATTTGGTATATCAGGACCAAAAGAAATTCCAAGAACTGGTTTATTGTTGGGTGGATATGATTATATTATTAATAAAGAAGCAGACAGGGCAGAAGTGGTCAATAAACATTTTGCTGGGAAACTCAACCAGTGCCCTCAAATCGGATGAGGACCATGAACCCATCTGAGAATTTCCAGGCACAGGGAGCATTAAACAAACTAAAATCAAACAGCTTCTGGGTGCCTTGTGCTCCTACACTGTAAGAGAATTGCCAGGAGAGATCCCTAATCTGTCATTAGGAATGGAGAAAAGTTACCAGAGCAGGAAAATCGTGGAACTCTGGAAATGCCGTAGATTATATCCACACTCAACCAGAGCAAGCAGGACTTGTAACTACAGGTTACTTAACCTGACATCAATCTCAGCAGAAAGTCGGGGAAGTTAATATAGAATTTGATCAATAAAATATTAGAGGATGGGAATAAAATTAACTCAAGTCACAAATGTTTTGTTCAGAGTCTTGTTGAGCAAACATTGATTTCTTTTTAGGTTTCATAGTGTTGTTTCAATTGACTGACTCAGAGTCAGAGCCTTTGGGCAAACAGGGCTGCTCCATGCAGCCAAATCCCCCCAGGATGTTCCCTGCCCTGGCCCCAGGTGACCAGTGACAGCAGGTGACTGTGCAGGGGCTGAGATACAGCCACCAGACAGCACATGGGTTATCACAGCCCAAGCAGACCCTCACGAGCACAGAGAGCCACTTCCCATTGGTTTGAGGACAGCAAACGCTATCCTTGACTTAGGCTGATCCTCTCACTGAGTCACAGGATGGGGCAGGGACCACAGTGGGTGTTCTGGTCCAACCTCGCTGCTCTAGCAGGGTCGTCCCAGAGCATGGGGCACAGGATTGCATCCAGATGGTTCTGGGATATCTCCAGGGAGGGAGACTCCACAGCCTCTCTGGGCAATCTGTTCCAGTCTCAAGCAGACCTCGGAGTACTGGGTTGCACCACTGACAGAAACGCATGGCAAAACCTAAGAAAATTGGAGGTTTATCACCTAAAAGCAGCAGGGAAGCCTCCCCAAAGACACCCCTCACAGCCACCGCTCCCGCCTCTGCCGCCCCGCGACCACAAAGGCTGCGCGACACCGCCGCCAATCCCGCCGAGGAAACAAGGAGCCAAACAGAAGTTTGGCCTCGATCCACCGAAAGCAGGGGCTCATCTGTAAGTGCTACAAGGTGTTCCCATCCCACATTATGGCTGGAGTCCAATTGGTGCAGAAGCTGAAATAATGGCTTTTACTAAAGGAGGCCGAGGCCGGTCCTTGGCTCACTCCTGCCTGAGCTTCCAGAGGAGCACAGGAGTGATGCCCACTCACAGGAGACTGGAGCTGATGGAGCCACAGAGCTGAGCTTCCACTAGCTCAGCTAAACCCAACCTGAGCCAAAGTTTTATTGAAGGTAAATTCTTCTTGCACAGATTTACAAGATGCGACCTGCTCAAAAACTTAATTGCAAGCAGAGAATAATTAAGCTGCTTATTTGAAAGGTAAGGCAGAGCGAGTCTGCTGCCCTCAGGTAGCACTCTGAAATGGGATAGTGAGCCTGGCCTGGCCTGGCTCCGCAGCAGCCTCGCCTATGGGCAGCAGAGGAAGGATAATCATCTGCTGGAAAGCTGCAATACTCATCTGGGCCTCCAAAGACATTCATTACTGCCTGGAAAGCAGGGAAAAGCTGGGGGGCAGCCAGGGAAGCCCTGCAAACACCAAGTGTGGGGTACCATGGTGAGCCATGCGCTTGCTGGACGGGAGAGGAGGCAAAACTCAGCAAGGGCTGAGTTTTGGCTGGGTTTTCATATCTGAGAGCATTTTCTGATGCTGCAAGGTTATACAGTGATTTAAACCACAGCACTTTCACTGCACCCACTATTGCTAGTCTATCTGTAAATTATTTAATAATAAAAAATAAAAACTCCTCTGCAATCTCCATCCCTTCATTCATTCCCTTCACCACCAGCCTGACACAAGACACCCACTCCCAAACAGGCACAAACCCCCACAAAACGAGATCCAGCAATTGTAAGATTCAACTTCAAAGACATTAAGAGACATAACATTTTATTTGCCTTCTGCTTTTTAACTTTTGGGGTCCACTCAAGTAATGCTTTTGAATTTTTAATTTAAAATAAAAGCAAGGCTGCTTCTGCTGTCATTTCACTTTGAAGTTGGACATTTAAATATAAAATCTGTTACCTGAAGACTCTGCTAAAGCTATGAATTTAGGAAAACTGCCCAAAACATATGTCTCAGCAGATCTGGACACTTATTATGGTTTGAGCTGGTTTTACTTTGCCTAAAACTCTTGCTGCACATTCTTTCAGCAATTTTTAAGTGATGTTGATTTCCATGCAGTTTTTCTTTTTGCACTTTAAATTTAAATCAGAATCATAGGATCACAGAATGGTTTTGGCTGGGAAGGGACCTCAAAGCCAATTCCATCCCACCCCTGCCATGGGCAAGGACGCCTTCCACTCTCCCAGGGTGCTCCAAGCCCTGTCCAACCTGGCCTTGGACACTTCCAGGGATGGGGCAGCCACAGCTGCTCTGGGCACGCTGTGCCACAGGGAGGGATTTAATGAAATTTCCTGCATCTTGCTATCATGGGGACGATTTGCCTCCATTTCCATCCAGTCCCAACCCCCTCCTCGCTCAGCCCCTTCCCGCCGTCGCCGGGACAGTTCACGTGTCCAGGTGGACCGCTAAGGAGACGGTTCCATTGACACATGGAGAAGAGCAGGGCCAGGGGCTGTGCTCTCCTAGCACCCTTGCGGCCAGGTGGGGATCAGTGCCCACCTTGACAAAGCCCTGCAATCCCGTGGGCCCCTCCCCAGGCAAGCAGCGCTGGCAGCTGTGGCTGTGAGAGCGAGCACAAGCCCCCAGTGTTCCTGCTCCCTCCTAAGCACAGCAGCACCCGACAGCACGGCTGTAATGGGATCCAGCAGCAAAACACTCTTCCTGCTGGACGACTGGTATATTTCATTGCTGAAAGAACTCAAAACTTTTGAAGCCTCTCCTTAATTTTCAATGAAAAGCATTTGGTTCCAGGGTGACAGACGGGGCTCTTAAGAGCTGTTACCACCTGAGGTAATTATAAAATGACGGAAGGGAAAGGGAAAAAAGCAAGCGAGTGCCAGATTAACACTCAGTGTGTTTGTGCAGGGCTACAAAGGCACTTGCACGGCTGCCTGCGCAAGAGCTCGGCTACAACAGCTTCCAGTTGGAAAGAAAATTGAAGGAGGGTGGAAGTGAGGAAAGAAGAAATTGCAATTAAAAACTGAAATTAATTCCAAAATAACATATGAACTGGAACGCTACAAAACACTTTCAAAAAAAAAAAAAAAAAGAAAAAGGAGACTTTTATAGCAAACTGAAACCAGCCCAGATTGGAAAGAAGAGTCAAAAAAACCTCTTGTGCAAGCTTGGGGCTGGCTCAGGCCCCAGGACCTGGAGGAGGGCTGTCCTCTCCCTGGGAAGCAGGTAAATCTCAGCAAATTGGAATTTCATTTTGACACTTCACTTAATATACGCTATGTATAACTAGAGGAAAAAAATTAAAGCAAGACAAAACCAGGCAAACAGGCTGAGCAAAGCCCTGTGAAATGAAAGGAAATGGTTCCAGCAGTAATAATTAGTTCTTTAACTGCAGAATCCCAGAACGGTTTAGGTTGGAAGGGACCTTAAAACCTGTCCTGTCCCACCCCGTCATGGGCAGGGACACCTTCCACTATCCCAGGCTGCTCCAAGCCCCGTCCAGCCTGGCCTTGGACACTTCCAGGCATAGGGCAATATGGTGAAATCCAGTGAAGTAAGAACACACAGACCATACAAGAAACATCTGGAGTAGAGGCTCAACCCTTTGGTAAGAGATAAAACACAGCAGCTCTCAGTGAGGAGAGGTGAGCCCGAGGTGGGACCACGCACTGAGTGACTGAGCAGGGCAGAGGCAGCAGACAAGGGGCATCACCGAGTTCAGTAGCCTTCAACTTTGGATACCCTGCCCCTAAATCTAAATTAAACCAGAATAAAATGCAAGATTACTAGCCTGTAGGTCCACATAATAAATTCCTCCTGAATTCTGCCTCCTGCCAGCAGAGCGTTTATAGCAGAGCACGCGGAAAAGCTTGGAAATTCCGTATCTCGAGTGGCCGCACCCAGTGCCAGCCGCCAGCGCCCACGGACACCAGCTGTGCCCACCCATCCCAGCCCGGAGTGGCGTGCGCAGGGCTGATGGCAAAGAAAGGGCCTTTAATAAACCAGCAGCATAATCCAGGACTCTGTCCTCTTTATTTTTTAATAGAAGCCTTTCACTATATGGAACTAATTATCGCCATCTGCCGTCCCCGGTCTTATATTTCCTCTCTCACAGCTCATTCTTCAAAAACTCAGTAGCTTCCTCCCCTTACATTTGTAAATGCTGTTGACTATGGATAAAATCCATGTTTACTTTGTATTCAGGGCCCATAGGAAAGCTTGTTTTAATCATCAACAGATGTTACATTCTGCTCTGCTGTGCTTGGCACACAACTTCAGAGGGAAATAAAAGAAAAATCTTTATTTTAAATTTAAATTGTAGATTGTTACAGACTAAATAAAATGCCAAATTGTTATTGGAAACAACATGGCCACTGTAATAACTGTAACTGACATTTACTTTTTACAATTAGGGGTTTTTGTCTGGTGCTGTATAACACAAGATGGTTTCCACATTTTGCAAAGGACTTTCTTTCCCTTTGCTCTGAAATGATTTGCAATCAAGCCACAGACATTTGTAATTTATTTTTATTTAATACTTTCCTACGAGCTTATGAAATACTGGGATTATTATGCTATATACAGTAGATAGTTTTTGAATACGTACTCTCCCTCCGGACTCATATTTCAATACACATTATCCCCTTGAACTCATTTATAAACACCCATTATTCCCCCAGACCCCGCTATAAACATGGAATATCTCCACGGACTGTTCCAGCCTTATGGTCCTTTTTATCTCTGGCTTCTTTCCTATTTCTGTTCATCTTTGATGTCTGCTCCGCGCTCCCCGCGTGCCCGGGGCCGCGGTGCCCTCCCGAGCGGCTGGCAGCGGGACCCGCAGGTACGGCTCCCCTCCCGCTCCCTTCCCAGCTGCTGGGAAAGCCGAGCTGGCAGCGGCTGCCTCGGGCACCTGCTGCAGGCGTGCCGACATCCCTGCTGATGGCA